>NC_044032.1:356543741-356911026 GCF_901765095.1 Microcaecilia unicolor | reverse complement strand
GAGCATTCAGGCACAAGAATAGGCATAGAAGGATTAACTAGATCAGGGGGTAACTTAACGTAACCCTGGTCGTATAGTTCCTGACAAATAGCACGTGCCTGTGTGGCAGGACTGTATGGAACAAAGCCCATCTGTCATAACTGGGACAGGGTAGGGCAAGGCAAGGTTGCAGGGGGCAGGGGACCAGTCTGGACAGAGGAATCCAAGAGTGCTGGTTGGGGTGAAGTCTGAGTAGCATGCCCCATATATGGGTTGGTGGCCGTTTGAGTGGTCATATGTGAGGTCAGCCATGATCCTAGCACAGGGCAGGTGGAGGTCTGGGCAGCCGCATCAGTTTGACTGGTAGCTGGGCGGTGGATATTGACCGGAACCGATGGGTTCTGGACACAAGGATATTGTTCAATAATGGGGGGGGGGGGTATCTCTATCTCATAACCACCGATAGTACGATAGACATGAGGTGGCTGTGGGACAACTGTCTGGGTAGTCGCTTGCACCGTAGAAGTAGCTGTAATAGTGGGCGACGGGCAACAGTGGGAACCATAGATACCGGTTGTACTGGCCCCTGTGACAGAGGCAAAGCGGTTGTAAGGTCTTTTGGGATGAGAGAGGAGCTATATCTACAGTGCCAGAGATGTGCACGGTTGTAGGTGGGTCAAATATCATAGGAGCAAGAGATCCCGCAGGCAGCGAGGAGGCCACCGTCTGAGGTCCCTGAGATGCGGAGGTCTCCGTCTGAGACCCTTGGGAATTCTGTAGCTGAGGATCCGTGACAGGTTTATCACAGTATCCTGGGGGTATTGGGGTATATCCCACTGCGCATGGTAGCAGCTTTGCAGGACTAGCAGCAGCAGCCGCATCATAGGGTGGTGGGGCAGTAGGTGTCACTGCCTCCTGGTAAGGGGCTTGATCACAATCTGCGTTAGCCAGAGCTTTATCATGCTGGTTGCGTGCGATAAGTATAAACTTGTTAATGGCAGCTAAATGTTTATCCCTAGATTTCCCTGTTTTGCGGGATTCGTTGTAGCAGACCAAGGCTTGAAGCTTGCTCTGATCAAACGATCCCTTTGATGGCCATTCCAGTCTTTGGTCTTTGGCAGACCAAGAGGTGCACCATGTCTGGCATAAACGGGTAAGTTCCTTTCTATCAGCGGGGAAAAAGTTGAGAACTTTCCAGGGGACTAGGGGATGAGGAAGAGGACATAGTGGAATCAGAAATAAGGGGAAAGCAATCCACATAGGAAAATGTGTGCAATATAAAGTAGTATTTAAAGGCAAGGCCCACAGGTGATGCCAGTTAAATCTCAAGCTGGATCCTAGCTCAGAGATTTATAACAGGGGCACCTGCAATATATCTGTAGGAACAAAACATGCAACGGTAAATTATTAAAACAATAAAACATGCATCATGCGTACAAAACGCCTTTATACTCACGCGTCTTCAAGAGCGTTCCAGCGGCGGAACCTAAAATAAATTACTAATTGGCGGAAAGCTCAACGCTTTTGCCGCAGGTTAAATTAACAAAGAAATGAAAGTCACAAAGATGAAAGCAGTGTTTAAGAAATTAGTGCCAGAGTGAGTGTCAGCTATTATATATTATACTATTCTATCCCAAATTAATTGTCCCCCAGGGTAGGCTTCTAAGGGCTGGAGCATTTCAGCAACTTCTCCAGTCCCCGGAAGTATTCAGCAACCTCGGCCATGAGTATTTCAGCACTACACATGATAGAACCCCGAAAATGGGGGTTGCTACTACCCTTAAAAGAATACAGGAAATGCGGAAGAAAGTCTCCCATAGTCGGGGGTACAACGGGTCCAATGGGTCTCCGCTGGTTAGGAGTCACATCTACAACTAACCCCCAATGGAGCCTGGTTAGGAGCCTTCAACGGCTTAACCTTCTAAAAATTTAGCCAAGCAAGTTAGAAGACTTCGAGGCATATTTTCAAAGCACTTTGGGAGGCTAAGTTCCATAGGTTTCTATGGAACTTTGGGAGGCTAAGTGCTTTGAAAATGAGCCTGTTCACCATCTACAACTGACCTTCCTAAAAATTTTAAATACCCTAGTCAACTAGTCCAAAATGGCAACTTAAGAATTTTAGACGTCTCTGTATATCCCCAGCGCACATCTGTACTAGATAACTCCTTTGTGGGTAATAATCCCGAATAGTGGAAGCAGGCCACTCCGAAAATGGAATGGAATTTCTGCACAACATCTAGTAATTGAGATACCGTCATCCATGGAAGGGTCTCTGACCCTCCGATGGGTGTAAGCCCCAGGCATCGATATCAAGGCCAATGGTGATAGCGTAACACAGGTAGGACAGAAAATAAAAAAGTATAGCATGTCCCAGGGACGAGCCCCTGAAACCTTCTTCAGAGGTGGTAAAAATAAAAAGAGGATAAAAAGGAAATAAATATTTTAAAGCAAAACAAAACACATGTAAACTCTTGGGAAAGGTACAAGCATAAAAGAGCCATTATTTGAAACACATTAGCCAGAACCAAAAATGTGAAAACTTTCACGTTCATCAATCGCTAGACGATATATTTTCCACTCAACAAACCAGTAGAAGGAAACTCAAGAGCAGTAAAGAGGAGCAGTGACCAAAAATGAGCAAGGCAGGGGCAAACAATAGAAATAAAATCATTCAGAAAGTTATACCTGTAGTACAACAGGAAAGCATTTTTATTTGAAGAGAAGGTGGAGAAAGAAAAAGGTGGTGCGGCTATAACCACAAAGTAAAAGACAAAACTTGAGCACCGCAGTGCCAGCATAAGAGTCTGAAAATACGTGACATACAGAAAAAGGGGAAGTGGGCGGGACTTAGAGATTGATGGACAGGCATTGCGGACCATTAAGCAAGCAGCTTTATATTTTCCCCAGTACCGGGGAGAACAAGAATGAACAACAAAAAAAATAAAAATATAGAGTATATAAAAAAAAAGGAAAGGAAACAGGTTGTAGATTAGTGTTATGGAGGTTGTAGTACTATAGTACAAAATCAAAGCCAATATTAGAAAACCTACGATGCTGTGCTATAATCTTAAAAGTGAAAGCAAAAGGGAAAAAAACATCCAGACACTGCTACTTGAGAGAGGTGCACATACAACGAACTCAGCGGACCACTAAATGAATCATCCAAAGATAAGTAATTTTACAAATTTTGCATCTATGGGACATAAATATCATAATGTTTGCTGAGAAAAGATACCTGTAAATCTGGTTAGACAAATTAAATTTGTGTAAAACTGAACATGCGATACAACAGGAAACACTGCCATACAAGAGCTATTTATAAAACGTGAACACGGTATCACTGTACCAAAAACAACTGAGTGGTTTAATATCTTTACTTGCATCCTGTAAAGTAAAGTCTAAGAGTAAAGCCAAGTATAATTTCTGCATATAACCGGCAGGCAAAGAGTTCTACAGGAAATAACTGTATATAAATCATGGCAACTGCTACCAATGTGATAAGCAAAGTCCCGGAGTAAAAAGAAATGCCTCAATGGCCAGGGCAAAAGAAAAACAACTCAAATGTTTCAAAGGGACTTTAAAAATATATATAGTTGTTTCTAAATCCTACCTCCATAAAACTGTATTGTGGATTATCAATTTAATTACCCCTTCAAGGCTAAACATATACAGCTCAAAAAAAATAAAAACAACGTCATGCTTATCTTGATCTGCAAACTATGTCATACAATTACAGTCAAAGAATAGCATTGCAGAGTATCAATTGTAAATGTCATAATAATAATATTTTAGGAACGAGCATTGGAATACTAACAACTAGGCTACAGTAGTAATGACCCATTGATTATCTAATATATATTAAATATACAAATGAAATGGAGAAAGCAGTTGAGAAAGAGGTAAATTACGCAAGAAATAAAACGATGTAAGGGGGGGCAAAGAGGTGTATCCAAAGTGTGGAGTTACACCAATGGGCACGCTGCAGGCTACGCCCATAATGGGAGGGTTAGTAGGAAAAGAAAAAGAGTTATCAGAGCGGAAGATGGTGGCAGTCTGTCAAGAGTAATGGCAAAACATTTACAGCGCACGAACGGACAGCAAGCTCTCAAGGCATAAGATGTATTTGCAAAATAGAGACACGGGTTGACAAAACTTAGAACTGGCAACAGACCTGTCACAGGGAATATTTACAGTCAAAGAAATAACTAACAAGATGGTATAGAGAAATAACTGACAGGGAAGTAAACGTGCAGACGTAACGGAGTGACAGGCTAGAGCAGGGAACATAGCCAATAGGAAAGAAAGGCGCCGTGGTAGTAACCAACAGAGGCAAATACAAAGTACAGAGCATGACATTATTAAAGAAGATTATTAGAAAAAGGATTTAATGATAGATTCCAGAGTTAGAGATTAGCAGATAGGAGAGGGAGAAAATGCAGAGAAAAGGAAGGAAGTGGGCACCGCCCAAGGAGCCAGGCACTTACAGAAGAAAAGAGGAAGTTAAGCAGCTACGCACTTGTAAATTGAGAGAGTCAGTGAAAGACTTAAAGAATCGGAAGAAATGGGACCGCAAATGCATGCAAAGATAGGAACAAGAAATCTAGATAGAGGAAAGGGGGAAATTGGGAGAATGACACTGAAAGGAGCGAAAAAAACAAAATAGTGCAGAGAAAAACCACAGCCGTAGATAGGAAACAGGCAGAAGTATTATGCCCGTAAGTGTCTAGAATGCAGAGCGCCATTAACCGAAGCTTGCAAACAACAGTAAGAGGTAACCCAATCTAACACCCGATTGAGTCAGAATTAAGCAGTTGAAGGTCAGACAGAGGTAACAGAAGCGTATAGGCGAGAGCGAGCATCTGAGGAAGCAGGGACAGAGATGGGGGCAAGCCTGTCAGTGTTGAAGCTTAGTTCTGATGAGCCTGGCAGTAACAGAATAAGGAAGCAAGACTTTCACAAAAACACATCAGGAAAGTTTCTAACAGGGATGGGGAGAAATCAATAATGGCCAGAAACAGAATCAGAGAGCATGAAAGGTAGAGGCTAAGTACCTCTCGGAGGTTAAAGTACCACACAAAGGAAATGAGCCCAGATCTCTTGGAGGGCAGGGAAGGGACACTCCCTCCGTACGAGATCTAGAAGCAGAAGTGTATAGGCAGGAAAGGAGGTGGGGGCTCTGTGGGCTGTCAGTTTTGAGAGCGCAATGCCGCACAGAAGTACACCAAGAATAGAACGGATAAACACATGAAGAAAGTACATGCAGGTGACATAAAACAAATAAGTAGGAAGATCACAAGAGCAACAGATAAAGGTGGAAAGGAGAACAGGGAGGAAGGAACGGGCAACCGGGGCAGAGAGTACAATACCCTAGATGAGGGCACAGGATATACGAGAGGACGGACAGAGTTCACTGACTGCGATAGGAAAGTATAACGGAAGGGAAATTGGCAGTGGCTTAACCACAGGAAAGAGTGAAAGCTTAGAGAGGGAAGGCAGAATGCTGTAATAAGGGACATGAGACAACGGGGAGGAAATTCTGGATCTTAGTTTTCCCCAAGATCTACAGACAGATAGACATGGGAAAGGCGTAACAGAGAGTAAGCACTGCACGGCCCAAATACAGGTGCATTGAGAGGAGGACAGAGAATAAAGAAAGACAGAGATGGGACATCAAAGAACCATGACAGGCAAGAAAAAGAACAGGAGAAGACAGAGAGGGCAAGTAGGAGAGGTAACATCTACAAAACTCAGGTAGAGAACAAAGAGTAGGACGTGGACAGAAACCCATCCAGAGAAGAAGAGGGTGAAGGACAAAAAGTAGGACGTGAAATAGAAAACGCACAACCTCTAGGGATTGTAGAGCCAGAAGCTCGCATAAAGACCGATCCCAAGAATTGAACGCGAAATAAACAGCCAGCAAACACGAGATCGCAGTCCTGGTCCTGTAGTAATGCACCAATCACGCAACAATCACACACTTACACGCATCACGCAAATCAAAAATGGACAGAGTAGAAGAAAGAAAAGGAGATGAGAATACAGAACAGAAATAAGAAAGAGAGCCCACCGGCGGAGAGACGCACGGACAAAGTAGGTGAAAGGGAAGCCATAAGCAGCATCCCAAGTAGATCTTGGACGCATAGAATCCCCTCTTGCGGCCAAGAAGAGACACAAAAGAAAGGCAAAGGACAGGAAAGCGTGGAACAGGGAATAAGACTTAAAGCGGATGGGAGTCACCACTGTTTTTAAACCTACCCCTCTATAGACCCTCGTGGGATCCTTCCACACGGAGGTGTACAGAGGGTTTGTTCTTCTATGATCTTGTGGACCGCCTCCCTGAATTCCTGTGAGACCCCTTCCCATGGGTATCGCTGTTGGGGAGGCATCAGAAGGCGCAGTTCAAGCCTAATTCCCATGACCACAGCTTTCTGTCTTTTTGGATCTAAGTTATTCTTTGGCCAGTTATGTGCCCGCATTAAATCTATAAAATATCTATAACACTGTTACAGTTAGAAATCTTACTTATGTGTGTGTTATATTGTAAGACAGATGAAAAGTAGAAAATGGATTGAAGTGAAGACAGAGACAGTTCAGTTAAAGAAATAGTCTTTTTATTCTTACCAAATCAGGTATTAGTCAGGTACATTCAGCAGACAGATTGTGGGTCCAACCGGCCAGAGCTCCGCACCTTACGAAACGTTGGGGAAACACTCCAACGATCTATCTGCTGTCCATCTCTTATATAGTATCTGGTCCTAATACAAGTCTATGGAAGGACTTTTTTTTTCCTAATCTTGCATAACCTCTGAATCATACTCAACTGCCGGTCAGGTGCCCACCTCCCCTTTCCGTTTTATTATTGCAACCTATTGTGCAATTTCCCTTTTTGTCAACAACTCCTGAGATACTGATATCCAAACATGGGCAAATCTTTCTTATATCATCTTGTGATCTGGGTGCCATCTTCTAAAGACAGACTCCATGTTATGAACCAAACTTCTATCATTTCTGTCTTTAATTTCTTCATCGTAGGTGTTACACTCAATTTGGAAGTTGCACCAGGTTTCATTAAGACTCACCAAGCAGTCCTGCTCTTGCAGGCTCCCTGCTTTAAGGCCATCAGCTGATTATCAGGCCTAGTCAGTGCTTTTCAGCTGTTGAAAGCTATGTAGCTTGGCCCACCACTATTCCAGATAGGTCTCAAGCTAGAACACATATTAACATGGATTAGCTTGTTCGTCAGTTAAAATACATGATGCAGCTATATCGGTTTTTCATGATCCTATTGATAACACAACAGTAATAAGACATCCTATCACCAAAAGGTTTATGAAAGGCTTACTCAATCTCAAACCACCTATTCAATCACCTCCGTTAGTGTGGAACTTGAATTTAGTATTAGAGGTGTTAATGGGGCCTCCCTTTGAACCTCTGCAGTCTACCACCATCCAATTTCTTACCTGGAAAACATTATTCCTCATTTCCATTACTTCGGCTCGAAGAATTGGAGAATTCAAGCGTCGGTGTATTATGCTCCATACACTCAAATTCTCCATGATAAGGCAATACTGCGGCCTCATCCAAACTTTTTGCCTAAGATAGTCTCCTTTTTCCATATTAATCAATCCATTATATTACCAGTCTTCTATCCACCTCCACATCAGTATAACCATCAAAGTCGTCTTCAAACTCTACTGTACCAGAGCATTATCAATTTACTTACAACGGACATCAAACGAATATAGACTTTCTCAATTATTTCTTTCCTATAATTTGAAGCATCGACAACCAGTCTCTAAATGTACATTATCGTCATATATTACAAATTGTATTAACTATTGCTATTCAATATCATCTCTTCACCGTCAGCCATTGACGCCTCATGTCACAGCCCATAAACTACGTTCTATGGCTGCTTCAACTCATATTTACATAGAGCACCTCTTATAGACATTTGCAGAGCAGCAACATGGTCATCCCTCCATACGTTCTCAAGACACTACTGTCTTGATGTGGCATCACGTGCAGATTCCAACTTTGGACGGACAATTCTTCAGGAGGCAATTTAAACGACAACTATCCTCCTCCTCCTATCACAGGTAACAATCGTCATACTGAGTGTATTGATTGATTATGAATTTTTTTCATTCACTATATGTTACCTGTGTATGCTTGGGAGTCTTCAGAGGTGTGGCTAGAAGATCCTGTCCATGGAAAAATCTTAGTTTCTTACCTGTAATGGTAGTTTTCCGTGGACAAAGGATCTTCTAGCCACACAATCCCTCCCTACCCTCTCTCAGTTGTCGCAGCTATTTTGATTAAACTGAGCTAGGTATGTCACTGTGTGTATATATACTATGAGTACGGGCTGGAATCCTCTAATTTGCTTACTTTAACTTTTAGAGTAGTTTCTATTGGATAGCCAGGTCGGTCACGTCATTGTGACATATATTCAGAGGTGTGGCTAGAAGATCCTTTGTCCACGGAAAACTACCGTTACAGGTAAGAAACTAAGATTTCTCCTCGTTGGCTGCTGAAAGGCAGGAAGTGTGGCTATGGAGACAGCCATCCAATAGGGGCTGCAGGGAGAGGCAGGAGTAGTAGCTAGGATACAAAACCCTTCCTCTGCAGCCCTGTAGCATGGATCTTTCTATTCCAGTTGTACTGACCTGTAGCAGAGACATTGGAGGAGCTCAGAAACCCCCAGATCTGGTGCCTGTGCATAAAATACTGTTTGTGGACAGAATGGAAGTGAAGGCACTATCTGAAATTGTTTTCAGGTCCTTCCTGATGTCCTTTTGAAAATATTACAATAGAGCAAAAAGAACCAAACATCTCCTTTTACAGCAATGTTTTGAAAAATTGATCTTTGGTCACTATTTATCTTATGGAAACCAAAATCTGTAGGTAGAAATAGACCTTTTCCAGATGGTTCCACTGACTAGTATTCCCCCTCCCTCCCTCCCAGGCACAGAATGTGACAAATGTTTTTTAAACCCAGTCCTTAAAAAATTTCACTGCAAACTTCATTTTAACAAATCAACCAGAAAAAAAATCATTTAAAACCTCAGGACCAAGCCTTGAGTAATGATGTCAGACAGACAGTATTCTGACAGGAGGACTCATTTTGTCATGGTTGTGGTTCAGGCACAGTCAACTTTGACTTGCAGCTCATACCATCAATTGGTGTGCTCAGCTGGAGAGAGGAGGTTTTTGACTTGAGCTCACTGTGATTACGAAAGGAGAGAGGTAATAATCTTTGTCAGTATAGAGGGGGGAGGAAGGTTAATTGTGCAGAATCTTTTGAGCTTTGGGGACGTGTTAGAGTCTCCCAGAATCAGCTTCTGTATGGGGTTAGTGGCTTATTCTTGAGTCACAGGTGACTGGGTTAGGAAGTTTTGTGTTAGCTGGTATGATTGTTATTTTATATTATTGAATTTGTAAACCACTGTGAATGAGTAAAGGCCAGTTTGGCAGTACAGTATGTAAGTTTTTAATAGATAGAAAGGGAAGCATAAGCGCAGGGTTTTTTTTGTTGTTTTATTGTCCAGTTTAATGTAGTAGTTTAATGTAGTATTTTGAATGTTTTAATTATAAAGTGCATTGGCTTGATTGGAGTTTATTTTGTGGTATTTAATTTTTAATAAAGAAGTGGAAACTGATCCCATTGTTTGCACCATAGCTGTGGCACAAGCTTGAGGGTTGCTAAATCTTGTAGCCCTGCAGCTGGCTGTGGGTAGGCTTGTCAGTTTTTCTCATGGTTACATGTTAATGTTTGAGGAGAACTAGGTGAGGTGTCCCTCCATGGTCCAGACAGGGCTAGCCCACTAGATATGGCTGTGCAGTTTACCTGAGGCTTTCCAGGTACCATGGTATCTGCCACACACCAGAAGGCATGGCATGGCATGTGTCAACTGCAAATCCATGTGACCCAAGGCACCATTTCTACAAGGGGGCTTCCAAGTCTCATGAGACAGTGACCCTCTAGGGTGTAAATGTGGGAGATTTTATTGTTTATTATTTAATTTGTTACTTGCCTAAAAGAAAAGGGCAGAGAAGAATGGAGCCATGTTAGTGGAGGCTGTATAAAGGGCCTTTCTGAACTATAAGCAGGCTTTTGTGTAGAAGTGAGAAGTTAACTGCTAATTGTATTTCATTTCTTATTTGCAGAGATAAGGAGAAAGTGGGTTATATATGATTTATATTTAATTTGCTGTGAAAGATCTTGTCTGTAACCTTTCCCATTATAAAATGATGTTTTTTCTGAAGTTTTTATTGTTTTTATATATTGTAAACCACTCTGATGTTTTAGTTAAGAAGGGGTGGTATATCAAGTCTCTTTAAACTATTAAACTATTATTTCTCCGAGGACAAGCAGGCTGCTTGTTCTCACTGATGGGTGACGTCCACGGCAGCCCCTCCAATCGGAAACTTCACTAGCAAAGGCCTTTGCTAGTCCTCGCGCGCCCATGCGCACTGCGCATGCGCGGCCGTCTTCCCGCCCGAACCGGCTCGTGTCGTCAGTCTTCTTTTGTCCGCGCTCGGTACGGTCGTGTTTCGCCGTTCGTGCCCCGGAAAGTTGACCTCGCGTGTCGTTTTCGACTCGTTCTTTAAAGAAAATAATATAGAGAAGAGTATTTCGGGAGGAGACCCTTTGGTTTTTTCCCTTCCCGTACTTCGAGTTTTTCGCCCCGGTAAGTTTTCTTCTCCCTATTTTTGTGGTGCCAATTTTCGCCATTTCGAGTTTTGATCTCGCAGGCGTGATTTTTCCGCCCATGACATCGAAGTCTCCCAGCGGCTTCAAGAAGTGCACCCAGTGCGCCCGGGTAATCTCGCTCACTGACAGGCATGCGTCGTGTCTTCAGTGTGGGGGCTGGGCACCACCCTCAGGCCTGTAGTCTGTGTTCCCTTTTACAAAAGCGGACTAGGTAGCGAGGTTAGCCCAGTGGAACATCTTGTTCTCGGGCTCTTCGTCAGCATCGGCACCGGGGGTATCGAGTGCATCGACGTCGTCAGCGCCCGGACCTTCATCCTCGCCCCGATTGCATCGAGTGCATCGAGGCATCGGCCCTCTGCATCGGGGCGACATCGGAAGGCTGCATCTGCGTCGGTGGTGTCGAGACCTCCTCGTCTGCTGATGTCGTCGGACGGTGGTGCTTTGTCTGGAGTGCAGGTGAGGGCTGTCCATTCCCCTGCTGGTGGCGGTGAGCCTTCGGGTGGGTCTCCCCCTATCCTGAGGGCTCCTGCGGTACAGCCCCCCCGAGACCGACCCTCTTCGGTCTCGGCCCCGAGGAAGAGACGGCTGGATTCTACGTCCTCCTCGGTGCCGGGAAGCGCCGGTGATGTGCTTCGCTCCAAAAAATCGAAGAAGCATCGACACGGTCCCCTTCCCGTGTCGGCACCGAGAGCTCTGGGTCGCCGAGGGAGTCGGCACCCAGCAGGCATCGGCACCGAGAGGACCGCTCACCCTCTGTCCAAGAGGTGTCGATGCGCTCCACTCTGGACAGCCCGGAACAGCCTCCACGCCCGGAACAGACTCTGACATCGACGCCTGCATCGACTTCCATGCCTTTTTCTGCAGCCACTCTGAACGAGAGTCTCCGGGCCGTTCTCCCAGAGATCCTGGGAGAGCTGTTGCGCCCTACCCTCCGGTACCGGGGGTGCTTGCGCCACCGGTACTGTTGAGTGAGGCGCCGGCTGGCCCATTGCCCGGGGTGAGGTTGCGGTACCGACTACGGCCGCCTCCCAGGAAGGCTCCCCGACTACGTCGGCGGAGGGAGCTTCGCCGGTGCGGGCGAGGGAGTCTACCTCTCGACGCTCCCACCGTGGCCGTGGTTCCACGGAGTCGAGCCGGGCACGGTTGCAGACACAGGTTCGTGAACTTGTGTCTGACACCGATGGTGAGGCCTCGTGGGAAGAAGAGGAAGACATCAGATATTTCTCTGACGAGGAGTCTGAGGGTCTTCCTTCTGATCCCACTCCCTCTCCTGAAAGACAGCTTTCTCCTCCCGAGAGTCTGTCTTTCGCTTCCTTTGTCCGGGAGATGTCTACGGCCATCCCTTCCCGGTGGTTGTGGAGGACGAGCCCAGGGCTGAAATGTTTGAGCTCCTGGACTATCCTTCTCCACCTAAGGAAGCGTCCACAGTACCCATGCATCATGTCCTCAACAAGACATTGCTGGCGAACTGGACCAAGCCTCTAACTAATCCCCACATTCCCAAGAGATCGAGTCCCAGTACCGGATCCATGGGGACCCAGAGCTGATGCGCACTCAGTTGCCTCATGACTCTGGAGTTGTGGATTTGGCCCTAAAGAAGGCCAAGAGTTCTAGGGAGCATGCTTCGGCGCCCCCGGGCAAGGACTCTAGAACCTTGGACTCCTTTGGGAGGAAGGCCTACCATTCTTCTATGCTCGTGGCCAAAATTCAGTCCTACCAGCTCTACACGAGCATACACATGCGGAACAATGTGCGGCAGTTGGCGGGCTTGGTGGATAAGCTCCCCCTGAGCAAGCCAAGCCTTTTCAGGAGGTGGTCAGGCAGCTGAAGGCGTGCAGAAAATTCCTGGCCAGAGGGGTGTATGACACCTTTGATGTTGCGTCCAGGGCCGCTGCTCAAGGTGTGTGATGCGCAGACTCTCATGGCTGCGTGCCTCCGACCTGGAGAATAGAATCCAGCAGCGGATTGCGGACTCGCCTTGCCGTGCGGATAATATTTTTGGAGAGAAAGTCGAACAGGTGGTAGAGCAGCTCCACCAGCGGGACACTGCATTCGACAAGTTCTTCCGCCGGCAGCCTTCAGCCTCTACCTCTACAAGTAGAAGATTTTTTGGGGGAAGGAAGACTGTTCCCTACTCTTCTAGCAAGCGTAGGTACAATCCTCTCTCGACAGCCTGCGGCCCAGGCTAAGCCCCAGCGCACTCGCTCTCGTCAGCAGCGTGCGCCTCAGCAAGGCCCCTCGGCTCCCCAACAAAAGCAAGGGACGAGCTTTTGACTGGCTCCAGCAGAGCATAGCCGACATCCAAGTGTCAATGCCGGGCGACCTGCCAGTCGGAGGGAGGTTGAAAGCTTTTCACCAAAGGTGGCCTCTCATCCTCCGATCAGTGGGTTCTCCAAATAGTCCGACAAGGATACATCCTCAATTTGGCCTCAAACCTCCAAATTGTCCACCGGGAGCTCAGTCTTACAGCTTCCAGCACAAGCAGGTACTTGCAGAGGAACTCTCCGCCCTTCTCAGCGCCAATGCGGTCGAGCCCGTGCCATCCGGGCAAGAAGGGCTGGGATTCTATTCCAGGTACTTCCTTGTGGAAAAGAAAACAGGGGGGATGCGTCCCATCCTAGACCTAAGGGCCCTGAACAAATATCTGGTCAAAGAAAAGTTCAGGATGCTTTCCCTGGGCACCCTCCTTCCCATGATTCAGGAAAACGATTGGCTATGCTCTCTGGACTTGAAGGATGCCTACACACACATCCGATACTGCCAGCTCACAGGCAGTATCTGCAATTTCAGCTGGGCACACGTCACTTCCAGTACTGTGTGCTACCCTTTGGGCTCGCCTCTGCGCCCAGAGTGTTTCACAAAGTGCCTGGCTGTGGTAGCAGCGGCACTTCGCAGACTGGGGGTACACGTGTTCCCATATCTCGACGATTGGCTGGTGAAGAACACACCGAGGCAGGAGCCCTGCAGGTCCATGCAGATGACTATTCGCCTCCTGGAGCTACTGGGGTTTGTGATAAATTACCCAAAGTCCCATCTTTTCCCAGTGCAGAAACTTGAATTCATAGGAGCTCTGCTGGATTCTCGGACGGCTTGCGCCTATCTCCCCGAGACGAGAGCCACCACTTGTTTCCCTCGTCTCGCGTGGGCGTCCCCCAGCATCACAGCTCGGCAGATGTTGAGATTGCTGGGCCACATGGCCTCCACAGTTCATGTGACTCCCATGCCCGCCTTCACATGAGATCTGCTCAATGGACCCTAGCTTCCCAGTGGTTTCAGGCTGCTGGGGATCTAGAAGACGTGATCCACCTGTCCACGAGTTTTCTCGAATCCCTGTATGGTGGACAATTTGGTCCAATTTGACTCTGGGAGTCCTTTCCAAATTCCTCAGCCACAAAAAGTGCTGACCACGGATGCGTCTCTCCTGGGATGGGGAGCTCATGTCGATGGGCTTCACATCCAAGGAAGCTGGTCCCTCCAGGAACGCGATCTGCAGATCAATCTTCTGGAGTTGCGAGCGATCTGGAACGCTCTGAAGGCTTTCAGAGATCGGCTGTCCCACCAAATTATCCAAATTCAGACAGACAACCAGGTTGCCATGTACTACGTCAACAAGCAGGGGGCACCGGAACTCGCCCCCTGTGTCAGGAAGCCGTCAGCATGTGGCTCTGGGCTCGCCGTCACGGCATGGTGCTCCAAGCCACATATCTGGCAGGCGTAAACAACAGTCTGGCCGACAGGTTGAGCAGGATTATGCAACCTCATGAGTGGTCGCTCAATTCCCATGTAGTGCGACAGATCTTCCAGGTGTGGGGCACCCCCTTGGTAGATCTCTTCGCATCTCGAGCCAACCACAAAGTCCCTCAGTTCTGTTCCAGGCTTCAGGCCCACGCAGACTGGCATCAGATGCCTTCCTCCTGGACTGGGGGGAGGGTCTGCTGTATGCTTATCCTCCCATACCTCTGGTGGGGAAGACTTTGTTGAAACTCAAGCAAGACCGAGGCACCATGATTCTGATTGCTCCTTTTGGCCGTGTCAGATCTGGTTCCCTCTTCTTCTGGAGTTGTCCTCCGAAGAACCGTGGAGATTGGAGTGTTTTCCGACCCTCATCACGCAGGACGAAGGGGCGCTTCTGCATCCCAAACTCCGGTCCCTGGCTCTCACGGCCTGGATGTTGAGAGCGTAGACTTTGCCTCTTTGGGTCTGTCGGAGGGTGTCTCCCGCATCTTGCTTGCTTCCAGGAAAGATTCCACTAAGAGGAGTTACTTCTTTCTATGGAGGAGGTTTGCCGTCTGGTGTGACAGCAAGGCCCTAGATCCTCGCTTTGTCCTACACAGACCCTGCTTGAATACCTTCTGCACTTGTCTGAGTCTGGTCTGAAGACTAACTCTGTCAGGGTTCACCTTAGTGCAATCAGTGCATACCATTACCGTGTGGAAGGTAAGCCGATCTCAGGACAGCCTTTAGTTGTTCACTTCATGAGAGGTTTGCTTTTGTCAAAGCCCCATGTCAAGCCTCCTACAGTGTCATGGGATCTCAATGTTGTTCTCACCCAGCTGATGAACCTCCTTTTGAGCCACTGAATTCCTGCCATCTGAAAGTACTTGACCTGGAAGGTCATTTTCTTGTGGCAGTTACTTCAGCTCGTAGAGTCAGTGAGCTTCAAGGCCCTGGTAGCCCAGGCCCCTTACACCAAATTTCATCATAACAGAGTAGTCCTCCGCACTCACCCTAAGTTCTTGCCAAAGGTCGTGTCGGAGTTCCATCTGAACCAGTCAATTGTCTTGCCAACATTCTTTCCCCGTCCTCATTCCTGCCCTGCTGGAACGTCAGCTGCACACATTGGACTGCAAGAGAGCATTGGCCTTCTATCTGGAGCGGACACAGCCCACAGACAGTCCGCCCAATTGTTTGTTTCTTTTGATCCAACAGGAGGGGAGTGGCTGTGGGAAACGCACCATATCAATTGGCTAGCATATTGCATTTCCTTCACTTACGCCCAGGCTGGGCTGGCTCTTGAGGGTCATGTCACGGCTCATATGTTAGAGCCATGGCTGCGTCGGTAGCCCAACTTGAAGTCAGCCACCAATTGAAAGATTGCAAAGCTGCGACGTGGTCAATCTGTCCACAGCAGTTCGACATCTTCATAGCTGCCTGCAGCAGGATACCCGACGCGACAGTCGGTTCGGGCCAGTTCAGTGCTTCAGAATCTGTTCGGGGTTTAGAATCCAACTCCAGCCCCCCTAAGGCCCATGTTTGTTCTGTTCCAGGCTGCACTCTCAGTAGGTTGGTAAATTTTTTAGGTCAATCTCGTTATGTCCTCGCCATTTGCGAGGGCACAATTGACCATGGTTGTTGTCTTGAGTGAGCCTGCGGGGGCTAGGTGATAACCCCATCAGTGAGAACAGCAGCCTGCTTGTCCTCAGGAGAAAGTGAATGCTACATACCATGTAGAGGGATTCTCCGAGGACAGCAGGCTGATTGTTCTCACAAACCCGCACCGCCTCCCCTTTGGAGTTGTGTCTTCCCTTGCTTTGTCTTGCTACATATGGGAACTGACGAACACGAGCCAGTTCGGGCGGGAAGACGGCCCGCATGCGCGGTGCGCATGGGCGCGCGAGGACTAGCAAAGGCCTTTGCTAGTGAAGTTTCCGATTGGAGGGGCTGCCGTGGACGTCACCCATCAGTGAGAACAATCAGCCTGCTGTCCTCGGAGAATACCCTCTACAGGTATTAGCATTCGCTTTATCTTCCCACCAACAGAATGGCAAAAAAATGAGGAAAATGAATGCAGTGTGCCAGGGAGATAGTGTGTCACAGGTGTAAAGGGGTCCGCTTCCTCCGCTCTGGGTTGGGGCTGGCAGCCCGGTTAGGCTCACAGGTTTCTAGCAAAGAACCAGACTGCCATACGGACTTAGGACTAAAGTGCTTTATTCTCAATTCAGTCATCTCCTCTCAGAATTGAAATGCAGTTCACAAACAGGGTTCAGGCCGGTTCACAAGTTGTATTTTAGGGGCTAGGCCCAGACTCCGTTATGTCTGCTCTCCAGCATTCATAAACAAATAAACACAGTTCTATATTAGCTAACAGTGTCCACCACCTGCAGCACATAGATTGGTTTTAAGCTACCATAATAAGGAGAGACAGACTCAGAAGGCTTTGTTATTCTATTATATGAGAAGAAGCATTTTATTAATACAACTTACCAATGAAGAATACAATGATGGTATCGAATTAAGCAGAGCAGCAGTACTAGGTAAATCAATCAAAACAGGCCTCAGGCTTTGTTCTCATAGAGAGTAGTACACGCGGTCACAAGACGTGAATTCACAGTAATGCAATCTCTTTTCTCCCAAAGCTCATGCTGTTACTTATATATGTTTTAGTTACATTCACTTCTATTAGAATTACGTAGTTAAGCCCCGCCTTTTCTATCTTCCGTAAACTGGATTTTAAACTTCTTCTTTCGACCATCTGGCCTTTCTATTTATTAGTACTTAGTTCTATGTATATTCTTAATCACATAATTACAGAAAATTATCACATTGCTGATTATTCTGGGTCATTCTTGTTAGCACTCCAAAAACCACAGGTTCTGTTTACCTTTACATTTTCTCCGGAACAGTGCAAACTCTATAAACCCATTCTCAGAACTTCATATTTCATTTCCTTATTGAGACGGCTAGCAACTGGCATTAGTTCTCTTATCTCATATCCATGGGTTCAGTAACAGAACATCTTCACTTCAGCTAGTCCAGTAACATCATTTCAGCATTTTCTGTAAATGACAAGTTGCAGCATTTTTTCATTTGTCCTTTTAACCTATTGAGTCCTAGCTCCACACACAGATAACCAGCTATTATCAGTTTCATATATAGCCCCAGATCATGTCCAGCATGTGATCCGGGTCCGATATTAACAGCTCCCACCCTTGAAGGCATGGCAAACGCCAGGCCTTCACAGATGAAGAGCATTGTGTCTAATACCTGAAAACAAAGGTGAGCTTTTAATGTGGTAGCTAGTATCAACATAGGTTATAAGGGTAGTGATGGAAAAATAAATATGAATTGCAACAAAAATTTCTAATGTAAATTTATCCTATAATGTCTATAATGTTAGTAAATGACCAGTATATATTATGGTTAAGTCGCTTACCTATGCAAGTGAGAAGACACTGATTTGAACGCAAGTGAGAATACACTGATTACAATTTACACCTTATTTTCTTGGTCCATGTCAGCTGGGATCAGTATTAGTAGCACATCAATAGTGACTGTGTTATTAGTAACATTTTCATCTGAACCAGTGTCCATTATCCTCACCATCAATGTCTAAATTGGATGGTGGAGAGTTACAGCGACTTATTCTTTTATACATAACATATTGTCCCAGGGGATCCTTTTACTTATTTCTGTTTCAACAACTCATTCACTAATCTCCTAGTACATAGTATGATACAACAATCACAGAGCATAAAGACAGCAACAACAACAATAATTTCAGTCAAAGCAGAAAGTATGATACTTTTCCATTTCCCAAACATGGATTCAACCATCCAGTCCATGAAAGTATCATACCAGAATTTGCAGTTAATTCATATTAACAAATTCCAGCCAACATTCAGTTCCTTAACAGTTCAGGCCTGCTTCCTTTGCACTACCTCCCCTCTCCCTCAGACGGGCTCAGTCAAAGTTCAGTCTGCTATTCTATACATCCGCAAGTAATTCAAACCCTTTCACAAACATCTCTTCAAAGGAACCACTACTTTATGCCCCTGTCCTCTTCACAGCACAGCAGAGGACCCTGTACCAAACAGGGATGGCAGCTTTCCCTCCTACCTCACAGCGAAACAAGCACCACACCCCTGTGGCCTCTCACCAGCTGCCCTTCATGTGCTGGACAGGGTGTACAGTCTACATTCTCACACCTCCATGGCAACTTACTCTTCCCCCCCAGGGAAGCTCCAGTGGCAGGCCCTTTCCATCCTCCACCTATTCCATGCAGCTCAATCAGTTTCCTCTCCCTCCTGTGGCTGGCAGCCACCCGGAAATCTCTCTCTCCTCTCACAGCTGGAGAGGAATTATATACTGGCGATGCAGCTAAGGGACTGAGCTTCACCTCCCCTTCTCCCTCAAGTGGGAAGGGAGTAACTGGCTTCCCTAGCACTGAGCCACTGTGGGGAGCCCTGCTGGGGTTGGAAATCCATTCCACCCTTTTGGGCTACCCTCCTCTCTCCTGCTTGCAAGGGCTTCTGGGAATTGTAGTTCAGGGATTAGCTGCTTCTCTGTGGGGCCCCGAGTGCTAGCTTTGTCACACAGGTAAGTAATTTATTAATCAAATAACAATAAGTACAATAGAGAGGAGGGACAGGACTCATGTTTATGCACAGGTTACATGTGTAAATGTTTAAAATAATGATATGTATATGCTTTTGCATGCACATGTGTGCATGATACCAGTATTCTGCAAATATCTGCTTAACTTACATGGCAGGTATTTGTAAGGAGGGTACATATGGGTGGGCAGGGCAGCCGAGAGACTGAGCCAAGCCGAGGGCACGGCAGGGCCGCTACCGCCACAAGATCGCCACCGCTGCTGCCCCCACCGCATCGCTGCTGCCCTCCCAGGATCACCACTGCTGTCTCCTCCCCTGCCTGCCAGAACTGCAAATAACTTGGCTGGCTGGATCCCGAGGCCCTGCCAGCAGAAAAGGTATTCCTCCAGCGCTTCTCTTTCCTCTGCTACATTGCCTGCCCCTGCAGCTGTATTTTCTCACATCGCACATTCTCGGTTTCAAACCTGAGTATACACGGCCTAAGGGGAAAAGCAGCCGCTTGGCAGGCAATGCAGCAGAGTGAAGAGCAGCGCTGGCTAGGAAGATCTCTTCTGCTGGCGGGACCTGAGTGGGGACCCCACCAGCCAAACCAGAGATCCTACTGTGTCTTCTCCTCTGGGTCCTCCTCAGCCTCCAACGGGGGCCTGGTGCCGGAGTTTTCTCTCTTCTACTCTTGTCAAGATGCGATCACCCAGGTCCCATCAGGAGCAGGAGAGAGAGAGAGAGACCCTGGCACTGGGCCCCCCTTGAAGGCCCGGGAATTTTGCCCCCCAACCCCCACCCCTCTCAGCAGCCCTGTGGGTGGGGCCCACTTAACTTACATGGCAGGTATTTACAGCGGAGGGTACACCTGGGTGGATCATGGACGGGGGCCTATTTACCTTACATGGCAGGTATTGTAAGGGAGGACACATGGCTGTAGCAGGACCAGGACATACTTAACTTACATAGCAGGTATTTTTAAGGGAGGGTGCACATGAACTGAGCATGCTTGGGGTTTACAAGCGTTGGTACCTGGAGGCATGTCCCTGACTTCCTTGCTTCTGAGGAGGTGCAAGGAGGAAGGGGGTGACTCAGATAGCTGATTTCTTTGGCTGGCAGGGCTTCAGCTACCCCACCAGCCATTAGTGGTGTAGCCACACAGCCAGTTTTGGATGGGCCTAAGCCCCAAAGTGGGTGGGCACAACAATCTCTCTGACCCGCCATACCCCCCCTCCCCACCTCAAAATAAAAGTACACTAGCTAATAGGATATCCCAAGCTCTTGTCAACTGAAGACTTTCGTCTGAAGGGTGCCAGAACTCCCAGAGAGTAGGACTAAAAGGTCAATATTGCAATGGAGAAGGGTAGTTAGCAGGGTCCCTCAGGGATCGGTGCTGGGACCTCTGCTTTTAACATATTCATAAATGACCTAGAGATGGGGGTAACTATTGAGGTAATCAATTTGCCGATGACACAAAGTTATTCAAGTAGTCAAATCGCGGGAAGATTGTAAAAAACTACAAAATGACCTTACTAGAACTGGGCGTCTAAATGGCAGATGAACGTTTAATGTGAACAAGTGCAAAGTGATGCATGTGGGAAAGAGGAACCCAAACTATAACTACGTCCATGCAAGGTTCAGCGTTGGGGAGTCAACGGACCGAGAAAGGAATCTAGGTGTTGTCATTGATGATATGTTGAAACTTCTGCTCATATGGTGCTGCGGCTAGGAAAGCAATAGAATGTTGGGGTATCATTAGGAAAGGGTTGGAAAACAAAAATAAGGGATATATTCTGCCATTGTATTGCTCCATGGTGCGACCGCACCTCGAGTATTGTGTTCAATTCTGGTTGCCCTGCACCTCAAAAAAGACATAGTGGAATTGAAAAGGTGCAGAGAAGGCCGACAAGGATTGATACATGGATGGATGGCTTCCCTTTCCAGGATAGGCTGAAGAGCTGGGGCTCTTCAGCTTGGAGAAAAGGTGGCTGAGGGGAGATATGATAGATGTCTATAAGATAATGAGTGGAATGGAACGGGTTGATGTGGAGCGTCTGTTTACTCTTCCAAAAATACTAGGACAAGGGGGCATGCAATGAAGCTGCGGTGTGGTAAATTTAAAATGGATCAGAGGAAATTTTTCCTTCACTCAACATGTATTTAAATTCTGGGAATTCGCATGCCGGAAAAGTTGGTTAAGGCGGACTTCAAAAGATGGTTGGACAGCTACCTGAGGAAAAGCCATAGAATGTTATTGAATGGACGAGGGGAATACAGTATGTCTAGGATGGGCGGGACAAATTGCTTGTTCTTTTGGCCGCTGTCAGTGACAGGGTGCTGGGCTTGATGGACCCTTGGTCTGTCCCAGCATGGCAAATGCTTATGTACTTATGTAATTACCAAGCTTGGCAGGCAGCAGCAATGCCCCTAAGTCACTGATGCCAGCCTCTATGCATGCTTAGCTTTCGGTGACTCAAGGATGCTGTTCCCGACTGCAGAGCTTGGTAGAAGGGAGTTCTGGCTGTCTTGGAGGAGGTCCTCAGCTGGTAAGGCTTGGGATCCCTACCACCTAGACAGCAAGGGGTCAGAACCAGACATGCTTGGGTCCCCCTCATTGTTTCCCCCTCTCCTCCCTGCCTTCCCTCTGATTTCCCCACCTGCCTTACTATCACATCAACAGACCCTCACCAAAATACAGAACAAGGGATCACAAGTTAGAAATAAAATTAAGATACATACCTGTAGCAGGTATTCCCCAAGGACAGCAAGCTGAATATTCTCACTGATGGGTCGTCATCCGCGACGGCCCAGGAGACCGAACAACTTTAGAAAAAACTAGAAGTCTCTGGAACACTCCGTCGCGCAGGCCGAGCGCACTGCGGCTTGCGCGAAATGGCTTTCTGCCCGCTAATGCGAGCATGTCATCTTCAGGTAAGTGAAAGCAAAAAAGAGAATTGGAACAACTCCAAGGGGAGGAGGGAGGGTTTGTGAGAATATGCAGTCTGGTGTCCCTCGAGAATACCTGCTACAGGTATGTATCTTCATTTCTCAGAGACAAGCAGCTGAATATTCTCACTGATGGGGTATCCCTAGCCCCAGGCTCACTCAAAACAATTAACATTGGTCAATTGGGCCTCGTCAACGGCGAGGACATAACATAGATTGACCTAAAAAGAAACCCAACTAAGTGAGAGTGCAGCCTGGAACAGAATAGAAATGGGCCTAGAGGGTGGGAGTTGGATTCTAAACCCCGAACAGAATTATGCAGCACCAACTGCCAAATCAACTGTCGCGTCGGGTATCCAACTGAAGGCAGTAGTGAGATGTGAATGTTGGACTGATGACCATGTTGCAGCCTTGCAAATCTCTGACTTCAATTGAGCCACTGACGCAGCTATGGCTCTGACATTATGAGCCGTGACATGGCCCTCTAAAGTCAGCCCAGCTTGGGCGTAAGTGAAAGGAAATGCAATCTGCTAGCCATTAGAGGTTGGTGCGTTTTCCGATGGCAATTCCCCTCCTGTTGGGGTCAAAAGAAACAAACACTGGGCAGACTGTCGATAGGGCTTTGTCCGCTCCACATAAAAAGGCCAATGCTCTCTTGCAGTCCAAGTGTGCAACTTGACCAGGGCGGGTATGAGGACAGGGAAAAATTGTTGGCAAGGACAATTGACTGCTTCAGATGGAACTTCCGGACAGCACCTTCGCAAGAACTTAGGGTGAGTGCGGAGGACTACTCTCTTGTGATGAAATTTGATATAAGGTGCATGCATTACCAGGGCTTGGAGCTCACTGACTCTATGAGCTGAAGTAACAGACACCAACGAAAAGTGACCTCCAGGTCAAGTACTTCAGATGGGCAGGAATTCAGTGGCTCAAAAGGAGCTTTCATCAGCTGGGTGAGAACGACACTGGAGATCCCATGACACTGGTGGAGGTTTGACAGGGGGCTTTGACAAAAGCAAACCTCTCATGAAAACGAACTACTAAAGGCTGTTCAGAGATAGGCTGACCTTCTACCACGTTTGATGATAAGCACTAATTGTACTAACGTGGAACCCGTACGGAGTTGGTCTTGAGACCAGACTACTGATAAGTGTAGAAGGTATGCAAGCAGGATCCGTGTAGGACAAGAAAAAGGATCTAGGACCTGCTGTCACACCAGACGGCAAACCTCCTCCATTTGAAAGAGTAACACTTTTTCGTGGAATCTTTCCTGGAAGCAAGCAAGACTTGGGAGACACCCTCTGAAAGACCCAAGGAAGCAACTTCTAAGCTCTCAACATCCAGGCCGTGAGAGCCAGAGACTGGAGGTTGAGATGTAGAAGCGACCCCTCGTTCTGGTGATGAGGGTTGGAAAACACTCCAATCTCCATGGTTCTTGGAGGACAATTCCAGAAGAAGAGGGAGACCAAATCTGACGGGGCCAAAAGGGGCGCAATCAGAATCATGGTTCCACGGTCCTGCTTGAGTTTCAGTAAAGTCTTCCCTACTAGAGGTATGGGATACAGAAGGCCTGTCCCCCAATGTAGGCGAAAGCATCTAATGTCTAGTCTGAGTCTGTCATGGGCCTGAAGTCTGGAACAGAATTGAGGGACTTTGTGATTGATCTGAGTGGCAAAACAGATCCATTGAGGGGGTGCCCCACTCTCGGAAGATCTTGTGAACAACATTCATATTCAGAGACCATCTCGTGAGGTTGCATGATCCAGCTCAACCTGTCGGCCAGACTGTTTTTTACACCTGCCAGATACGTGGCCTGGAGAAGCATGCTGTGATGGTGCACCCAAATCCACATCTTGACGGCTTCCTGACACAGAGGGCGAGATTTGGTGCTCCCCTGCTTGTGGTGTGAATACATTGCAACCTGATTGTCTGTCTGAATTAAAATGATTTGATTGGACAGCCAATCTCTGAAAGCCTTGAGAGCATTCCAGATTGCTCATAATTCCAGGAGGTTGATCTCGAGACCAAGCTCCTTGAATGTGAAGTCCATCTACATGGGCTCCACAACCGAGGAGGGATGCATCCGTCGTCAGCACCCGTCGTCAGCACTTCTGGAGCTGAGGAATTGGTATGGACGTCCCAAGGTCAGAATGGATCAAATGGTCCACCACTGAAGGGAAATGCAAAAGTCGGTGGAAAGATGGATTACATCCTCTAGATTCCCTGTGACTTGGGGCCACTGGGAAGCTTAGGGTCCATTGAGCTGATCTCATATGTAGGCGTGCCATGGAGTTACATGAACTGTAGAGGCCATGTGACCTAAAAGTCTCACATCTGCCGAGCTGCAATCTACTACTACTACTTATCAGTTCTATAGCGCTACTAGCGTACGCAGCACTGTACACTTGAACATGAAGAGACAGTCCTGCGCGACAGAGCTTACAATCTAATTAGGACAGACAACAGGACAAACAAGAGATAAGGGAATATTAAGTGAGGATGATAAAATAAGGGTTCTGAACAACGTGACAAGGGTTAGGAGTTAAAAGCAGCATCAAAAAGGTGGGCTTTTAGCTTAGATTTGAAGACGGCCAGAGATGGAGCTTGACGTACCGGCTCAGGAAATCTATTCCAGGCATAAGGTGCAGCAAGATAAAAGGAACGGAGTCTGGAGTTAGCGATGGAGGAGAAGGGTGCAGATAAGAGAGATTTACCCAGTGAATGGAGTTCCCGGGGAGGAATGTAGGGAGCAGGGCCAGTCAGGGCGAGGCGACCGAGGTGACCGCATAGGGCCTCGCGCTCAGGGGGGCCCCACGCAGCGCGTCTGAAGTCGCCCTGCCCCAATCGCCCAAGCTCCAGTCCCCCGCCCTCTGAATTTGAAGTTACCTCGTCGTCGACGTCAGAGCGGCCAGCAGGTAGTAGCAGCAGCGTGAAAAGCGTGCGAGCTGCTGGGCGGCGCTTTGGAAGCCTTCCTTTCCCTCGCTGGTTCGCTCACCTCAGGAGAAAGGGGAGGAAAAGCCAGCTTTGGAAAAAATGAGTGCTGCCATTCAGCGAAGAGTTGAGTAGTGAGGACACAGAGAAGAAAGCCAGTAGCTGGGGTTTTTCTTTTTTTTTTTTTTTTAATTCCTTAACATCTATATGTTCTGTTCCCAAACTGCTCCCTCCCTCCAATGTTTCTTTTCAGCATCCTTAAAGCTGCTGATGCGGTTTCCACACCTACTTTCTGTAAACGCACTGACTTTCAGAGAGACCAGTTTTTATACCCTTAATGCATTGAAATGGCTTATTACAGTGAATTCATTTCTTCAGACGAGAAGGGGGGAAAAACATGCCGTGAGGAGAGGACAGCAAAATGCTAACTAACCTGACTGCTTGAATTTAAAATAAAAAAATAATAATAAAAAAGTTCACTGCACTTAGAGGTGGCATTTGGTCACAGTCCTGCAGTGTGGGGAACCCGGACATGTACAGTGTACAGTGCACACTGCTGTATCACACAGGGTCCCTCTCCATCAACAGCATGCTGTCAGCTAGCACATTTGCTGAACTTCAAAACTGTTTGCTCTAGTTATTTTTTTGTTGCTGTAGAAGAAAAAAATTATAAGAAGTTATCTAGAGAAATAATTTTGCTTTATTTTCATGGTTGCTTATTAGAACTGTGTTATCTTTGCATAAAGAAGGCTTAGTCTACTGGATGTAATTTCAACAGACATATCTATTGGCATTTCATTGTGTTGAAAATCCATTACTAATGGAGGAACCGGACAACGGTGTCAGAAGATTTTTAGAAACTGTCAAGACCCAGGAACTCAATTCTTATTTTGTGATGTAGCAGTCTCTGTGTAACTACCAGCACCAGTTGGCCATATACAGTCGTCTAACTCTGTAATGTAAATTTTAAAAAAGAACTTTGCTTATTTGGATTCAGCTCATAGTTTTTTGTTGTTTGCTTAGGGCGAGTTATGGAACGTATTTCCCTGTCCCCAGAGTTAGTGCATAGCCTGCTTCCTTCATGGAGAAAGATGGTGTCTTTATTTGAAATTTCATACATAAAAAATTTTCTAAAAATTGAATAATCTTATCAATGGGGTGGGGGTGGTGGTGGGGCTAGGGCAGGGGTGGGGCTAGGATGGGGCCCCACCAAATTGGTCTGCACAGGGCCCTGCACTTGCTAAGACTGGCCCTGGTAGGGAGAGATGAGAGTGGAAAGATACTGAGGAGCTGCAGAGTAAATGCACTTATAGGTCAATAAGAGGAGTTTGAACTGTATGCGGAAATGGATAGGAAGCCAGTGAAGTGACTTGAGGAGAGGGCTAATATGAGCATAACGACACTGGCGGAATATTAGTCGTGCAGCAGAATTTTGAACAGATTGAAGACGAGAGAGATGGCTAAGTGGGAGACCTGTGAGAAGCAAGTTGCAATAGTCTAAGCGAGAGGTGATAAGAGTGTGGATGAGGGTTCTGGTAGTGTGCTCAGAAAGGAAAGGGCGAATTTTGGTGATATAGAGAAATAAACGACAGGTTTAGCAGTCTGTTGAATATGTGCAGAGAAGGAGAGGGAGGAGTCGAAGATGACCCCAAGGTTACAAGCTGATGAGACAGGAAGGATGAGAGTGTTATCCACAGAAATAGAGAATGGGGGAGGAGGAGAGGTTGGTTTAGGGGGAAAGATAAGAAGCTCAGTCTTGGTTATGTTTAGTTTCAGATGGCGCTGAGATATCCAGGTAGCAGTGTCAGACAGGCAGGCTGATACTTTGGCTGTATAAGTTAAGTGCAGTGTTACAGTTATAGTTTATTAAACTTGCTATACTGCTCTATCTGACAAGCAGAGCAGAGCGGAGTACAGACTAGATTTAAAAAAAAACAATAAAAGGAAGAGAAAAGGAACTATAATATCAATAGGACAGCACACCAATCACACAGAAGAGAAGGGAAAGGAGCAGGGGTGGGAAGGCCAGACAGTATAAAAGGAGGAGAGATGGACTGTTTTTGAAAACCTTCAGTTCACTTTTAAACTTTGTAAAAGAAAGATTACTATGAAGCAATAGGGGAGTGTGTTACAGGGGTGACTAAGGTACCAAAGAGGGTTAGAGGGACAGACGATGGAGAACGAGTCCCTGAAAACCAGCAATTTTTTCTTTATTTAGTATTAACACGATCAACTAGCCAGGTGGAAACCACTCAAGGCACTGCTGAAGAGGGGTAATTCAAGATGCATAAAGGGAAGTAGGATAAATAAGGAGAATGTCACCGGAGTAAAATAAGCCAAAATACAGGAGGATTGAATAAGGGCAGCTAGAGGACTCAGGAACAGATTAAACAGTAAGTGTGAGAGAACTGATCCTTAGGGTACACCACAAGTCAGAGTCTGAATAACAGAAGTAGATGTTACAGAATATGCTTAGGTGCCCCTGGCACTTTCGTGGGTAAGTGTGCGTGTACAGACGTTAAGTGCCAGTATTCTGGACATTCATATGCACAAGTGGCACTGAAATGAACTGCCCTTAGAGGAGATATTTTCTGCAATTTACAAGCTCTAGTGGCACATAAACATGACAACCCTGTTTTAGAACAGCCTGTTTAGTTCTTATCTCACTTCCGTAGAATATCCCCCAAGAAACTGACCAAATTTGTTTGACCTATCTCTAGTAAAACCCACTGCCTCACATCCCTAAATCCACTATTTACTCAGTAGAGAGAAACTGGGAGATTAACAGTTTGAACTGATTCTTGTCTTTCTTTTTTCTATAATTAGGGGGAGGAATATTACAAGCATTTTATTTTAGAATGCACTTTTGGCATTCAGGACAGTGGGTTGCTGTTCATATTAACATGTAAGTTTCTGTACATTTTTATAACATTTCTGTTACGGTTTTATAAGATTTTTTAAAAAACAGTACATATGAAAGATGTTTTTAAAACAACATGTATTTAAGTGTGGAATAATTTCTGTTGATTAATATTTTCTGTTTCATGCAGCTGATGCTCTGTATTCAATGAAACAAAATGAGGAGCATAATGAGGCGTAAGTATCACATTTTGCAGCTCCTCATCACACTTTGTGATTTGAAGCACTGCAAGTTTGAAAGCTAACCTTTTCTAATTATATATAATTATACACCTGCACACAACTATGGAATGAATTACCGATTACCATAAAAACAACACACGACCTGACAACCTTCCGCAAGTTATTAAAGACCTGCTTATTCACAAAGGCGTACAATAAAGATTCCCCATAACGATCTGACTTCCTAATTATTCCAATCACAACTATTAAGGAACCCTCTTATCTGTTCATCCTAATTATATCCTCACCACTGAATATTATATCTTGTCCTGATATCATTATGTTATGTTATGCTGATATTTCTATCCACTTCCAATACAATATGATTTACTTATGCACTCTTATTTGTAACAATTGTAAAATTATTATCCCGTTAATATGATTGCTATGATATTCTATGTACCCATCTGTATCTATATTTTGAATTTCTTATCTTACAATGTGTACATGTTGCTATTACATTTTGTAAGCCACATTGAGCCTGCAAATAGGTGGGAAAATGTGGGATACAAGTGCAGCAAATAAATAAATAAAATATATAGATATATATATTTGCTTTGATTCATAGATGCTAAGTTGCTTGCTTTCTTGTGTGTTCCTCTCATTCCGTTCTATAAAGCGAATGCTACATACCTGTAGAAAGTATTCTCCGAGGACAGCAGGCTGATTGTTCTTACAAATGGGTGACGTCCACGGCAGCCCCTCCGATTGGAGATCTTCCTAGCAACAGTTTGCTAGTTCTCGCACGCGCCCGTCTTCCTGCCCGAAATCGCTCGTGTTCGCTAGTCCCGTACCAAGCAAAGACAAGAGAAGGGAAGACACAACTCCAAAGGGGAGGCGGGCGGGTAGGTGAGAATAATCAGCCTGCTGTCCTCGGAGAATACCTTCTACAGGTATGTAGCATTCGCTTTCTCCGAGGACAAGCAGGCTGCTTGTTCTCACAAATGGGGTATCCCTAGCCCCCAGGCTCACTCAAAACAACAAACATGGTTAATTGGGCCTCGCAACGGCGAGGACAGAACTGAAATTGACCTAAACTTTTCCAACTAATTGAGAGTGCAGCCTGGAACAGAATAAAAATGGGCCTAGGGGGGTGGAGTTGGATTCTAAACCCCGAACATATTCTGCAGCACCGACTGCCCGAACCGACTGTCGCGTCTGGAATCCTGCTGAAGGCAGTAGTGAGATGTGAATGTGTGGACAGATGACCACGTCGCAGCCTTGCAAATCTCTTCAATAGTGGCTGACTTCAAGTGGGCCACTGACGCCGCCATGGCTCGAACACTATGAGCCGTGACATGACCCTCAAGAGTCAGCCCAACCTGGGCGTAAGTGAAGGAAATGCAATCTGCTAGCCAATTGGAAATGGTGCATTTCCCGACAGCCACTCCCCTCCTGTTGGGATCAAAAGAAACAAAAAGTTGGGCGGACTGTCTGTGGGGGCTTGTCCGCTCCAAATAGAAGGCCAGTGCTCGCTTGCAGTCCAATGTGTGCAGCTGACGTTCAGCAGGGCGGGTATGAGGACGGGGGAAGAATGTTGGCAAGACAATTGACTGGTTCAGATGGAACTTCGACACCACCTTCGGCAAGAACTTAGGGTGAGTGCGGAGGACTACTCTGTTATGATGAAATTTGGTATAAGGAGCATGAGCTACCAAGGCTTGCAGCTCACTGACTCTGCGAGCTGAAGTAACTGCCACCAAGAAATGACCTTCCAGGTCAAGTACTTCAGATGACAGGAATCCAGTGGCTCAAAAGGAGGTTTTATCAGCTGGGTGAGAACGACATTGAGATCCCATGACACTGTAGGAGGTTTGACTGGGGGCTTTGACAAAAGCAAACCTCTCATGAAGCGAACAACTAAAGGCTGTCCCGAGATCGGCTTACCTTCCACATGGTAATGGTATGCACTAATCGCACTAAGATGAACCCTTCCAGAGTTGGTTTTAAGACCAGACTCCGATAAATGTAGAAGGTATTCAAGCAGGGTCTGTGTAGGACAAGAACGAGGATCTAAGGCCTTGCCATCACACCACACAGAAAACCGTCACCAGAGGAAAAAATAACTCCTCTTGGTAGAATCTTTCCTGGAAGCAAGCAAGACTCGGGAGACACCCTCTGACAGACCCAAGGAGGCGAAGTCTACGCTCTCAACATCCAGGCTGTGAGGGCCAGAGACCGAAGGTTGGGATGGAGGAGCGCCCCCTCGTTCTGCGTGATGAGGGTTGGAAAGCAGTCCAATCGCCACGGTTCTTCGGAAGACAACTCCAGAAGAAGAGGGAACCAGATCTGACGAGGCCAAAAAGGAGCAATCAAAATCATGGTTCCCCTGTCTTGCTTGAGTTTCAGCAAAGTCCTCCCTATCAAAGGAATGGGAGGATACGCGTACAGGAGACCTTCCTCCCAAAACAGAAGGAAAGCATCCGACGCCAGTCTGCCATGGGCCTGCAGCCTGGAACAGAACTGAGGGACCTTGTGATTGGTCTGAGTGGCAAAGAGGTCCACCAAGGGGGTGCCCCACACTTTGAAGATCTCGCGAATCACTCTGGAACTGAGCGACCACTCGTGCGGTTGCATGATCCTGCTCAATCTGTCGGCCAGACTGTTGTTTACGCCTGCCAGATACGTGGCCTGGAGCCACATGCCGAACCGGCGTGCCCAGTGCCACAAGCTGACGGCTTCCCGACACAGGGGGCGAGATCCGGTGCCCCCTGCTTGTTGATGTAATACATAGCAACCTGGTTGTCTGTCTGAATTTGGATAATTTGATGGGACAGCCGATCTCTGAAAGCCTTCAGAGCGTTCCAGACCGCTCGCAACTCCAGGAGGTTGATCTGTAGACCTTGTTCCTGGACGGACCAAGTCCCCTGGGTGTGGAGCCCATCGACATGCGCTCCCCACCCCAGGAGTGACGCGTCCGTGGTCAGCACCTTTTGCGGCTGAGGAATCTGGAAGGGACGTCCCAGGGTCAAATTGGATCGAATTGTCCACCAATGAAGGGAGAGGACTTTGGATAATTTATCACAAACCCTAGCAGCTCCAGGAGTCGAATAGTCACCTGCATGGACTGCTGAGCTCCTGCCTCGGAGGTGTTCTTTACCAGCCAATCATCGAGGTAAGGGAACACATGCACTCTCAGCCTGCGTAGAGAAGCCGCTACTACGGCTAGGCATTTGGTGAATTCCCTGGGCGCGGAGGCGAGCCTAAAGGGTGGCACACAGTACTGAAAATGCCGTGTTCCCAGACGAAATCGAAGATACTGTCTGTGAGCTGGCAGTATCGGGATATGCATGTAAGCATCCTTTAAGTCCAGAGAGCATAGCCAATCTTTTTCCTGAATCATAGGAAGAAGGGTGCCCAGGGAAAGCATCCTGAACTTCCCTTTGACCAGATACTTGTTCAGGGCCCTTAGGTCTAGGATGGGACGCATCCCCCCTGTTTTCTTTTCCACAAGGAAGTACCTGGAATAGAATCCCAGCCCTTCCTGCCCGGGTGGCACGGGCTCGACCGCATTGGCGCTGAGAAGGGCGGAGAGTTCCTCTGCAAGTACCTGCTTGTTCTGGAAGCTGAAGGATTTAGCTCCCGGTGGGCAATTTGGAGGCTTTGAGGTCAAATTGAGAGAGTACCCTAGCCGGACTATTTGGAGAACCCACTGATCGGAGGTTACAAGAGGCCACCTTTGGTGAAAAAATGTTAACCTCCCCCTGACCGGTAGGCCGTTCGGCACAGACACTGGAACGTCGGCTATGCTCTGCAGGAGCCAGTCAAAAGCCCACCCCTGACTTTTGCTGGGGAGCCGCAGGGGCCTGAGGCGCGCGCTGCTGACGAGAGCGAGCGTGCTGGGGTTTAGCCTGAGCAGCAGGCTGGCGGGAAGGAGGATTGTACCTACGCTTACCGGAAGAATAGGGAACCGTCCTCCTTCCCCCATAAAAACGTCTACCCGAAGAGGTAGAGGCTGAAGGCGGCCGGTGGGAGAACTTGTCGAAAGCGGTATCCCGCTGGTGGAGCTGTTCAACCACCTGTTCGACTTTGTCCCCAAAAACACTATCCCCCCGGCAAGGGGCATCCGCAAACCGCTGCTGGATTTGATTTTCCAGGTTGGAGGTGCGCAGCCATGAGAGCCTGCGCATAACCACACCCTGTGCAGCGGCCCTGGATGCAACATCAAAAGAGTCAAAGACCCCCCTGGCCAGGAATTTCCTACACGCCTTCACCTGCCTGCTGAAAGGGCTTGGCCTGCTCAGAAGGGAGCTTGTCCACCAAGTCCACCAACTGCCGCACATTGTTCCGCATGTGTATGCTCGTGTAGAGCTGGTAGGACTGGATCTTGGCGATGAGCATTGCAAAATGGTAGGCCTTCCGCCCAAAAGAGTCCAAGGTTCTAGAGTCTTTGCCCGGGGGCGCCGAAGCATACTCTCTAGAGCTCTTGGCCTTCTTGAGGGCCAGATCCACCACACCAGAGTCGTGTGGCAACTGAGTCCGCATCAACTCCGGGTCCCCATGGATCCGATATTGAGATTTGATCTTCTTGGGGATGTGGGGCGTAGTTAAGGGTTTCGCCCAGTTCGCCAGCAACGTCTTTTTGAAGACATGATGCATGGATACTGTGGACGATTCCTTAGGTTGCGAAGGATAGTCCAAGAGTTCCAGCATCTCAGCTCTCGGCTCATCATCCGTGACCACGGGAAAGGGAATTGCCATAGACGTTTCCCGGACAAAGGCCGCGAAAGAGAGACTCTCCGGAGGAGAAATCTGTCTTTCAGGCGAGGGAGTAGGATCAGAAGGAAGACCGGGGGGTCACGTGATGACGTAGCGCTGAACGGACGTCCCTGAAACCGGCTCCGGCTCAGCAGGCAAAACTCAGCAAAATAAACAGCGATTAACCCCAAGAAGCGATCCCAAATCGGGCCCCTGAGCAAGGGGAAAGCAGGAGCAATAGGAAAAACGTTCCAGCTGAGTACCCGAAGGGTATGCCCGCAAAGACCTCGCGGGGAAAGAAAAACACCGGCACAGTGCGGTCCAAGATGGCGGAGGCGGCCCCAGAGACCCCGATGATCGGGCCACTGCCGTCGGAGCTGGTGAGGGAACTAGCGCAACAAATCTCCGCGATGCTGGAGGAAAAACTATCAAAACTCCAGTCGTCGGTGGATCAAATTCACGAAGCGTTAGAGCGTCAGAGTGCCCGCTTGCAGCACGTGGAAGAGCGAGTGTCACAGTGCGAGGACGCAGCGGTAGGCACGAACGATCGGATTGTGGCGCTTGAACGGAAATGTGAACAGTTAACACAGAAAGCTGATGACCTTGAAAATCGCAGTCGGCGCAACAATTTGCGGATTGTGGGAGTTCCAGAAACAGTAAAGGCAGCAGACCTCCGAAAGCTCGTGGAACAATGGCTTCCCAGGGAGTTAGGCCTAGATTTTGGCGGGAAGGCCTTGCAGCTTGAGAGAGTGCACAGAGTGGGAGCAATGCGGGTCAATGAAAACAGGCCGAGACAGGTGCTGGCAAAGGTGTTGAACTACGCTGACAAAGAGGCAATTTTGCAGGCGTATAGAGGTAAACAGAATCTTTCCTATGAAGGAGGGAAAATACTTCTTTTTCAGGATTACTCCACTATTGTGTCAGACCAGAGGAAGGTAATGGGCCGCCACTGCAAAAGACTATATGACAAGGGAATCCGATTCGCTCTGCTTTACCCAGCGAAAGTAAGAGTGCTACATGAGAACAAGACCATATACTTCACTGAGGCGGCAGAGCTGGAAGCGTTTGCAAGTGGATTACAGTGAAGCAGAAGTAAGGTACTGGAGTAAGAAGGCTGGCAGCAACTGGTTTACCTAAGTGGCTGGAGATTAGAATGGCGGAGCACCTGACCTTTTGAAAGTCTCATTATTTGCAATTGCTTTGCATACTTGAGGATTCTAAAGACTGGATGGCAAATAATGTTACATCACAGAGGGGTTTCTGAATTATGGAAAAGGTGCGACACCCTGTTCAGCTCCGAGGTAACCAGCCAACTACAGCAAGAGAACAGCCTCAAGTTGGAGAAAAGTTGGGGGTCCAGGTGATCCGACAGCAGGGTGTTCCTTGCGGGACTGGAAACCCAACCAGTTGTTGGTTTGTTTTGTTTTTTCTCTCTTTTCAAAAAGTTGTAAAACGTTCTGTTATATTATGGTTCAAGGTGTTAGAAAAGAGGCCCAGGGGGGGATTTGCTGAAGGGGAAGGAAAGAATAGTGCTTTAAGAGGGGAGACTGGGGGAGTTGGTGATGTGTAAGGGGAATATGAGTGTTGAGAACTGGCACGACCGGAGGGTGTGTGTGAAACGGGGAAGGGGGAAGAGGGGAGGGGGGGAGAGGGGGAGGGGAGGGGGAGGGAGGGAGGAGAGCACAAAGGTTGCGATTGCTTTTCATGAAAGTAGGAAGATACCTAATAGTAGCAGGGACGTTGCAGGGAAAAAAGGTGGGGTTTTGCAATGTCTATGCACCTAACATTTACTCTCATAAATTTTTCACAACACTAATAGCTAAATTGGTCACGTTTGATAACTATCAACTAATTGTTGGAGGGGACTTTAATATCATTAGTGATCCCTCCATTGATTGCAAACCCCCCAGAAAAGCAGGGAAAGACCATGATGACAAGGGGGTGAACCTGATGATGAGGGAATTAGAGTTGGTAGATATCTGGCGATACCAACACATAGAAGACACTGATTATACCTTCTTTTCGCACCCCCATGGAACTCACTCGCGACTTGATTACTTGCTGGTCTCCCACTCGATGAGTTCAGTGGCAATGCAGACGGGAATCGGAGAGCAGGATGTGTCTGATCACGCCCCAGTGTGGGTGGAGCTGAGTTGGGGGAACAGAGAGGGATCGAAACGCTGGCGAATGAACCCGGCGTTATATCAGAGTAGGGAATTCCAAACTTACCTGAGAAGGAGTTGGACAGACTATATAATGGATAATGATGCAGAGTCGGTAAGCCCAAGAATATTCTGGGAGGCCGCTAAGGCAGTATTAAGAGGGAAAATCATGGCATATGTCGCCTCCCAAAACAAGAACCGAGGACAAAAAATAGATGCCCTTACAGTAAAATTAAGGGAGGCTCGCAGAGCCCTTATTGGGCACCCCTCTGAGTCCAATAAAAAAGCATATGCGCAGTGCAGAAAAGAGATACAGGGAATTTTAGATGAGACTGCGATTTACAACATAAAACTGTATAAATACAAGTTACATCAGTGGGGTAATAAAACTGGCAAGTTGCTGGCAGCACTTGTAAGACAAAAGGCAACACGAAAATTTATTAGTAAAATCAGAGCAAGGAATGGGGGAACCAGTACAGCGCTAAGTGACGTTCAGAGAGAGTTCGTGAACTACTATTCGTCATTGTATGGGGAGGGCCCATTCCCGGAGGAACAGTGTGCGGACTTCCTAGCAGGGGTGGAACTCCCGTCCCTGACGGAAGAGCAGCAACAAACACTAAATATGCCAATACAGGGGAAGGAGGTCCAACAGGTCATTAAGAGATTGAAGCTGGCAAAGGCACCAGGCCCCGATGGGCTGGGAGTGGAATATTATAAAATACTCCAGGATGTTATTGTAGCGCCTTTTATTTCTATGTGTGAGGATGTGAGGGAGGTGGGGGCTTTGGGAACAGTACTTAACCACGCACACATTGTAATGATCCCTAAACCAGGAAAGGATGAAGAATTGGTAGGGTCCTACAGACCTATTTCCCTGTTAAACCAGGATGTAAAGATCCTGGCAGCAGTTCTGGCAGATCGCTTGGGGAAGGTAGTCCCCTGCCTGGTGCACCCTGACCAGGTGGGATTTGTTCAGGGGCGTTTTGCATCAGCTAACATTCTCAAGGTAAGCCGCATTTTGATGGAGAGAAGAGGGATAAAGGGAGATGCTATAGTGGCCAGCCTGGATGCCGAAAAAGCTTTTGATAAGGTGGTGTGGAGGTACATGTTTTGGATAATGAAGCGGTTCGGCATCCGGGGGGAATTCCTGGAATGGGTTCAAGCGTTGTACAGTGGACCAACAGCCCAAATTATAATTAACGACTCCTTGACTGAAGGATTCTCTTTGGGGGGAGGAACAAGGCAGGGATGCCCACTATCGCCCCTACTGTTTATTTTGACGTTGGAGCCGCTGGCAGCAAGGATACGACAAGATACAAGGCTGAAAGGAATTAAAGTGGGAGAAGAGGAGTATAGAATTAATTTATTCGCAGATGACATGTTGCTACTGATGGATGAGGCATCCCGCACATTGCCAGTGGTGATGGATATCATTCAATCGTTTGGGGAGTTTGCGGGCCTGAGTATAAATTTTGAAAAATCAGAAGCCCTACCGGTTAGTAGCCCATGTAAGATTAAAGAATCGCAGAACTTTCCTCTGAGGTGGGCCCAGAATGGCATTAAGTATTTGGGGGTTTATCTTGGAGCAGAACAATCATGGGTGTATAAAAAAAATGTGAAAGACAGACTGGAAGAGGTAAAACGATTATGTCAACGGTGGAAAGATCTACCATTAAATTTTTTAGGTAGAATAGCTCTAGTTAAGATGGTGATGCTCCCCAAGCTAATATACCCACTGCAGATGCTCCCGTTATGGGTGAGAAACACGGAGGACAAGCTGTATAAAAGTGTTATAGGCACGTTCATTTGGAACGCGAAGCGTCCCAGAATATCGTTTGCAAAATTGACCCGGGGTAAAGGGCAAGGGGGCCTTAGATTGCCAGACCTGAGAGGGTATAATGTAGCAGCTTCATTACGATGGATCCATGAGCTGATCTCGGGACAAGAGTACTATGCCCCCCCGGGATTCTGGGAGAGCTGGTGTGGTCTGAATGACCCTTTCACAGTGCTGGAATCACGTGAGGTGCAGGGAGCGAAAAAAATAGTGGAAAACCCGTATGTGGCAACTTTACAACTGGCTTGGAGATGGTGGAGAGAGAAAGGAGGGGCAGCGAAAGGAACCAGCCCCTTTTTGCCGCTGGTAGGGAATATGGCCTTCCCTGCAGGAATGGGAAGGTCAGTGTTCCAGGGATGGCGGGAGAGGGGCTGTAGATTTATAGGACAGTTCAGGAAAGATGGAGAGGACGCATTCCCCACTTTTGACATGGTCAGGCATGAACTGCAAGTCCCTGGTTCCCAGTTTTTTGCATATCTACAAGTGCGAGACTACATCTTGAGCATGGAGCGAAAGAGTAAAAGCCTTACCCGTTTTACACAATTAGATCACATATTCCTACAGATGACGCCACTTAATAACAAAATGGCAGGGTGGTACCAGGTGATTAGGGAACATCAGAGAGCTCCCCACTTAACACAACTAGCGGAGGCGTGGAGTAGGGACACAGTAGAAGAGGTTACAGTGGAGCGCTTGAGCGCAGTATATCGCAGCCTGGGAAAAATCACCCCAAACGCAGCCTTACAAGATATACAATATCGGATTATAAACAGAGTACATATTACTAAGGTAAAGGGGAAGCAGCTGGGTATGTGGGAGGATGACCGGTGCAACAAATGCAAAAGCAGGGTAGGAACATTTTTGCATTCGTTTATGGAATGCCCATCACTACATGCATTATGGGTGGGAGCATTAGGGTTGGTGGAAAACATTTTGCAACGCCAAGTGGAATGGAAGTACTCGATTACTCTGCTAGGATGCGGAGATTCACTTAGAGAGCAGAAGCTGGGAGTAGCCCAAGGTAAATTTGTGCTGTTAGCAATGATGTTGCTTAAGAAATGTGTGTTAAAAACATGGGTGGATGCTGAACCTCCGCACCTAGACATGTGGAAAAACTGTATGATTGAGATGGCCACTTGGGTGCGTCTAACCCTCAAATTTGCTGTTTCATGGAGGAACCGCCAGTACAGAGATATTTGGGGGAGAGCACTAGATCTGCTTTCGCCAAAGGGCCCAGTAAATGGTGATCAAACAGGAAGCAGCATGGAATAATGTAATAGCAGCCTTTGGGGGAGGGGGGAAGGGAAGTGGGGGGAGAGGGATTAAATGTTAAAAAGATATGAAGACTGGAATGAAAGAGAAATGGATATTTGTTTCTGTGTTTTTTCTTTTTTCTTCCTTTGTTTTTTCCTTATCCTGTTGTGAAGGTGTTACGGCATTGCAATTGTAATGATCTGATCTTGTAATTGCTACACATTCCTGACTTCATTCAACAATAAAAACTATTTCAAAAAAAAAAGAAGGAAGACCGTCAGACTCCTCGTCAGAGAAATATCTGACGTCTTCCTCTGCTTCCCACGAGGCCTCCTCATCAGTGTCGGACACCAGCTGGTGGACTTCGGTCCAAAGCTGCGCCCGCCTCGACTCCGTGGAAACACGGCCACGTTGGGAGCGTCGAGAAGAGGACTCCTGTAGCGGGGGCGATGGAGCTCCCTCCATCAACGTTGTCGGGGAGCCCTCCTGGGAGGCGGCCGGCACCGGCACCGCAAGTGGTAACGGGGCGGGCGTCCTCACCGCAGACGAGGGCCCAGCCATCGCCTCACTCGACGGCACCGGCAGCGCAAGCACCCCCGGTACTGGAGGAGAAGGGCAAAACAGCTCCTCCAGGATCCCCGGAAGGATGGCCCTGAGGCTCTCGTTCAGAGAGGCTGTGGAGAAAGGCGGTGGGGCCGGTACCGGCGACGAGCTGCGAATCTGTTCCGGGATGGAGGTGGTACCGGGCTGTCCACAGGGGAACGCATCAACACCTCCTGAATGGAGGGTGAGCGGTTCTCCCGATGTCAACGCTTGGGTGCCGGTGGTACCGGCGACCCAGAGCTCTTGGTACTACGCTTGGAGGGTGACCGATGCCGGTACTTCTTTGCCTTCGCACGACGCACGGCATCGGTACCCCCTGGTACCGAAGAGGAAGACATAGAATCCAAATGCTTCCTCGGGTCCGGGTCCGAAGAGGGTCGATCCCGGGGGGGCTGTACCGCGGGAGCCCTCGAGACAGGCGAAGACCTGCTCATGGGCTCACCGCCACCAGCAGGGGAATGGACAGCCCTCACCTGCACTCCAGACATCGAAGCACCCTCCGACGACATCCTCAGGAGGAACGATCCCGGTCTCGCAGCTGCACCCGACGATGACCTCGATACCGAAGGCCTCGATGTCGATGCCGGTACCGATGAACGCAGTACCGAAGTTGATGATGAGCGCGGTACCAAAGGCTCCGATGCCGAGGACCGCGGAACTGAGGATGTCGACGCGCTGGATGAAGCCCCGAACAAACTGTTCCACTGGGCTAATCTCGCCGCCTGAGTTCTCCTCTTCAAAATAAGACAGAGATTACAGGCCTGAGGACGGTGCCCAGCCCCCAGACACTGAAGGCAAGAAGCGTGCCTATCAGTGAGAGAGATTATCCGGCCGCACTGGGTGCACGGTTTGAAGCCGCTGGAAGGCTTCGATGACATGGGCGGAAAAATCTCGCCGGCAAAATCCGCGATGGTGAAAAAAGGGGCACCAAAAAACGAACGGGCGGTGAAAAAAACCGCACTCGACCACGAAAGAAAACTTACGGGCCAACACTAGAAATAAAGGTAAAATAGTTAGAAAAAGACCGCGAATCGCGAAGGATCTCCAAGGGGCACGGAGCGACCGAAAAAAACAGCCGTCCTGAGCCGCGGAAAAAAGGAGACTAGCAAACACGACCGATTTCGGGCGGGAAGACGGCCGCGAATGCGCGCATCGCGGGCGCGCGTGAGAACTAGCAAACTCTGTTGCTAGGAAGATCTCCGATCGGAGGGGCTGCCGTGGACGTCACCCATTTCTGAGAACAAGCAGCCTGCATGTCCTCAGAGAAAGTTTGCTGACTTTGCCTCCATCTGTCCTCCAGGAGAGGAAAAAAAGCTTCCTTTCCTCTCACTAGCAGTGCTCCTTGCTCCTATAATCTACTATATTTCTGCCCTCCTAATGACTTTAATTCACTCCCACCCTCCCCAGAGCTTTTTTCTCCAATGTTGACCCCTAATATATATAATTAGCAATTTATCATTTAATACCAATCAGGTACTCTTCCTGATTGGTACTCATTTTCATAACCCAGCTATTCTAAATTTAAGTCATTCAACATGACTTTCATTTAGTGTGTACCCTGGTCTCACCACCAGTTCTGGGCACCAACTAGCTCTTCAGGTCGAGTACCCAAAACCAAGGCCACAAACAAGTTTTATTTCACTGAGCTGGGTATTGATGGTTGTGAAATGTTCAGTATTGTGCAGAGATGAGAATATGAGGCAATGTGTTTTTTCCTTGATTAGTTTTAACTTTAAGGCTGATGCCTAGGATTCCATAGTATTCATGCTGTTTGTGATATCGGAAGCTTGATCCTGGTAGGCCATAGAATTTTAAGCCACACTTTTTTGTTATTCTTTTTAATAGTCTTTGACTTCATTCAGTATATTGACTTCATTCGCACTCCAATGAAACTTTCCACTCCAAGTTTTATGTTAAATGCAATCTCAACTTTATTGCAACACTGCAACTGGCAGATATCCAAACAACATACTTTTCCCCATATCAAACAGTTCATATTATATTCAGCAGTTCACTTTGCTGAAAGAATGTTCTATTGTGCTAAAACTTTCTCTAAAATGTCCAACAACTAAATTAATAGCCTCTTGATAAATCCCAAGGTATTTACATATTTACAGTAATCACTAGTCCTCCAAATACCCATCCTCTCTGGCAGAACCATCTGAGGCTGTGCTTCCTGCTCCTTCTGCAGCAAGCTGCCCTGCTGGGCTTTTACCCAGCCACCAGATCCTAATAAAACTTGTATTGTAACCTTTAATTCAAGCCTTCATGGTGGCCTGCCTATACTGTTAGAAGTGGTACTCTGGTATCTCTGAAAACTTGGCAACAGAGGCAGTTGCCTAACATTGGCTATCCCTCTGTCTAAATCTGGGACTGATGGTAATGAAGAGATCTCCTAAACTAGTTTCCACTCTTGTTTTTCAGGCAACTTGCCGAAGAACGGTGCAGATCATAATGCAAAATCAAAAAATAGGTAATTATAATTAATTTTTTCATTATTAGGAAAGTTGTTTATGTAGGTTCTTATACATGTATTACTAATTTTAAGTAAATCAGAACATTTCAACTAAGCTTGTTGTTTAATCAACGGTAGATGATGTAATTTTCCAGTATCCTGTTCCAGTTTCCAGTGTGGTGGACTCTGGAGAACTGGAAAACAAAACTGCTTTAAGGAAAGTATTTATTAGAAACAGCGAAAGCTGAGGGATATTTGAGGCCCCTATGCAAATAGACTGAAATTACCTGTCACCGGCAGTTATCTAGATACTTGTCTTTGAAAATCTACCCTGTCATTGTTAGGGACAGGATAGGGCAGGTTTTCAGTGGGTGGGTTTGAATTAGAATACAGGTTTGAACTCATGATTGGAAAGGTCAGGAAATTGGAGGGATGTTGCAAATGGGGTGCCTGAACTGGTTGGGCTGTAAAGGGCCTTTGGCCTCTTAGATGTTTGGCAAGTAAGTTCTCCAATGACTTAAGACTATAGTTGCTATTCAGAAGGGCACAGCTCTTTCTTTTCTTTAATTTGCAGAGGTCTAAATTTGTCAGTATGCAGAAAAAATGCAATAAAACCACAAATGAATTTGCACATGTATCAAACATTGTAAGAAATGCACATTGATGTATATTGTGGTCAAGTATTCCACAGGCTGAAAAATCACATCTCACAGGAAAACAATATAACCCTCTAAAACTTTTAACAGTTTTACCATCAAAACCCCCCTAATCCACTGCCCCACCCCTGCCCAGTCTTCACAAAAATGGGGAAACACCCCAGTCCTTTTAAATATAACTTTTAACTACAGCTCTTTGAGGTTTAATCATTTAGGAAGATACATTTGAAAGAATATAGGTCCTCTATTTTTTAAGTTTGTGGTCCTAAATTATGGAACGCTCGTCGCATAGAGCTTTGCTCTCTGCACTCTATTGACCCGGTTAAGGAAGATTTAAAAACTTACTTGTTTGCTCAGGTATATGGCCAAGTCCATCGTTGATTTTGTTTTTCATGTTTAAAAAGATGCTGTTGAACTGTTGTAGTGTGACTTCTATCTTTGTATTTTAACTTTGTATGTTTTTTTGTTCCCTGCATAGAATGTTTTACATATGAGGGTTATAAATAAAGTTTTATTATTATTACTAGTAAAAAAGGCCCGTTTCTGACACAAATGAAATGGGCGCTAGCAAGGTTTTCCTCGGAGTGTGTATGTTTCAGAGAGTGTGTGTGAGAGTAACTGTGTGAGAGAGTGAATGTGTGTGTGAGTGTGTGTGTGTGACAGAGAGAGTGAGTGTGGGTGCGAGTGTGTCTGTGATAGTGTGTGTGTGAGAATGAGAGTGTGTGCGAGGGCATATGTGAGCCACGGTGACTGTGTGAGAGAGAGAGAGTGAATGTGTGAGTGTGTGTGACAGAGAGAGTGAGTGTGGGTGCGAGTGTGTCTGTGAGAGTGTGTGTGTGAGAATGAGAGTGTGTGCAAGTGCATATGTGAGCCACAGTGAGTGTGAGAGAGTGTGTTTCACACAGATACAGTGTGTGTGAGAGAGAGTGTGTGTGTGAGACAGATAGAGTGTGAGAGAGTATGTGTGCGATACAGACTCTGTGAGAGCGAGAGTGTATGAGATCGAGAAAGTGTTTGAGAGTGATTGTGTGACACAGAGAGTGAATGTGATACAGTGTGAGACAAAGAGTGTGTGGTAGACAGTGTATGAGAGTGAGAGAGACACTGACTGTGAGAGAGAGAGAGAGAGAGAGCGTGTGTGTGTGACAAAGATACCACCCCCCTCCCTCTCTGTGGTCTCAGGACCCCCTGCCCCTCCCTCTCTGGTCCCCCTCCCCTCCTCTCAGGTCTCTGGACCCCTCCCCTCTGGTCTCAGGACCCCCTCCCCCTCCGTCTCTGGTCTCAGGACCCCCTCCTCCCCTCTCAGGTCTCAGGACCCCCTCCCCCTCTGTGGTCTCAGGCCCCGCCCCTGCCACCACGCCCCCCTGAGGTCACAGCTGCTCACCCCTCCACCCCCCCCAGGGAGCCACCGCTCCTCCCCTGCACCCCCCCCGAGGTCGACGCCGCTCCCCCCACTCCATCCAACGTCAGCTGAGCTGCCATTTCCAGCCACTGCTGCTTCTGTCAAGCAGCAGCGGCCGGTACAAAAACAAAAAAAACAAATTAAACCTGCAAAAATGCTTTAAAAAAGGAAGCGGGGCACCGCAGGCAGCAATCGGCTGCCAGCTCTGCATCCGCTCCTCCTCTCACCTCTCACGTCACTGACCCTGGAGTAGAACCCCAGAGGAGCGCAGCGACGTGAGAGGTGAGAGGAGGAGCGACTGCAGAGCTGACAGCCAATGCCTGATGTCTGCCTGCGGTGCCCCCCCCTTCCTTTTTAAAAGCATTTTTTCAGGTTTAAGTTGCTTTTTTTGTTTTTGTACCAGCCGCTGCTGCTCAACAGGAGAAGCAGCAGTGGCCGGAAATTGCAGCTTTCATCAAACGGAGGGAGGGAGCAGCGGCGACCTCAGGTGGGGGTGGAGGGTGGAGCAGTGGCTGCGGCGACCTGGGGGGGGGGTGGAGGGGGGAGTGGTGAGGGGCGGTGACCTCGGGGGGGGCGTGGCGAAGGGCTGAAACTGCTTCTCCAACGCAGCCAGAGACATTGGAACATTGGGAGTGCAAGATGAACATTCGATGAAGCTGCCTGGGGCCGGGCCCACACTGCTGCTGCTTGGGCTCTCTGGATGACATCATCTGAGGCTTCAGTCCCAGGCATAGCCAATCAGAATGGAGGCACGGGCCCAGGCAGCTTCATGGAATGTTCATGGTGCAGATTATTATATAGGATTATTATTATACATCAAAAGCGCCAACAGATTAAGGGTTTCTAGTCAGAAAGGTGCCCTGTATTCTTTTCCACTTTTGTTTAATCTAATTATCTTAAGAGGGAGCTTGGGGGCAAATTGACATTTTTGAACATCAACATGAAAAATTGAGCTTAGTTTCAGCATATAAAGCTCTGAGTGCAGCTCGTGGAGAAACAATTGAGATATGGGCATCAAAATGGCGATGTGTTACTGTAGCACTATTTATAAATATATGTGTGTGCAGGGAGCTTAGCCGTCTAGGGGACAGTCAGATTTCTTTGAATGTGTCATGTTGCCTAGGCATTCTCTGGTGCAGGTGGACTGGTTGAGTGAGGAGGTTACCTTGACGCAGCTCCTACAACCTTATTGACTCTTTCTTTGCTATTGTAACTCCAGGACACACTAGTGCCAGAGGATGCAGTTCTTACAGCCATACAGTGCAGCCCACATCGCTGGTGGCTCCGGCCCCTTTTCTGATGTCATCAGCTGCTCAGCATGATGATCAATCTTAGATGCACGCAGCCGCAGAGCAGGTGCTGGGAGTGTAAGCCAGTAGCAGGTGCATGGAGGAACTTGGTGTGACCGCATGTGACCCTCGAAATTTGTTCAAGCCAGTGAGAGGAGGAGGAGGAAATGGGTGGATGTGAGCCCTAAACCTCTACTCAGTGCAGCTGGTCAGTACTGTATGCTGGATGGGGATGGGGGTAGGGAACAGAGAAGATGGATGGAACCCAGGGAGGAGTATAGAGAAAAAGATGGATGGAACTTGGGGGGGGGGTGTACAGAGAAAAAGATGGATAAAATCCAGGTGGGGAGGTATACAGAGAAAAAAGATGAATTGGTCTTGGGGGAGGGGACCAGAAAAAAAAGATGGATGGGACTTGGGGGAGGGGAACAGAAAAAAAAGATGGATGGGACTTGGGGGAGGAGGGGAACAGAGAAGAAGATGGATGGGACTTGGTGGGGGGAGGGGGAACAGCGCAAATTGATGGGACTTGGTGGGGGCGGGGAACAGCGCAAATGGATGGGACTCAGGGGGAAAGGGAAGGGTAAAGAAGATATATGGGATTTGGGGGGAGAAGGACAACCAAAGCAGTTTACATATTCTATGCACAAATTTTCTATGTTCCTACTAGGCTCACTATCTATGTATTTATACCTGGGCAATGGAGGATTAAGTTTGTTGCCCAGGGTCACAAGGAGCTGTGATGGAAACAGAGAAAAAGATGGATGGGACTGGGGGAGAAGGGGAGCAGAGAAGAAGATGAATGGGACTAGGAGGTGGGGCGTGGAGAGGAAGAAACAGAGATGATGGATGGAAACAAGCTTTCTGTAGGGGTGGGTGTCACGAATGTGGCCGTGACCCCTCTTTTGACTCACCTTTTCTGCTGCTCAGCTCACTTCTATCTGTATTGTTGTATTTGTCCTGCATGTTCCAAACCTCACTTTGGTGTTCAGAGTATAGGGTTTCTACTTCCTGTGTGTTCCAAGCCTCACTTCAGTGTTCAGTGTGCATTTCCTGTCTCTGTCCTGTAGGGTTTCCACTTCCTCTGTGTTTCAAGCCTCACTTTGGGTTCTGTGTATTTCCTGTCTGTCCTGTTTATAAGGAAGTGGTTAACTTTCATTCAGGGCCTTTACAACGCCAAAGGTCCCCAGGTTAGTCTGTGTGCTTGTTAGCACTTCTGCCTAGATCCTTGTTGCCTAGTTTTTGTCTGTGTGTCTGTGGGCACTTCTGTGTCTTGTCTTCTTAATTGTGGTGCCTGTGGGCACCTCTGTCTTTAGCCTTAGTTCTGTTGCTTGTCTGTTTGTTTGCTTTGTGTCCAGCCTAGTCTGCCTTGCTTTTTCTAGTCCCTTCTACCTTAGCTTTAGCTTTTGTTCTGTTGTTAGTCTGTGTGGGTTAGCTTTGTGTCCTGCTTGTCTCTGCCTTGCAAGCCTTCAGCTTTGGTTCTGTCCCTGCTTGTCTGTCTTTACCCTACCCTGCTTGTGTCTGCCTTGTCTGAGTATCCTGGATCCACTCCAGGCAAGTCAAGCTTGTTCCAGTATCCGTTTCCAGTGAAGCCAGGCCAAGTCCGTTCCAGTATTTGGTTGCACTCCAGTCAAGCCAAGCTTGTTCCAGTATCCGGATCCAGTGAAGCCAAGCCCGTTCCAGTATTTGGTTCCACTCCAATCAAGCCAAGCTTGTTCCAGTATCCGGTTCCAGTGAAGCCAAGTCCATTCCAGTATTTAGTTCCACTCCAGTCAAGCCAAGCTTGTTCCAGTGAAGCCAAGCCAACTACTACTACTACTACTATTTAGCATTTCTATAGCGCTACAAGGCGTACGCAGCGCTGCACAAACATAGAAGAAAGATAGTCCCTGCTCATAGAGCTTACAATCTAATAGAAGTCTGTTCCAGTATCTGATTCCAGTCCAGCCAAGCCAAGTCCGTTCTAGCATTTGGTTCCAGTCCAGTCAAGCCAAGCTTGTTCCAGTATCTGACTCTAGCCAAGCCAAGTATATCCTGAATCCTGCCCAGTCTTGCTTGGAGGGTTTTTGCCTCCTGGTGCCGCTCACTTTGTTCCAGAGTGTGTGCCTGGTTGTGCATGTGTCCAACTTTGATTGGGGGACTTCTGCTGCCTGGTTTCGTTTTTGGCCAAAACTGTGCGGCCAATCTTGGCTGCAGATTTGCTCTCAGCAGAAACTGAAAAACTCTGTGAATTTTTGCTTAGAATATCTAATGTTTTCAAAGTTTTCATTGTTTGGAGTATGTAGCCTTTTTATATGCACTGCTGCTGGTAATAGGGGTTGTGGCTAATGTGGGGGCAGAGCCAGCAGCTTCCATACTGCCCCCCACCCCCGCCAGTCTTGCTGCTTCATGGCAAAAAAAGCAGCCTAAAGACAAAAAGCTGCTGATGGATCTACTAGTCCTCCTCCTTCAGATGTAGACCTTCTGCTTATGAGGGCTATGGCACTTTTTTTTACTAGGTAGTATTGGAAAGGAAACTACACCGCTGGACTTGGTGGGGGGGGGGGGGGGGGTAGAGAAGGGAGCCCATCCACAAGTTTGCCCAGGGCCTCATAGCTGGTTAAAGTGACCCTGAGTGTACCCTTTGCAATAACTTTTAGCTCTTTCCAGGCTCCACCTGTGAATAGCCTGGTACTGGCTGGAGAACACTGGGGTGGTCTGTAGAAATGTTCAGTGGTAATTTCTGAATAATGCCACTGAAAATCTGAGTATGGCTGTGATCTGCTCTATTTATTCAGTAACAGAAACTTCTACTTGAGAAAGTGTCATTGAATATTAGGTGGAGACTTGCTAAGGACTTCAGATTTGTGTCTGGTTTGGGGTATAACTCACATAACTGTCACTTAAATCTTTGTGCTTATTTACTTTTAAATGAGGGATCTGGGTGTCGTCGTCGATAATATGCTGAAACCTTCTGCTCAGTGTGCTGTTGCGGCTCGGAAAGCGAATAGAATGTTGGGTATTATTAGGAAAGGTATGGAAAACAGGTGTGAGGATGTTATAATGCCGTTATATCACTCCATGGTGTAACCGCACCTTGAGTATTGTGTTCAATTCTGGTCGCCGCACCTCAAGAAAGATATAGTGGAATTGGAAAAGGTGCAGCGAAGGGCGACTAAAATGATAGCGGGGATGGGACGACTTCCCTATGAAGAAAGACTAAGGAGGCTAGGGCTTTTCAGCTTGGAGAAGAGATGGCTGAGGGGAGACATGATAGAGGTATATAAAATAATGAGTGGAGTGGAACAGGTGGATGTGAAGCGTCTGTTCACGCTTTCCAAAAATACTAGGACTAGGGGGTATGCGATGAAACTACAGTGTAGTAAATTTAAAACAAATCGGAGAAAATATTTCTTCACCCAACGTGTAATTAAACTCTGGAATTCGTTGCCGGAGAACGTGGTGAAGGCGGTTAGCTTGGCAGAGTTTAAAAAGGGGTTAGACGGTTTCCTAAAGGACAAGTCCATAAACTGCTACTAAATGGACTTAGGAAAAATCCATAATTCCGGGAATAACATGTATAGAATGTTTGTACGTTTGGGAAGCTTGCCAGGTGCCCTTGGCCTGGATTGGCCGCTGTCGTGGACAGGATGCTGGGCTCGATGGACCCTTGGTCTTTTCCCAGTGTGGCATTACTTATGTACTTATGATTATTAGAATGCCATAAGAAAATTACATTTAAAAAAATTGCAAATTGTGGTCTGCTTCAATTTAGAAAAATTGAACGTTTTCCTATCAAGCTGTAATGCGTTGAACTCTCTACCCTACAAAGTAAGATCAGAAATCTGCTATTTAACTTTTAGATGAAAGCCTTTCTATTCAAGAAATTTCTTAAATGTTGATTAACATCCAAATAAATTAAGTAGTAAATATGTTTCTGTAATACCTAGATATGGCTAGCTTCTTATTGTAATCTGCATTAGGGGCCCTTTTACTGATCTGCGGTAAAAGGGGTCCTGCACTAGCCACGGTGGATGTTTTACAGCAGTGGGTAAAAATGCCCAGAAATGAAATGGCAGTGTGGTAAGTTCACACGTGCTGCGTGGCCATTTCGGGGGCAAGCACTTACCGCCATCCACGGAGGCTAACCAAATATTTTCATGAGTTCTGGAAATGCTACGGGGGGGGGGGGGGGGTAACTACCGTTGGTGCATGCTTTGGGCCGGCGCTAGTTCCGGATTTCCGCATAGCAAGTCTGCAGTGGGCTTACCACTGCTGAGTAAAAGGCCCCTAAACTAATTTGGTTGCTGCAGAATATAAGAATCTTTATTGTATTGTGTTCTATAAATACATTCTCCATCCATTCATCATCCAGTTTGATTTACAGATTTTGCAGATATGATTTCAACCTGCACATGACCCCAAAGTAAGTACTCTGTGCAAAATATAGACTAAGCTAACAGACTCAATTCACAAGGTTTTCATTTTTCTCATTCCTGCTACCCACCTCCTCTTCAGCCTGGCTTCACAACCTCCACCCCGGATATGTGACATCCTCTTCTGGTCCTTGCACCCACAACCATCCTTCTTTGCAGACACAACCAGTCTTTCCGTCCTCATCACTTAAAGGTCCTTTTACTAAGTTGAGGTTAAAGGGTCCCTGCGCTAGCAGCAGCGGCCGTTTTTGCAATGCACCAGGATCCTTTTTACCACAGTGGGTAAAAATGGTCAAAAATGAATTGGCTGTGTGGCCATTTCAGGTTGGAGCACTTACCGCCAACCCATTGAGGTGGTGGTAAGAGCTTCCGCACTAACCCGGCAGTAACCCGCTCCAGAAATATTTTTCAAACATTTCCGCTACTGACAGAAATGCTGGGGGTGGAACTACCACCAGTGCCCACATTGGGCCAGCGGTAGTTCTGGATTGCTGCATGGCAAGCCCACATGGGCTTACCGCTGCTCAGTAAAAGGGCTCCTTAGCTTCTCATTTCTGTGGATTTCTGTAGTGCTCAAATTGCCTGCAGTCCCATCAAACCTTTTATTCAAACCAGTTTCTTTCTCTGCAGACACCCTAGCTCCAATATTTCAGTTGCAAGATCAATGAATTATGTCAAACCTTTAAGTCAGTTTACATGGTGGCATGTCTGTGGTAGTAGAAGCAGTGCCCCGGATCTAAAATTTGGCATTGGAAGCAGTTGCCTATATTGCTTATCTGCATGTCTAAATCTAGCCTTCATGTGAATTCAGACAAGTCTTAAACTAGTTTCCACTCTTGAATTTTGAGCCAACTAGCCGAAGAATGGTGCAGGGAATCAGGACAAAAGCAGTGGAAGTGGGTGGTAGGGGTGGACCACTTCCTTTTTTTTTTCCTTGTTTTTAAATCCTGATATTAATGGTCTGGTGCAGAAGAGGGTAGAAGGGGCGGCACCACTACTCAAGAAATCCCAGAAGACTGAAGTCAAAAGGAAGATGTTCATAGGCCACAGGAAGAATTTGCAGTCTGCTAAGATTGAGATGCTGTGGAAAGATATAGATATAGAGCAGAAGATGCACTCGGCTGAAGGCACCAAAAGTAGTGGAAATAGATGAAGGAGACAGCCAGAGCAATTGTAAGAGCCCATTAAACTCCATGAAATTCCAATAAATAAACCAGAGGACCAACATAGAAGAAAGATAGGCTTGAAGGTCCTTAAACACCCAAAGAGTCAACAGAGCAGAAAAGCAGACCAAAAGGTCCTTCTATCAAAAGAGAATGAGGAATAGACTTCAGCCACTGAGAAAAGTCAGATATCTCTTCCTGAGGTACATCACAGGATAGAGAAAACTAATGTTTAAGAAATGGGGCAAAGTCAAAAAGCACAGTAATTGAAATTTGAAAAGAACTTTGAACACAGGAACAAAATAAGCTAGAAAGCCGCACATTACATGGAGAGTACCAATAGCAAGATAGATTGTAAGGTTCTCCCAAAAACCTAGAGACAACACAGCAGCAAGAGAAGCTGAAAGGCCCAAGAACACCCAAAAGAGAGCCAACAGAACATAAGATTGACTGGAAGGACCAAAAATATCTGAAGAGTGCCAAGACTGCACCAAGAAATGCTAGAGTAGCAAAAAAAAAAAAAAGCCTTCAGAACTGCCAAAGCAGTAGCAAAACTGACGAGACAAGCCACAAACATTTGAATAGTGCCTACATCAGCAAGACAGGCTGGACAAACTCTAAAACACCCAGAGAGTGCCAACACAGTAGCAAAAGAAGTTGAAAGGCCGAAGAACACCCATAAAAGAGCCAGCAGAACACAAAACTGGATGGAAGGACCAAAAATACCTGAAGAGTACCAAGACTACACCAAGATATGCTGGAAGAACCCAAAAGCCTTCAGTAGCAAAACTGACAAGACAAGCCACAAACACTTGAATAGTGCTTACATCAGCAAGACAGGCTGGACAAACCCTAAAACACCCAGAGAGTGCCAACACAGCAGCAAGAAAGTATCAAATGCCCAGAAACACACCAAGAGAGCCTAAAAACAGGCCAAAAAACAGCTAAGGAGTGACACGCTAGCCAAAATAGGCTGAAAGATACTAAAACACTTGAGAAGTGCCAACAGAACAGCAAGCCAGGATGAAAGGTCCAAAAACAACCAACACAAAACCAAAATTTGCTACAAGGTCCAAACACACCTGAAGAGTGTCAACACAGGACTAAAATAGAATAAACCCCCCCTAAAATATCTGAAGACATCAGCAACATAGTTTGAAAGGCTCTACTTCTACACAGAAAGAAGGAAAAGGAATACCAATGTTACAGGAGTGGGGCCAGGTCAACAGACTTTTCCCACCCTCTCCAGGCCTCTAAAATTTGAGACGGACATTTTCCAACTCTCCAGGCTTCTAGCATTTGAGACAGACTATTTCTCCCTCTCCAAACTATTACATTTAAAGACAGATTTTCCCCCCTCTCCAGAGTTCTAGACTTTGAGAAAAAATGTATACTTTCTCCAGACTTTTAGCCTTTGGGACAGACTTTTTTTTTTCTTCTCTCCAGAGTTCTAGCTTTTGGGATAGACTTTTTCCCTCTCTCTAGATTTCTGTCTTTTGGGGACAGACTTTTTTTTCTTCTCTCCAGACTTCTAAACCTGAGGATGTGCTTTTTTCCCCCTCTCCAGATTTATATCCTTTGGGGACAGATTTTTCCCCTCTCTCCAGACTTCTAGCTTTTGAGACATAACATTTCTCTTTCTCCTGGCTTCTAACATTTGGGACACACATTTTCCTCTCTCTGGATTTTTATCCTTTAGGACTCCCTCTCTCCAGACTTCTACCCTTTGAAAAAGACTCCCCTCCCCCCCCCCCCTCCAGGCTTCCAGCCTTTCAGACAGTCTTTTTCCTCTCTCTCCAGACCTCTAATCTTTGAAGCATAACATTTTTCCCCTCTCCAGGCTTCTAAACTTTGGGACATACATTTACTCCCCTATAGATTTCTATCTTTTGGAACAGATTTGCGACAGAATTTTTTCCCTCTCTAGATTTCTATCGTTTGGGGTAGACATTTTTCCTCTCTCCGAGCTGCTAGCCCTTGAGTCAGACTTTTTACCTCTCTTCAGACATCTATCCTTGGGTGACAGATTTTTTCTACTCTCCAGAATTCTAGCCTTTGGGACATACTTTTCTTCTCTACACAGTATTTTCCTCTCTCTAGATTTCTCGCCTTTGGAACAGACTTTTTATCTCTCTACAGATTTATATCTTTTGGGGGGGCAGACTTTTTCCTTCTGTCCAGACTTCTGAACTTTGGGGACAGACTTTTTCACCCTCTCCAGACTTCTGAAGTTTGGGGGACAGACTTTTTCCCTCTCTCCAGATTTCTATTCTTGGGACAGACTTGTTTCCTCTCTCAAGATTTCTAGCCTTCGGGACAGAGTTTTTCCCCTCACAAGATTTCTAGTCTTTGAGACAGACTTTCCCCCTCTGCAGGCTTTCAGCCTTTCGGACAGATCTTTTCTCTCTCTCCAGACTTCTAGCCTTTAAGTCATAACATTCTCCTCCTACCTGGCTTCACTCCTCTGGGACAGACGTTTTGCCCTTTCTCCAGTCTTCTAGCCTTTGGGACAGACATTTTCCCTCTCTCCAGATTGCTGTCTTTTGGGACAGACTTTTTTCTTCTCTTCTTGAGAATTCTAGCCTTTAGGGCAGAGTTGTTCCTTTCTCCATATTTCTGTCCTTTGGAGATTGACTTATTCCCTCTCTCAACTTCTAGCTTTTGGACAGACTAGCCTTTCCTTTAGATTTTCTCCCCTATCTAGAATTCTATCCTTTGGGACAGACTTTTTCCCTCTCTCCAGACTTCTAGACTTTGAAAAAGACATTTTCCCTCTCTCCAAGCTTCTATCATTTAAGACAGACTTTAACCTCTTCCCAGACTTGTAGCCTTTGGCGCAGTTTCCCTCTCTCTAGATTTGTGTTCTTTGTGGACAGACTTTCTTCTGTCAAGATTTCTGAACTTTGGGGACAGACTTGTTCCCTTTCTCCAGACTTCTAGCATTTGGAACAGTTTTTCCCTCTCTCCAGATTTCTATCTTTTGGGGGACAGACTTTTTCCCTCTCTTCAGACTTCACTTTTGGGATAGACTTTTTCTGACTCTCCAGATTTTTACCTTTGGGGACTGACTTTTCTCCAAGGACAAGCAGACATAATATTCTCACATGTGTGTGATGTCACCCACAGAGCCTAGTGCAGACACTGCGACTTTAAATCTTTGAGGCAGTGCCCACACTGCACAAGCGGCTTCCACTTATATGCATAGCTTACCAAATACTGGAAGTTACACAGGTACCTGCCACATTTATGTAACCACCAGTTATACCAAACCTATGGCACAATGATACCAGGTAACACTAGTATTCTATAATGGAATCTGGGTGCCTTGATGCCATTATAGGACAGGCGTTCACCATACGACACCCACTTGTAAAAATGCCCACTATGGGGAGAAGGTTTAATAAATAAAGACCTTAGTAACTATAAATCATAAAGGATTTAATAAAATACAAAACTAGTACTAAAATAAATGTGAATTTGGTGACAAACTAATTGAACAAATTGTAATCTAGGTTCAATGATTAGCCATAAATGTATGTGTGGTGGATAATTTTATAATGTTTTTTTTCGACAGGTGATGTGTGTTTAACATGTGGAAAAAGGCTCATAAAATTGTAAAAAAAAAGGTTGGCACACAGAAGGTTATCTCTACTTTACGGGTCTATCTGTAGATATTCATATGGGTGGAGTTTGGGCAAAGCACGGTTGACCCAGCGTACACGCACATCTCCACTTTCTTCAAATTAGGTGTAAATTTATGCCAGAGCATTTGCCCTCTACAAGGTGTCTGTGAGGCAGTGAGGGACTTGATGCAGGTGTCTCTGGTGATTTTCCCTCCAGGGAGTGTCAGTTCAGCCATCTGACAGCAGGGGGCGATGAACCGCCCGTGTCCCTGGCTGAATGGCAACTACTATGGCAGGATACAGTGCATTATGGGGAAGTGAGGCTGGCTGGCCCAAAGGGAGTGGCTTCGGAAAACAGGAAGTTAAAAACCTAGGACAGAGCAAGAGGAGAGAGGCCCCAAGAGAAGAAATCCCAGGATGAGCAAGGTCCCGATACAGAGACCTTGGCAAGGGAAGCCTCACGAGGAGGAAGGTCCCGATACAGAGACCAAGAGGACAGTGGCGTAGCCAGACCTGACATTTTGGGTGGGCCCAGAGCTAATATGGGTGGGCACTAGGTGTGAGTAGTGTTTCTTGGGTACCCCCTCCAACTCTGATTCTGATTGTCTTAACGCTTCTTTTTACACAGAAGCTAAAAAGAAATATTTCCTCTTCGGCTATACCCAGTTCTGCAACAGTGAAAAATCCCTTCCTCCTTCCCAGTTCCTCAGATGTGGCACTGGCCTCCGAATTGCTGGAGCAGCATTTTCTTCCTCCCCCCCCCCCCCCCCCCCCCCCCAGCATGTAACTGTTTCATCACACCTATCCATCTTTTTGTTTAAAAACTGTGCCTTCCAAGTTGGCAAGTGAAAGGCCACATGCGCGAGGAGGGGGAAGCGAGCATCCCAACCTGGCATGTTCAAATACCTTCCCCTGCCTACCAGCTCTGTCGATGGAGGGCCAAACCGACCCTCTTCTGCCACCCGGCACACAGCCTTAAAAAAAGAATCGGTGAAGCGCATGGCGTCTGCTGCCCTGCTCTGCGCTGCTGCAGCTGTAAAGCGATTTGCTCGTTGGCCCTTCCTTCACTGCATCCCGCCCTCGCAGAAATAGGAACTTACATCAGAGGGTGGGACACAGTGAAGGAAGGGCCAACGAGCAAATCGCTTTACAGCTGCAGCAGAGCAGGGCAGAGAGAGCAGCAGACGCAAGGCGCTTCTCTGATTCTTTTTTTTAAGGCTGTGTGCTGGGTGGCAGAAGAGGATCGGTCTGTCCCTCGAAGGAGCTGGTGAGCAGATGGGGACTGGTACGAGGATCTTGGCTGGGCGGGCCTGGAGGGAAAGTGGCTGGGCCCATCCAGGCCCGCCCGTGGCAACTCCCCTGCCAGAGGAAGAGCAGGAGCTCAGAGTGTGACCTGCCTGTCTGTATTGTGATCTGGCTGAGAATTACTATAAAAGTTGTGCTGTGTGGCTGGGATTAGCCAGTGGGTGTGTGGAAACTGAGGAACTGTGCTGTATAGAAAGTATGGGGACATTAGTACTGTTTTGCTAATGTAGTGCCCCCAGTGGTGGCAGGAAGTAATTTCTACTAAATTATTTTTAAGTCACGTTGGGTTTCCTTTTTTCTACAAACACTGAATGATGACACAAAGAAAGTGTTTAGTGTGATGAACTTTTACCTGAACCTTTCACAGCTTCAAATCAGCTTGCAATACACAGTCTCAATAAATAAACTTTATTGCACAGGAAAATTCAATAAATATATTTTTAAATGTTTGTGATTAAAAATATAAATATGTTAAAACTTTAAAATGTTGTTTTAAAAACTCGTAGCTACATTAAAATTTGTTTAAAGTGCTGTACATAAAGTGCACAACAAACTTGAAATGCAATATTAATTTTCATTCAATTTTCAATAACGCAAGTTTTCGTTTAACAGAACCAAGCAAATCCTTTCTCAGGATTTGTCTTCTTCAACACAACTTGTTCAGGAATAAGGGTATCAATCAGACAAGTATTTACTTTTCTCTATATTTAACCCTTTACTTTTCAAATTTCAATTATTTCCCATTTTCCTTTCCAAAAGAATTGATCTTTTGTGTTTAATTTGTATTTTTTCAGGTTACCAGTCACCAGGACTACTCTTTAGCCCTCTTAGGTAAGTATGGTAAAATTATGTATCATACCTGATAATTTTCTTTCCATTAATCATAGCTGATCAATCCATAGACTGGTGGGTTGTGTCCATCTACCAGCAGGTGGAGATAGAGAGCAATCCTTTTGCCTCCCTATATGTGGTTATGTGCTGCCGGAAACTCCTCAGTATGTCGATATCCAAGCTCAAATCCGCAGGACTCAGCACTTAGAGAATTACACCCACAAAGGGACACTCTGCCCAGCTCACCACCGCCGAAACGGGGGAGGGGAATTAACCCAGCTCATCCCCACACAAGTGGGGGAGGGGAATCCGTCCAGCTCATCCCCGCGGAGCGGGGGAGGGACACCACACCTGCCGATGCGGGGGGATCTGGCTTATCCTGCAACCGCAACCGCGGGAGGAGCTGACTGACCCTAACACCGCCGAAGCGGGAGGGGTACAAAGCTGCCCTACTGCCGCACGAAGCGGGAGGGAGCGCCGGCAGAATTTAAGTCTCAATCCAGCCCCGTAAAACGGAGGGGAGAGGAATGCAGCAGCTCACTGTAACACAAATTCGTCTCAACTCTTGAAGAATCCATTGAAAAACTTGAACACGAAGTCCTCCTGAACAGGAACTGAAGACTAAACTTGAACCTGAAATGCAACCAGAATATAACCAATACAGATATCTGGGAGGGACTATGGATTGATCAGCTATGATTAATGGAAAGAAAATTATCAGGTATGATACATAATTTTACCTTCCATATCATCATGCTGATCAATCCATAGACTGGTGGGATGTACCGAAGCAGTACTCACTCAGGGCGGGACATAGAAATCCCTGACCGCAACACTGAAGCTCCAAACCGGGCCTCCGCCCGAGCAGCCACAGTCAAGCGGTAATGCCTGGAGAAGGTATGGGCCGAAGCCCAAGTTGCCGCCTTGCAAATCTCTTCCAAGGAGACGGACCCGGCCTCTGCCATAGAGGCCGCCTGAGCTCTAGTGGAGTGAGCCTTCAGCTGGATAGGCGGCACCTTCCCCGCGGCCACATAAGCCGCTGCAATGGCTTCCTTGACCCATCTTGCCACTTTAGGCTTAGCAGCCTGCAGACCCTTACGAGGACCTGCAAACAGGACAAACAGATGTTCCGATTTCCGGAAATCATTGGTCACTTCCAAGTATCTGATGATGACACGTCTCACATCCAGATATTTGAGAGCAGAGTATTCCTCTGGGTAGTCCTCCCTACGAAAGGAAGGGAGACAGAGCTGCTGATTCACATGGAAGCGAGAAACAATCTTGGGCAGGAAGGAAGGCACTGTGCGAATAGTCACTCCTGCCTCAGTGAACTGCAGAAAAGGCTCTCGACATGAGAGTGCCTGGAGCTCGGAAACTCTTCTGGCTGAAGTGATAGCCACCAAAAAGACTGCTTTCAACGTCAGGTCTTTCAGAGATGCCCTCGACAAGGGTTCAAAAGGCGGCTTCTGCAATGCTCTTAGCACCAGGTTGAGATTCCACGCAGGCACCACTGAGTGCAGAGGAGGGCGCAGGTGATTAACTCCCTTGAGAAAGCGCACCACATCTGGCTGCGAAGCCAGGGAAACACCCTTCAGGCGGCCCCTGAAGCAAGCCAGAGCCGCTACCTGGACTTTAAGGGAACTGAGCGACAGGCCTTTCTCCAGACCTTCTTGCAGGAACGCCAACACTGAAGAAATTGGAGCAGTGAAGGGAGAAAGTGAGCCTGCTTCACACCACGCTGCAAAGATACGCCAAACCCTGGCGTAAGCAGTAGAAGTGGAGCGCTTCCTCGCTCTCAGCATAGTGGCGATGACCTTGTCTGAGAAGCCCTTCTTTCTCAGACGCTGCCGCTCAATAGCCAGGCCGTAAGACCAAAGGGGGAGGGATCCTCCATCACCACGGGACCCTGATGTAACAGGCCCTGCTCCACTGGCAGCCGCAGAGGATCGTCGACTGATAGCCTGATCAAGTCCGCATACCAGGGACGTCTGGGCCAATCCGGACCCACCAGGATTATCCGGCCCGGATGCTTTGCCACCCGGTCTAGCACCCTGCCCAACATGGGCCAGGGCGGGAACACATAGAGAAGCTCTTGTGTCGGCCACTGTTGGAGAAGAGCATCTACTCCCAGGGATCGAGGGTCCCGTCCTCTGCTGAAAAAGCGCGGCACTTGGCCGATGACGCCATCAGATCTAGGCTCGGCTGGCCCCAGCGCTTTGTGATGTCCAAGAACGCCTGAGCAGATAGCTGCCACTCTCCGGGCTCCAAGGTATGGCGACTGAGAAAGTCCGCCTTGACATTCATGACTCCGGCAATGTGGGCCGCTGACAGCTGTTCCAGGTTCGCTTCCGCCCACTGGCATAGATTCATGGCCTCCTTGGCTAGAGGGGCGCTCTTGGTACCTCCCTGGCGGTTGACATAGGCCACAGCCGTGGCATTGTCCGACAGGACCCGTACTGGCTTCAACGCCAGTACCGGGATGAACTCCAAAAGCGCCAACCGAATGGCTCTGAGTTCCAGGAGGTTGATAGCCCACTTTGCCTCTGCAGGAGACCAGAGCCCCTGCGCTGTCCTTCCCAAGCAGTGGGCTCCCCAGCCCGACAAAGAGGCGTCCGTCGTGACGACAATCCATTCCGGGGTCACCAGAGGCATTCCCGCAGACAACTTGTCTGTCTGCATCCACCAGCTCAGCACTTTGCGCACTGCTGGGTCCAAGGGAAGGCGCACAGCATAATCCTCCGACATCGGAGTCCAACGCTGCAGCAGAGAGTGTTGTAGTGGTCTCATATGAGCCCTGGCCCAGGGCACTACTTCCATCGTGGCCGTCATAGAGCCCAACAGCTGCACATAGTCCCAAGCCCGAAGAGGAGAGGCTACTAGGAACTGGTCCACCTGAGCCTGAAGTTTGACAATCCGATTGTCTGGCAGGAACACTCTGCCCACTTGGGTGTCGAATCGAACTCCCAGATACTCCAGGGACTGAGTCGGGCGCAGCTGGCTCTTCTCCCAGTTGATGATCCATCCCAGGGAGCTCAAAAGAGCAACTACCCGGTCCACAGCTTTGCCGCACTCTGCATAAGAGGGGGCTCGGATCAACCAGTCGTCCAGATAAGGATGGACTTGTACTCCTTCCTTTCGCAGGAAGGCCGCGATGACCACCATTACTTTGGAGAAGGTCCGCGGAGCAGTAGCCAACCCGAAAGGGAGGGCTCTGAACTGGAAGTGTCGTCCCAGGACTGCAAAACGCAGAAAGCGTTGATGAGGAGGCCAGATGGGAATATGCAGGTACGCTTCCTTGATGTCCAAGGAAGCCAAGAACTCTCCTGCCTTCACTGCCGCTATAACAGAGCGGAGAGTCTCCATGCGAAAGTGCCGCACTTTCAAGGCCCGATTGACCCCTTTGAGGTCGAGGATAGGCCGGACAGAACCTCCTTTCTTTGGGACCACAAAGTAAATGGAGTAACGTCCCTTGCCAATCTGATTTTCTGGCACCGGAACGACCGCACCCAGGCGGATCAGGTTGTCCAAGGTCTGCTGCACTGCCACAGCTTTGACCGGAGACTTGCAGGGAGAGAGTACAAACCCGTCTCTTAAGGGTCGGCAGAACTCTAACTTGTAGCCGTCTCTGATGACTTCCAGCACCCAAGCGTCTGAAGTTACTTTGGTCCACTCGCCCAGAAACGAGGACAGGCGTCCTCCAATCTGCACTGAGCCATGGACCAAGACCCCGTCATTGGGTACAAGACCCTGGGGGAGGACCGGAGGGCGTACCTCCGGGACGGCGGTCTCTGCGAAAGGAATGCTGCTTGGGGGAGAAGTTCCTTTTGAAGGAAGAGGGGGCAGAGGAGCCCGACTTGCCCGGGCGGTACCAACGGGCTTCTTGAAACCGTCCTCTGGAGATACCGGGGCGAGCACTGGCCCGAGCCCTGACCTCTGGTAACCTCTTGCCCTTAGACGTGCCGAGATCGGTCACGATTTTGTCCAGCTCGACCCCAAAGAGCAGCTTGCCTTTAAAAGGCAACTTAGCCAGGCGGGACTTAGAGGCGTGGTCCGCAGACCAATGTTTCAGCCAAAGCCAGCGCCGCGCAGAGACTGTCTGAGCCATGCCTTTAGCCGAGGCTCTCAAGACATCATACAGTAAGTCTGCCAAATAAGCCAAGCCCAATTCCAGGGCCGGCCAGTCAGCCCTCAAGGAAGATCCGAGGGGGAAGCCCGCTGCACCAACGTCAGGCACGCCCTGGCCACATAGGAGCCGCAAACTGAGGCCTGCAAACTTAAGGCAGCCGCCTCGAAGGACAACCTTAAAGCCGCTTCCAATCTTCTGTCTTGGGCGTCCTTTAGTGCCGTGCCACCTTCCACCGGCAACGCCGTTTTCTTAGACACCGCAGTGATTAAAGAATCCACGGTAGGCCAAACAAAGGCCTCACGCTCACTTTCAGGCAAAGGATAGAGGCGGGACATAGCCCTAGCCACTTTGAGGCTCGCTTCCGGGACATCCCATTGAGCCGAAATTAAGGTGTGCATGGCATCATGCACGTGGAAGGTTCTAGGCGGGCGCTTCGTCCCCAGCATAATGGCGGAGCCAACAGGGGCTGAGGGAGAGACGTCCTCCGGAGAGGAAATCTTCAAAATGCTCATGGCCTGCAATAACAGGTTGGGCAAATCCTCTGAGCGAAAGATCCGTGCTGCAGAGGGGTCATCCGCTCCATCCGAGCGGGAATCCGTCTCCTCCAAGGAATCCCCAAAGGACCGTTGGGAGAACTCAGATACGCTGCCCTCATCTACATCAGAGGAAACAGCGTCCTCTAAGGCCTGGGCATCCACCCGAGGGCGTTTACTTCCGGGGGCCTCAACCCCTTTATCTGACAAGGGAGAAGGGGCAGCGTTTTGCATAAGAAAGGCCTGATGCAGCAGCAAAATAAACTCGGGGGAGAAACCCCCCAGACTGTGCACTTCAGCAGCTTGGGCCACAGCCCTAGACGCACCCTCAACCGGCGCTCGCAAGAGCGGGGGAGAACCATGCTGCGCATCCAAGATGGCGTCCGGCGCGACACTCCGCGAAGGAGCCGCGCGGGAAGAACGGCGCTTAACTTTAGCCGCTTTTTTGCTGTCGCCCAAATCAAGGGCGGCCATGGCATGAACGTCTCCCAGCTCAAGGGCGGCCCAAGAAGAAGCCGTCCGAGCAGAGTGGCCGGCCAAGATGGCGGAGGCGAGCAGCGGGGGATGGGCGTTTATGGCGGGAAAAACCGCCGCGCCGGAGGAAGACCCGGGACACTGACCGGCCTCCAAACTGACACCCAACAAGGGCGAATCAGATTTTAAAACCCCCGCATCCACGCTAGAAGCGCACACGCGGTCCGGGGAGCGATTCTTCGCGCCCTCGCCCTCCGACGCCATAGGCCACGTGGAGATCAATCGGGGAACCCCCTGCCCGCTATAAAAAGGTAAAAATTACCTGCTTCTCGCTCCGAGCTGTAACGACCTGGTGTCCCAGTGAGTAGCTGCAATAAACGTTTAAATAAACGTCGAAATAAACGCCCTTAAAGACGTTCAAAATTTTTTTTTTTTTTTTTTTTTTTAACGGAGCCAGCGGGAGGGGGGAGAAAAGGAGGGACCTGGCGCCACCAGGTTTGCACTTGCTCAAAAAGAGCCCTCAACCCCAGGCACTCAACAAAACCTAAAAATTAGGCTTGGAGGCCTAGCCAGAGCTGCTGCTGTGTGTGACCACCACCTGCTGAGATAGAGAACATACTGAGGAGTTTCCGGCAGCACATGACCACATATAGGGAGGCAAAAGGATTGCTCTCTATCTCCACCTGCTGGTAGATGGACACAACCCACCAGTCTATGGATTGATCAGCATGATGATATGGAAATGTTCTTTTCAGTACTATCAAAGTCTTAGCCAGAAGTGCAACTTTCTTTAAGTGTGCATTTGATGATGTGGTTCATATCTGCAATTGTTTCTTAAAACCTTGCTTGCGTAGGGGCCTTAGCAGAGTCTTCAGGGTTTATTTATTTATTTGTGACATTTATATCCAGTGGTGTGCTGGAGCCGCTCGCACCGGTTCGCAAGAGCCGGCTGTTAATTTTTTAAAGATCCTGCGAGCCAGTTGTTGAGCAAGGTGAGCCGGCTCCAGTAAACGAGGTAAGCATGGCAGGAGGGCGGCCACAAGCCAAGCTTACCCCGTTTACCTCCTACCACTGCCTTTGTTTGCCTGCGCCGCCCAGCGATTCTCCTCTCTCCTCTGATTACCCCCGTCAAAGCGGGCACGTCATTGAAAGCCCTGCCCGTCTCTAGCCTTTCCTTCGAGTTTGTTCCCTCAGAGTCCCGCCTTCTGACATCATTTCCTCTTTCCGCAAGGAGATGAGATAAGGGAAAAGGAGGAGAGGAGAAAAACTGCACATGGATGAAGAAAATAGGCAGAAGCTGGATCCACTGGACAGTCAAGTCTGCGGAGGACCCAGCTTTTACTTACATAGGGCAAGAAATGAAGAAGAAAGGCGGAAAGTAAAGAAATAAATGGAAAGGAAGCCCTGGAAATGGAGTTAAGAGGACAGATAGCAGCAGAATTGGGTAATGGGCCAGCATGATCAGAAAAACAAAGGTAGAAAAAATCATTTTCTTTTCTTTTCTTTTTTTTTTTAATCATTTTATTTTCATTATAGTGTTTGGATTATGTCCACTTTGAGAATCAGGTGCTCAACATTAAAAGTTTATATTTACTTATTTATGGCATTTTATCCCACATTAAACATGAATTAGATTGGAACCTGGGATCATTTAATTTTTTTTTCCTGGAGTAATGCATTGCCCCCCCAGGCTTTCTCCCCAGCTATAGCCAGCTCTGCAATTTGGGGGGGGGGGGGCGCAGAGGTGGATAGGGGGGGGCACAGAGGTGGACCGTGGAGAGAGCCTGTTGTTAAACATTTACCAGCACTTATATCCCACATTATCCCAAACAAGTTTGAGTTCAGCGTGGCTTACAATAAACAGTATTGGATACATAACTAAGAATAATGCATAAGAAAGTAATTTGTTGTAAGAATCCAATTTTACATTACAGTATCATAAACATACTGGGATAGCTATGGATGTTTATCATTCAGAAAATCTATTATGAATGAGAAATAGTACATGAAGCAAAGAAAACATTAATGGTAAATAGAGTAATTACTAATTCAGGTAATAATTAATTGTTTGAGATATGATTGTTTTTTTGTGAGGTTTCTTTGAATAGGAACGATTTGAGGATTTTGTGGAATCTAGTATATTCCTGTATATTTCTTATTTTGGGTGATAAGGAGTTCCACCCAGGGGTTTAGCTACGTGGGGCCACGGGAGCCTGGGCCCCCGTAGATTTGGCCCTGGACCCCCCTGCCGACGACCCTCTTGACCCCCCTCCCACCGCCAACCCTCCCCTGCCGTCGCCGTGGGCTACCTTTGCTGGCGGGGGACCCCAATCCCCACCAGCCGAGGTCCTCTTCTTCCTGCAAAGGCTTCGTTCTGTTTCTGACGTCCACCAGTTGGTTCCTAGTTAAGTGAAGTCTGCAGAGTGGACAGTTTTGTAGATCACTTTTTTGCAATTGGGAGGTGTAGTCTGAGATAGTTTCTTGCCTCATATTTCGTGTTTCTTTGAGGTAAGTTTATTAATGGTACCATAAAATCTGGAGCTGTGCCATTTAGTATTTGAAAGGTACATAATTTGAAGGTGATTCTCGCTTTGATGGGAAGCCAGTGTAATTTGATTAATAAAAGGGAGGCACTTTCAAAACAAGAGATTTTGTATATGAACCTGGCTGCAGTATTTTGAGCTGTTTGGAGTTTTTTCAACAGGTACTCCTTACAACCAGCATATGACATTACAATAATCGAATTGGGATAATGTTAATGATTGCACCAATAGTCTGAATGTTTCTGATGAGAAATAGGGTTTGATCCTTTTTAGTTTCCAAAGAGACCTGAAAAATTTTGTGATTACTGAGGAAACTTGAGTATCAAATGTTTGTCTATAATTATACTTAGAATTTTCAGATTATTGTCAATGGGGAATGAAGTGTCAATTGTGAAACTATTGTAGTCGTTTTGGTCAAATAGGTTAGTAATGACCATGGATTTAGTTTTTTCTTTATTTAGCTTTAGTTTAGATTCTGAGGCACAGGTTTCCATCAAATTTAAGCCAAATTTTGCCTTTTGTAAGATGTCTTGAATGTTCTTTTTGAAGGTTATATATATGGTAACATCGTCAGCATATATGAATGTTTTGAATCCTGCTGTTTCTAGTCTGTTACCTAGTGGTGACATCATTATATTAAACAGAATGGGCGATAATGGAGAGCCCTCAGGGATGCCACAGTCCGGTGACCAAGGCGAGGATAAGGTCCCTTTCATTTTCACTTTGCAAGATTTTGATTTCAGGAATCCTTGAAACCATTTGTGGATGTGCCATATATACCAAAGCTGTCTAGGATATTATGATCTACTACATCGAATGCGCTACACATATTAAACTGCATTATTAAGATCTTAGACCCTATGCTAATTTCTTTTCTGAGATTTGATACTAGGGTAGTAAGGACAGGCTCGGTGCTACAGCATGGTCTGAAACCATGTGAAAGGTAGTCCATAGTTTGTGCTGCTTCTATTCCTTCTGTAACAGGATTCTCAGCTAGTGAATCAGGAGACAAGAGGCAACAGGTTCCAAAGGCAAGACAGCTTTTATTGCTAGCAATGTACAGCACTGAGTTCAGTCTCAGGATACTGTGTGTCAGAAATCAGCTGACACTCACATTTATACCTTCCCTATGGGCCTGCGCATTAGGCCCCTTATACATCACAGTTGACATGCGCAGTAAACATTTGTAGTTTTTGTAGTTCTTACAGTACATACACACGTCATAATACTGAAATGATACTAGCAAAGAAAACGAAACTTATCGCCCTGTTTTAGCATACACACACATAATCACACAATGCTTCTTTCACAGAGTTGATAAGGCTCAATGGAGCTTAAGGCTCAGAGATGCAGGGTGGGGGTGGCGACACTCCCAGACTATCTTTTATTCATGTAGCGTCTACGTGCAGGCTGGTTTTGTGTGCAAGCCTTGGCTACTAAATGTTACAAGCGGTTATCTACTGCACCTGCATCCTGTCTCAAACAGTTATTCCAGCAACTTTGGTATCTTGCAAGCAGGAACTGACAGTTTGTAGTTAAGGCACAGTACAAGAGAATGTAAAAGTTCTGTAAAAGTTCAGGTCTGGAATGTGGTATATAGAAGGCAAAGTCCTTGGGTAAATATGGGCTTGAGGCCGTCCTGACAGTCCTGATCCAGTGGTGTTGCAGGCCAGATCCGGTGGCCACTCCTACAATTCTCCCCTTTTGATACTTGAACACCTGCTCTTGTGGAGAGTATCACCTTCAAGAGTACTGAAAAAGAAGAGAGAGACAAGGAGAATTAGCATAAGGAGGCAATAAGAGGGCCCTAGGCCCTTGCGCAGCCATTGGTTGCTTCGCCGGGGTCGAGGCGGAGGGTCCCTATTGGAGCCCCCCCCCCCCTTTTGTAACCGGACTTTTGCTGTCACAAGGGGGTTGGCCCTCAGGCCGTCTCGAAGGAAGAAACTTCAACTTCATCAAGATCGGATTGCGGTATGGGGGAGCACACCTGGAGGGCCATTATCTGAGCTGCTGCACGGCGATCGGCAATGGTTTCGATGGTAGAACGGAGACACCTGAAAATGAAAGGAAGAGATAAGGGAATTAGTAAGCAAGTCAATAGGAACAAGCCCACCATGATGAGGATGCCCTTCAGTCCTCCTGAACTGGGCAGCCAGTCGGTGAGGGAAGACATCCAGTCCCAGGCACTGTTCCAGGTCTGTACCGGGACATGGGCCAGTTTTACCATGCGATCGGTTATCTCCTTGATGACCTGACTGATCGTCTATCTGCAGGCAACAGTTACTGAGGTTAAACTTCCCGCACACACCCCCTTCCTGTGCCAGCAGGTAATCGAGGGCTAGGCGGTTCTGGTAAACCGCAGTAATCAGTTTAGTGTTCTGCTTGGCCAAGATGTTGAGTGCCATGGCAGAGTCATTCGTAAGCATTTCGAGCACTGCCTGCAAGCGAATGATGCGGTTCAGCATATAGATGGGGGTCCTGTATCCATAAGTTCCGTCCTCAGCCCAAGTGGCTGGCCCGTAGTAGTGGACTATGCGCTCTGGCGGCCATTTGGCGTCCTTCCAATCGCCTATCTGGACCTTGGGTTCTCGGGTAGAGCGCTTCCTTCTACTCCTATACCCCTGTTCGACATAGAGGGGAATACCTAATGTTTCACCCACCCGGAGGGGTAGGAGGAAGAAACTGGGTCGTACTGTGCCCAGGAAGCAGGTACCAAACCAGCGGGCAGGGAGCTGTTCGTAGGCCCTGCGGCCGCATATATAATAGTACCCTTCTGGGGCTATCCATCTGATGGAGGCGTTACCCCCACGTGTCCATGTGTTGTTCAAGGTAGGTTCAGTCCATAAGGGTGTCAGCATAGACTGGTTGTCTGTGTGCCACCAGGTGGTTGAGCTACCGTTGTATAGGATAACTCCCGTGCAGGCCGAGTCACCGACCGGGACGGAGTATCGTTTACCGGGGGCTCGACTGGCACACAGGGTACCTATAATGTTCGTTCTCAGCGCCCACTCATATGGGCGGGGTCGGTAAGGATATTGGTGAAATTCAGGGCATCCCACATGTGCTGGGTGATCTCCTTGGCTTCCCACGGCCATTGCTCCCCCATATCAGTGCCGCCGCAGACAAAACAGTAAGTAACTCCAAGGGAGAGGGCTATGTTTTCGGCCAGGTTCAGGAACATGTTCCGGGCTTCGGGTGAAACAGGGAACTTGGTGGCCATGTGCTCAGCACGGGTGATCTCATCATACACCTCCTGGAATTCCACGACAGTGGTTTGGTAATGTGTGGGAGGCTTAGCATCGAGGCTTTGGCGTATGGTGATGTAGGTAAGCGGATCCATTCCGGACCCATCGATGCCGAGGCCCCAGGTTTCTCTTCCTGGTCGCGGTATCTGAACACGCGATCAGCTATGGCCTTCAATTGGCTTATGCTCATCCCCTCAAATCCTTCGGTCTTCTGGAGTTTTTTTCTAATGTCCGGCGCCGACTGACTAACAAAACTCATAACTACTGTGGGGACATTTCTTGGGTCCTCGGGATTTATAGGGCTGTGTCTCCTATATGCTTCCAGGAGGCATTCTAGGAAATCCCCTGGGCTCTCATTTTTCTGTTGGACAACGTTGTGGATTTTTCCCATGTTCGTGATTTTCTGTTCCCCTTTTTCAAGGCCGCTAGGTAGGCCTGCTGATATTGGTGGTTGCAGTTCTGGCCGTCCTCGGTCCGGTAATCCCAGTCGGGACGTGCGGTGGGCACTTCCCTCCTTAAGCGGTCTTCTATCTGCGCATCGTCTGGGTGGGCTCTTCTGACTGCTTCTTCCATATTCTGTTGTAGCAGGCGCTGTTCCTCAGTGGTCAGGACGTGGGCACTCAACTGCCTGAGGTCACCCCAGGTCGGGTTGTAACTGTATATTATGCCCTCCACGAGTTCTATGAGCTGCTCAGGTTTCTGTTCATATGAAGGTCCATGCGCCTTCCAATTATACAGGTCAGAGCTAGAGAAAGGGATATGAGTATAGACTGTTGACTGTATGGGCGGACCTTCTGGGGTCGGAGTGTAGGTCGTTGACTGTTGGATCGGGAACAGGTCGGCGGCCTCTGCTCGTCGGTTGGAAGAAATAGTACTTATCGGACTCGACTGGGGGAATCGAGTTATTGGTTTAGTGACTCTCTGACTTTTCCTGTGAGTTTCATGGGCTGTGGGTTCGGTTTCAGAAGGTCCTTCGGTGTCCAACCCTGGGGCTGAGACCTCGGCGGTACTATGGCCCTCGGCCAAGTCTGCAAGGTTGGGGTATATCGGACTGTAAGGGTGTGGTGCTGGGTCCTCATAGGCCTCTGCCGTACTTAGTATAGGGGCCTTCTCCTTTTCAGGGTTCTGAAGGCTCCGGCCCTTATTTCGGATATCCTTCGGGGGTCTTGGGAGGGTACTACTGGGTGTGTTTTCAGTGATGGGAGTGTCTTCTACGGCCTTCGCGACGGCAAGCGTCGCCGGGGGTTTAAGGGGTTTGGGCTGGGCCTTCAACTTGGCCTTGCGACCCTTCCGCTGGGCTATTACCATGAGTGCAGCCTTCTCGACCTTATGCTGGGCCCATGGCGGCGGGTCCCGAACTACATTAGCCCACCCTTCCACATACGGAATATCCTCGGGACAGCTAGGATTTCCCTCGACTATGACAACATTCTTAACTGCAGCTACTTTCTCATATTCGAATGAGCCTTCCGGGGGCCAGTCGACAAATCTCCCTAGGCCGGGCCACATAAATTGACATCGCTGTATCATCCCGGCTTTACTACATTGTTCCTGATCGAACACTTCACTAAAGTGTTCAGTCATTAAGTCTAACGGAGTAGACCCACCCCCGCCCATTCTAACCTGAGTGCCAAAGGATAGGAGACAGACAGAGGGGGAAAGGGATGGTGGAGGGGTAAGGGGTCTCGTTCCACCGGACACAAAAGGGTCAACAGTCGGCCTGACCGGAGTGCGGTCGCCCGATCCGGAACTGCAGGCCCACTCACTCAACTTTCACACGCCACAAGAAACCCTCCCGTTCGGTTTCTTCCCGGAGCCTAGTGGGTTTCGGGACCTAGTCCATACTCGGCACTGGCTAAGGGGGAGATCAAGCCCCTCTTCGACCCTTTACCGGGTCGGTCTACTACCCAGTGTATACTCGCCTGTCCGCTGTCTTCGGACATGGCCTGCCGGAGCGCTCTCCTCCGGAGGTCAGGAAAGGTGTCTTGCCGGAACCTCACAGCCCCACTGCCAGCTAGCCGGTGTTGGTCAGCCCTCTGCCGGGGGTGGACACTGAACTCAGCGGTGGCCACTCACCACCCGTTCGGGGGGGGGGGGGGGCGATCACCCGGCCCGACCGCGCAGTGAGGGAGGGGAAAGAATATAATCCGTTTCCCTTATCTCCTGGCTGGCTCGCCAGAAATGTAACAGGATTCTCAGCTAGTGAATCAGGAGACAAGAGGCAACAGGTTCCAAAGGCAAGACAGCTTTTATTGCTAGCAATGTACAGCACTGAGTTCAGTCTCAGGATACTGTGTGTCAGAAATCAGCTGACACTCACATTTATACCTTCCCTATGGGCCTGCGCATTAGGCCCCTTATACATCACAGTTGACATGCGCAGTAAACATTTGTAGTTTTTGTAGTTCTTACAGTACATACACACGTCATAATACTGAAATGATACTAGCAAAGAAAACGAAACATATCGCCCTGCTTTAGCACACACACACATAATCACACAATGCTTCTTTCACAGAGTTGATAAGGCTCAATGGAGCTTAAGGCTCAGAGATGCAGGGTGGGGGTGGCGACACTCCCAGACTATCTTTTATTCATGTAGCATCTATGTGCAGGCTGGTTTTGTGTGCCAGCCTTGGCTACTAAATGTTACAAGCGGTTATCTACTGCACCTGCATCCTGTCTCAAACAGTTATTCCAGCAACTTTGGTATCTTGCAAGCAGGAGCTGACAGTTTGTAGTTAAGGCACAGTACAAGAGAATGTAAAAGTTCTGTAAAAGTTCAGGTCTGGAATGTGGTATAAAGAAGGCAAAGTCCTTGGGTAAATATGGGCTCGAGGCCGTCCTGACAGTCCTGATTCAGTGGTGTTGCAGGCCGGATCCGGTGGCCACTCCTACACTTCCATCACCTTTATCATCAAAGGAATGGAGTTTGTTACATCAGTTATGGTGACTGAATTGTTTTTTAATATTGGTGTTAGGATAATAGAACCTTTATTATCAGGGAAAGTGCCATGGAATAGTAGGAAGGAGATATGCTGCTAAAGCAGATTAATGGATATATTAGGAGCTTCCTTCATAAGGTAACTAGGACACGGATCTAGTATGCATTGTGATGTTGAATATTTTAGGAGGTTAATGTTTTACTGTGTCATGGGTTGGTAGTTGGAAGGAAAACCAGATTCTATTGGTGGCTATTCCTGTACGTGTGTCTGACTGCTTTTCGTAAATATCTTGATAGTTAATTTTTAATTTGAGGACTCCTCTGATTTTTAACTATTTTTGTTCAAAAAAAGTAGCCAGTTGCTCTGCTGTTGATGGAGTCTCTGTGGTTGTGGTTATTTCTTTTGCAGATAATAGGCTTTTTATCAGATTGAAAAATTTACTGGTATTAAGGAGATTAAGGGTGCAGTCTTGTCACTTTTCACCTGTCTCTAATATAACTCCTTCAACTATTTCATCAGTTGTTTTTAAATCTGGAACAGGGAAATTACTGTGGCCATTTAACTAGTAATAAATAAAAATAATTATTTATTTCCCTGGCAGTCCCCTATTCTTTTATTGTTGCCCTATTCTATAGGAGCCAGGCTCTATTATTGATGTCTCAGCCCACTCTCACTTAGCCCTAACACTGACTTGTTTAATCATCCCAGCCTTTCATTTATGGGATCAGGTTCTATTTCTACTGTTAAAAAAAAAAAAGCTTTTATCACTGCCTCACAACAATTTGAAACACCCTATCACACAATTTTTCTTTCAGGGCCCTTTCATTCCAGTCAAACTTTATAAATTCTGAACTGAATTAAATTATCTATGTCATTTATTTTCATGACATTAAAACTGTCACCATTATGAGACAACCTAGTTTTAATAGGTGTCTGGGAAAAATCAAAAAATATCTGACACAGATATATCAAATCTTTCAAAATCTTTTCCTTACAAGAATGATACTGTTCCATTTTTAACTTTCTGATTATTTCAAGCACTAGTCACCAAATTTAAAGAACAAATCTGCCACTTTTTCTCTCATGAATCTCTGACACCTCAGCACACAACCAGCCATGCTAGTGCTGCTATCCAGGGTTGCCAGGTAGAAATTTTTTTTCCAGCCCAATCCAGGCCAGAAACCAGCCCAAAACCCGCCCAAACACAAACCCCGCCCCTGACACCCCCACCCCCGCGTCACCGCCCCCGCCGTCACCGGCCCCGCCTCCCACGTCATCGGGCCCGCCTCCCCGTCATCAGCCCCCCCTCCCCATCATCGGCCCCGCCTCCCACGTCATCGGCCCCGCCTCCCACGTCATCGGCCCCCCCCCAAACGTCACTAACCCCGCCCAAAACGTCACTAACCCCGCCCCCCGCGGCCGAAAAAAATCAAAAAGCCGCCCAAAAAGCCGCCCGGAAGCCCTAAAAACCGCCCAAAAAACCGCAACCCGCCGCGGGCAAAAATTTCCCGCGGCGGGTCGCGGAAAACCGCCCACCTGGCAACACTGCTGCTATTCAGGGCTGAGGGGTGAGGGCTCCTCTGCCAACTGTATCAATCTGTTACCTAGGCAACGAAGCTTCGGCTTGAGTCACTTGACCAGCTACCACCAATCAGGCACATCCTCTCAGAATGTTAACAACTTTTTACAGTTTGGAATGTGATGCCAGGCTCCATTTTGAAACCCATCTGTCCCATTCAGTGTTGCCAGGTGGGCGGTTTTACCGCCCAATTGGGCGGTTTTCCGCGACCCGCCGCGGGAAATTTTTGCCCGCGGCGGGTCGCGGTTTTTTAGGCTTCTTTTTTTTCTTTTCCGCAGTTTTTCGGGCGGTTTTTTCGGCCGCGGGGGGCGGGGTTAGTGACGTTCTGGGCGGGGCCGATGACGGGGGAGGCGGGGCCGATGACGGGGAGGCGGGGCCAATGACGGCAGGGGCGGGGTTGATGACGGCGGGGGTGGGGGTGTCAGGGGCAGGGTTTGAGTTTGGGCGGGTTTTGGGCTGTTTTTAGGCTGGATTGGGTGGGAAAAAAATTTTCCACCTGGCAACCCTGGTCCCATTAGTTTTAATGGGAAAAATGGATTTTAACATGAAATATAGTCTGAATTACATAGCATTAAAATAAAAACCATATCATTATCCTGTTCACTTCAAACAGAATCCAGTCTTCATTTTAAATTTTAAAATCCAGTTATGTTCACCAATTTATACAACTTTGCCCTAAAATCACCACTAAAATTTACTGAAACACTACCAGATTTTCCACACAGGTTAAATTAAACATATACTTGCGTACACCATCGACGGATTTCAAAAATCCACATTCGGAGCAGCGTAAGGCACTCTGCACCAAAATTACCCAGAATAGCCATTAAAAATAAATTTTAAATTTTTTCAATGACTCAGCTCACCTTAAGGGACCCTCAAGACCCCCTGACTACAAAAATAAAAATTTTTAAATCTACACAGACGGCCCAAAAAGTAACACTCCAAAAATCACAAAAATAAAGCAAAATTAAATTATTCCAAGGCCAAATGCCTCGTTCCTTGGTCCCCAGACATCCACCTGGTGGTCCAATTTCTTCTTCGGGGTCCCAGTAGGCCCTCAGCACCAGCGATATTTCGGCATGATAGGCTGCAGAAGTCCACCGGGGAACTTTAAAAATCAAGGCCCCGGATTAAAATACAACCTATTGGCATTCCCAGACCTAATCTGCGCATGTGCCGGATCCGCCGGACCCAGCACACATGCGCAGACCAGGCTCAGAGCCAGCCTTTATCTTTGCAGCTCTGCTCCTTCTTGTTCACAGTGGCACGCCACTCACGCCTCCCCGATTTCAGCAGCTCTCTGCCCCAAAAACCTCATGCAGGGCCACTGAGGGGGAGGGGGCAAAATTCCCCGGGCCTGCCTGGGGGCCCAGCGCCGGGTTCTCTCTCCCTCTAATGCTCAGAGCAACGGCACGGTGGGGGCGATCCGCCCATGCATTAAAAAAAAAAATCTCTCAATCGGCAGCACCAGCATGCAGCACCTCGCATCTGCATAAAAGAAGCAGATCGCCTCGGGCCCTGGCCTTCCCTCATTGTGTCCCATCAGCGCTGCGTACGTCTAGTAGCGCTTTAGAAATGATTAGTAGTAGTAGTGTAACAGGAGACAAGAGGCAAATGGTTCCAGAGCATGACAGCTTTTATTAGCTAGCTGACACAGTACTGAGTTCAGACTCAGGATACTGTGCCCCGAGCGTCACCTGACACTCGTTCTTATACACTCTTATCAGTAGTCATGTGCAGTTACAGACAGAGGATCTTACACAAAACCCAGGAAACAAAACTTATCTTTGGCTTTGCACACAACCCTCTATAGACAGAGGATCTTACACAAAACCCAGGAAACGAAACTTATCTTTGGCTTTGCACACAACCCTCTATTTCCAACACTGGTCTCTAGTCTATTTACAGTTATTTGGCATTGCATATACCCTATAAGGCAATATACTGATAAGCAGCACAAGTTCCAGCTGGTTTCTGCTATCTGGTTACAGCTGCTTCCTCTGAGCTACTGTCAGCTTGCAAGCCTTACATTTCAGAAAAGGCACAGACGGAGAGAAAATGTATTTCACAGAAAAAGCAAAGTTAATGGCTGCCATGTTACAAGTTACAGCTTCTTTTAGCTAAGCACAATAGATTGTCCTTTACAGCAAAATCTAACTCTAGTATAAACTGACTCCAGTTTCAGCAAAACAGTCAAGCTGCCCCCCTACAATCCCCCCTTTGATACTTTATCAATTGTCCAAGTGAAAAGTATCACAACAACGGAGGTCGTGTAAATGTAGAGAAGTTCAAGAAGTGATGGCCCTAAGATTCCTTTCGTGGCCGTTGAGTTCTTCACCGGGGTTGAGACGAAAGGTCCCTATTGGACGCTCCCCCCTTTGTAACCGGTCTTTGCCAGGAAAGGTGTAGATGGCCCAGAGGGCAAGTGGTGCACAATATCTGGAAAAATACAAAAGAGGTTAGGTTAGTAGGGGAGAGTGGAGGTATGGTGGAATGTTGCTGAAGTTAGGGGTCATCCTCAGAGGAATCAGGATCCACATCTACTGACAGCAGGGAAGAATACATCTGGAGACAATACATCTAGAGACACATAATTTTCAGAGCGTGCTGGTCAGCAATACGTGCCATAGCCCTGCGAGCAAAAGATAAAACACATGGAAGTAAACAGGGTAAGAATACAAGGCCCCCAAACAGACAGACACCGAAAAATATTAATTTATTCCACCACGTGCCCCCAAAGAGAGAATCCCACCAAGCATAGATGTCCATCTCTGGACGGGAACATGTGCAAGCTTTCTAATGTCATTAGCTATATTTAGTAGCGCAGCTGCAGTATCATCAATGGTCAGGCAACATTTGGAAGTATTCCACTTCCCACAGACCCCACCTTCTTCCGCAAGAAGGTAAGGCTTCGTTACATCTGGGAGTCCAAGTGCTGGGGGGGATACAAGGGCTGTTTTCAAATCAGCTAGGGCCCTCAATTCGTGTTTTCCCACTGGAAGGGTTGGGCCTCGGGTTCAGGCCCTTTCAGTTTGGTATACAGGTCTTGGGGCAAAACAGCGAAATTAATGATCCAGATCTGGCAGTATCCGGCTGCCCCCAGTAGCGCACACAGTTCTTTCTTATTTTCAGGAATGGGTTGGTTGCGGATAGCTTGGGTACGGGGTGTACCGAGCCTTCGGGTTCCTTCTCGGAGGCGAAATCCCGGGTACGCGACTTCGATGTCGCATATCTGTGCCTTCTTTCGGCAGGCTCGGTACCCTAGGGCTTCCAGGGTTTTCAAGAGGTAAAGGGTAGCTTCTGCACAGTCCGTGTACGTTTCCTGGGCCACCAACAGGTCGTCTACATACTGGACGACAGGCCCGTACTCGTACTGTACCACGTGGTTTGGGCTGGCACTTGGGCTAAAATGGAGCAGGGATTAGGTACAAGAGCAACGATACCCACAACCTGATTATTGACTTTCCTCAAGTCCTGAACTGGTCGGTACTCGGGGGTTCCTGGCTTTTGGTAGATTTCAAGACTCCCTGTTGGGGGAGTTTCTGCAAATGCGGGGGTTTCTTCAGGGAGATGGATGAGGAGTAGGTTCAGGAGGGTAGGGTTCTTGACAGGCTTTCTTGGCTGCCTCGTCCGCACGCCGGTTGCCCCGGGCTATGGAATCTGTCTGCCCTGTGTGGGCCCTACAGTGCATCACAGCGACTTTTCTTGGCTTCCACACAGCTTCAAGCAGGTGACAGATTTCAGTGGCATTTGCAGGCCGCTGTCAAGAACCTTCAGGCAAACACTACACAATCAACAGGTCACCCACGTACTGGACAACTGGTCCATATTTGATCTGGCACATCATCAGATCTCTGGCGGGTTGCTATGTCGAGCTGCATAGGGTATACTGTGTGTGGGACTGGATGAACTTTAGGATCTCCTGTTGAGACTCATGGAGCTATACAGTCTAAACCTGGCTATTGTCCTCGTCATCAGGCTCTTTGTACTGGTACATGGTCTTTGTCAGGGTGGCATCAATGAGTCTTTGGAATAGACCACGAATGCATGGTATACAGCAGCATCCACATGTTACCAATATAGCTGCAGCCACAGCAACAGAAGTCAATATTGAAGTAATCAGGCTACTCCAATTCCCAAACCAATCTTCCATCCATTTGGTAAATGGGTCATCAAAGCCTGAGTGCTCTGCCAGTTCTTTTGATAAGGCTGTCAGTCCGGCCAATGCCTTGGTAATACTTCCATCAGGGGCTGTATTGTTTAGGATATATACACAACAAATTTCTCCAACATCTGGAAAACCTTGCCTTTTTCCCGCCAGTAACATGTCCAGCGCTAATCAATTCTGCCATTTCATCATTTAAGTGGCTTCCAGTTGTTCAGCAATCTCGTTCCTCAACAAACTTCTGTTAGTGATAGTAAATGTAGTTTATACATTAATTGTTATTGGATACTCCTTAAGACAACCTGGTGTATGTGGGACAAATGATCTGTTAGGTGTTACTGCCCTCCATTTTGTGTGGAATGGATTCTGGCAGGTGTACACACTTCCTGTGCCACACTTGTGGAAGATGGAGTCTGAAAGAGGTTTCCACACATCCACCAAGCATCTTGGGAATTATTTTTTCCCTGGTCTCCAGAATTTGAAGTCCTTTTCACTGCGTCTATGACCTGGAGCAGGAGGATAATCCTAGGACCAACCTGACTTTCCTCTGTCTGTCAGTCAAGGTCCTAATTGCTTTCCTCCCTTCCAGTCATCTGAAAGGATTCCACACTGTTATCTCAGTCAATTGGTCACGTGGGTCATCTGGTTCAGGTGTAGAGGCTCTCATTTCGACCCTAAATTCTCGCTCGGGTTATTATTTTCTTCACCGGCGTTGAGGTTAGGGTTCCTATTGAAGCACCTCCCCTTTGTAGCCGGACTTGCCCTTGCGAGAAGTTGGTCTACTCTGGTTGCCTAATCTCAGCTCCGTGTTCTGCTACCTTCTTGCAGTGTGACAGGTGTTCAGCAAGTTGTTCAGCAGTGAGGGACTCAGGAGTACTTGGTATGGACCTTGCCAGCGAGGTGAAGTCCAATTTTTCTCCTACTGGGACCCTTCCAAGCTTAATAAGTTCAGGAGCTGTGGACCGAAGAGCCCTACTGACCAACAACAGAAAAGAAAAGTCAGAATGGAGGCGGTAAGGGATAGCCCCCCCCCCCCCCACCAATGGGTTTGTGTGTAAACAATTTCAGACAACTAACAGTGCGTTCACAAATGTGGGAGTAATACAAAAATAAATCCTCTTTTTTATCAACAAAACAGTTGCTAGCAAGGCAGTGAGAATGACAAAAAGTGAAATAAATGAAAACTCTAGAACCGTAAGTCCCCAATAATCAATATGAAGGGGGTATACACAATATCACAACATTTAGGATGAAGTATGGCTTTACAGATAGCAGACTTCAGGTATCTAAAGCAGGAAGTATGATTCCAAGGTTTGTGTGTGCAGGGTCTTCAGACTGACCTGGAATGACATTAGACAGAAAAACTTCTTTGTTAGTTAACATTTTCTTCATATTTGTTGTTAGTGATTTCTCCACCCCCTCATGACTCTTTTCCAATGAGGCAAGCTGAGGGATCACACACTGCTTTTCTAACAAAACTCAAAGGGAGTTAATTTCTGCCATTATCTTCCTCAATCTGTGTTGCGTTTGAAAATTCCAATAGTTCAATGGTTCCTCAAGTCAATGGTCACACATATTCAATTTCAGTAAAAGGCATAGTTAAAACCTACAGTATTGTTACAGTAACAGTATAATAAAGATAACATGCTATGCAAACTCGAAACTGCTATTATAAAAATGCAGACTCGCATACTTCCCTCCTGTTGAGACATGGCTTAGCCCATGGCTCATTAATAGTGATGTCTGAGGATATATTCAAGGGAAAGGGACTGGTATGGCCCCCAGGGTCCAGGAGGACGGAGTGTTAATCCGAATAAGGTGAAACAACTCAAGTACGTAATTCCCCCTTTGCCTAAGAAAGTACCAAGGGTGCCAAGCTCCTCCCAATATTTCATATGTAATGTGCCAAAAGGTTACCAATTCACCCGTGTGGGGTCGGGGTAGTGATAGGTCTCCCTGTTCAAACCATAGAAAATGTGCTCTTCCCCTATAATGGTTGTCCCTGGTCCTGTAGTCCAGGTGTCTAGTAAGGGTAAACACAGTGTAGAAAACCTGGTCACCGGATCCCAGGCAGGATTATCATCAGGGCCTGAATCCCAGCGCAAAGCAGGTATGTCGTAGGAGTGATCCATATAGTTTTGTTCGTTTTCTTTCCTTCTATTGTGACTAATTGGCAGGGGTGGCTACTTCTTCCCACATTCTGTACATACAGATCAGGAGGCCTTTTACCCCTCGGGTATCTTGTTTTGCAACATGAGACAATACATAAGATACCATAGAAATATGTATAGAAACAATATCAGACAGGAAACATTCAGTGGTTTCAGAGGTGTTACTGATGATGCCTATACCAAGTAAGCAAAAAGAAATCATTACAATTGACAATGTATAGCAATATTCCTATATGGACCACCAGTTTAAATGCTGGCCTAGAGTTTAGCAGTTTATCTAACAAAATGAGTTCAACCAAAATCTCCTTCCAGCATTGGTGCAACCTTAACAGAGTTGTTTTGGGATATAAAGGTTACAATTCTAAAAAGTTCATTGCAGTAATAGGCAACAACCCTAAGAACAGAGGAGAATGCGGTGGCCAGGTCTGTTTCAGGAATGGTAGACAGCAGGCCTTAACACAGACTGGTGCCATCAGTGATCACAGTCAAATGATGTCACGTCCTGCCTGCCAACTAAGGTGAGAGAGATGGACAATTTGATGAACCTGAAAAACAAGAAAGAGGACTCCAAACGATAAATCAATTAATCAGAACAGGGCCTCTATGTAGGCCTCAGGGCATAAATGATAATAATTCACTCAATATCTGGTCAAACCCTTAACAAAATGCCATTAGCTTAATTCTATACTCAAATTTCATGCTTCTTTTGATAGGTAATACAGAATAAAATGAATTGCTATTCTGGCCTATCCCCAGAGTATAGTCCTGTTCAAACACTTCCACATATATCCACTTCCACAACCCTTCTATCTAACTTACAAGTGTACTTTCGTAGCACATAATCATGTACTCCTGCCATGTGGTTATTCACACTATTCACACAACTTGCACATTGGCAGTATAACTTTTTCAAGCTTCAAACATCTCAGTAACCTTCCAATGACTGGGAACTTGCTTCCATCTTCTTCACAATGTGATTCCCTATGATTTAAAACTTACATTTAGATCTTTATCATGGTAGACCTCACCTCTCTGGACAACCAGGTTTAAGCGTCCAGCTAAAATCATGAGACATATGATTTATGGAGAAAAGTTAGAACAAGGATGATGTCAGCAAAGTAGGCAGGTGCCTAGAAATGTTCTATAGCAGCACAAAGCATTCTCATTCAAGGTACATTAACAACTTCTTAATCTGAGCATTCAGCTAAATTCCTTTACCCTGGAGGGGGCAATATCTTTGGAGTCCCAATTGCCCAAGGTAAAGTAACACAGATATATATTTATCACAAGCATGATGAATTAAACACATTAAGTAGTTTAGTAGACAAACGGTTCCTTGCATAAATCACATTATTAAAACAAAAGTCTGTAATTGTGAGTCTTGTCTGTCTGCCCTGGTTTAGACCGCAAGCTCCTTTGGGCAGGGACTGTCTCTCTACATGTTCACTTGTCGCCACACAGTTGTTTGTTGGATAACTCAATTTGAGAAAGAGGTCCTGGAGAACACAAATTAAAGTTGGGGTTTTTTTTGTTTGTTTGTTTTTTTCTTTCCCAAAGCAACTTGTGCATGTAATACACACAAAGATCAGCAGAGGGAGCAAGTCATCAATAAAAGAAAGAAGAGTGACATCATAAGCAAACAACTGAACACTGAAACAACGAAAATCCACATGAAACCTAAAACGTATCTCTCTGGAATCTCAATTACCTGGGGTACAGAACATAGACGTGGGATATTTCACTAGACAAACATTTATTGTACAAATCCTACTGAGGTAGGTACAAAGAATAGGCAAGAAATAGTCTGCAAGTCTCATGAATAACTTAGGAATTTGCATCCCTCCTCTGCAGTGGAGGAAAACAAATTTAGTGCAATACAATTAAGCAGCTGTGATTTGCACTGCCAACGAGACTCATAAGGTTTGCATAAAAGGCAAATGAATCATGGCTACAGGCAGATGATATGTCCCTGAAGAAAAGCACAAACTGGACCCCCCCTTTTTTTTTTTTCTCTTCCCGAATGCAGGGTTTGTTTAAACTGAATGTATCTGTGCAGAAGCGGGGAGGAAACAAGCTCTCTCGGTAACTTTGACATAAGTTACAAATCTGAGTTTTAAAATCCAATGTTTTAGCTTTTGGGGTGTGGGATACCTTCTGTGGTTTTCTTTACATTCTTTAGGGACTATGGTCAGTAAATGAACACGATACCATAAACCTCACAGTAAATTACAACAGATGCAACGTGCTTTGAACCCAAGTGCAGCATGGAGCTATAAGAATACAAATGTTAAATCTAATGTAATAAAAGAGAAACAAAGTGAGGCAACCCAGGCAGTTGCCTAGAAGGGCACTGGGATAGCACAAAATCCTGGTATACAAGGTATATAAAATTTGTAATAACTACACAATCCAAAAACTCAGCTAAATAATTCCTATTTATTTCTTTTTTTTTTTCCTTATAAACCTCAGAAAATGCCGTCATGCACCTTTCAGTAAATCACAAAGTTGAAAGTTAACATAGCGTGACAAAAACAGCTGGAGGAAAATCAAGGCTGCATTCCTGAAGGGAGGCTTTATATTTAACCTCCGTAATACTATACCCATAAGACTTAAAGAAAAGCATGAATTGTCATACCCTTTTTAACAACCAGATTCAAGAAAAAATAAACAACATTATCCCCAGCAACGAAATCCTGCTGCTGCATGTACAAAGCTTGCACCGTCTGCTGTAGAATACATAGTTCTCTTGTTCCAGAGAAACAAAATCTTATCTCTCTATATAAAAGGCAACGCGTCAAAACGTCATGACGTCAAGGGCGGAGCTATAACACTCGAGGGCCGAAATTCGAGGCGAACGCGAACCCCGAACAAGTAACGCAAGTAGCTCCGAGGGACGGAGGGAGGGGGCCCCTTGCTAGCGTCCGTTTCAGTAGTAGTAGTAGTCCTCCTCTGATGTAACTTCCTATTTCCACAAGGGCAAGACACAGTGAGGGAAGGCCAGGTCGGAGGAGATCTGCTTCTTTCACGCAGATGCGAGGCGCTGCATGCTGGCATTGCGCTGCTGATTGAGAGATTTTTTTTAATGCAGGGGGCCAGGTGGTGGCAGACAGAAGGGGGCTGTCGAGGGAGCTGAGGGTAGGCAGGTGGAGACTAGGGGGGACTCAGTTGGGAGAAGGGGACTGGAGCTGGAAATGGGGTCTGAGAAGGGGCAGGAGGGAGAATGGGGGCCATACCTGGAGCAGGGGCAGGTGGGAGAACGGGGCAGGCGTCGAAGGGGGGGGGGCAGATGAGTTAATGGGGCTGGGGCTGAAAAGAGGGGTCGTAATGCAAGACAGGTGGAAAAAGGGAACTGGAACTGGGGGGCTGAAAAGGAGGGTAGGTGGGATAAGGGAGCTAGTACTGGAACTGGGGGCTGAAAAGGGGCACGGGCTGAAACTGGGGGGACTGGAGGCTGAAAAGGGGACAGAGAAAAGTGGCTGGGGCTAAATCTCAGGACTGGTGGTGGGAGAAAAGGGCTGGGGCTGAAACTGGGGACTGGTGGGATAATGGAGCTGGAACTGGGGGCTGAAAAGAGGGTGCAGAGAGAAAGAGGACAGACCCTGGATGGATGGATGGGAGAGGGAGGGCAATGGTGGATGGAAGGAGCAGAGAGAGAGAGAGAGTGAGTAAACTCTGGATGGAAGGGAGAGAGAGAGTAGACAGGAAAGAGACCACATTTAATATTTAAAATTAATTTATACCCATTACACTAAGCTGTGCAAGAGTACTGAACTGTTGGTGTTGCTTAACTGACGGTTAGACTGTCTGAGGTCAGGCTGGAGTTAAAACCGACCCCTGGACTAAGCAGTAAAGAATAAGCCCGAAGGGTACATGAAAATATCTTGCTATTGTAACCCATGGTTTGTTTAACAACATGATAGAATGGGCCCCCAGGTAGCATGTCATTAGAAGAGTGACTGGAGAACCCAGGAGGAGTTCAGAGGATATGTAAGGGAAATCCTATGGAAAAGATTTTGTCTCTGGTTCTGCCTCTTGATAAGTAACCAGCTCTGAGTGTGGGATTTAGGTGTTCCTGTCAGTTTCCCTGCCAGATGACCCATTGCAAGAGAAGGGGAAGTCCTGTAGCACTGTAACCAGTGGATTGATTACCTGGAAAGTAAGCTGTTATATTGCACCAACCATTAGAGGAGCCAGAAACTCAGTGGATTGGGGAGTCCGGCCATAACCGGGACTCAGGTGGAATAGTAGTCTACCCCTGGCTGATAGCAAAACCTTCAGGGTGGCAGCCCAAAGGGAGTATGCAGTTACTGGAAGTCCAGCCCAGATGGTATTGAGGTACATTGGGAGTATTAAATCCACTCTGGGTTCAGACTGAGCTGCAGGACAAGCATGAAGATCAAGCATGAGTATTAGCCCAGATATGTATTATTGCTTATGATCATCTGGAAAGCAATAAGAATCATAATTGAACTGTAAGAAGATCAATGCAGTGGAAATATCAGTTAATAAATGTTCCAGTTCTTTTAAATCCTCTGAGTGTCATGTGGTTCCTGAGTGGATGAGCTGACAGGACCAGAGTGAGTAAGTAATAAAACATGCAGTCTCTCTCGAGCCCCTTCTAACCCAGGATAGCAGGACAGGGTTACACTATGATCTGGTCCCTGACTTAACAGGACCGGGACTCTTTGTTCTGTAAATAAACACCTCTTATGTTGCAATTATACCTCCTGTCTGGCTGTATTATTGCTCCAGTCATGCCCAAAACCCGCTCAGTATCTTATAGGGTCATTGTTGGAATTTATTTTATAAAGACACATTGATACCTAGGTTGTATTTATAAAATAATCAATTCTCAAGCAAATACCAGCCACACATCAAGCTTTCTACACACATTTGATATTGTAGAACAAGTGAACCATCATATAACACAATGAACCACCAATGTTTCCAGGGCCATAGCAGGGTATATGTGGCAACACAGATTAGATTAGATTTATTATTGATAACACGCCCTTATCCAGGGCAGCAAACGATAAAACATACATAAAATATACATAAATATAAAATTGACAAAGTCAAATATATTGAACAATCAACATGTCCAGGCAGTGTAGTAAATTTAAAACAAATTGGACAAACTTTTTCTTCACCCAACGCATAATTAAACTCTGGAATTCGTTGCCGGAGAACGTGGTGAAGGCGGTTAGCTTAGCAGAGCTTAAAAAGGGGTTAGACTGTTTCCTAAAGGACGTCCATAAACCACTACTAAATGGACTTGGGGAAAATCCACAATTCCAGGAATAACATGTATAGAATGTTTGTACGTTTGGGAAGCTTGCCAGGTGCCCTTGGCCTGGATTGGCCGCTGTCGTGGACAGGATGCTGGGCTCGATGGACCCTTGGTCTTTTCCCAGTGTGGCATTACTTATGTACTTACTGTCTAAAGCCAACCAAGGCAAAATGTCAAAATAATCCATGTTAAGCAGGTACATGATAGGTCAAACATAACAGATGGTCCTTTAACTGACCCTTAAATGCAGCCAGATAAGTTTCATTTTTTTTATCCTACAAGGCAATTTTTCCATTCAAGAGGGCTTCTGATAGAAACCCCCCCCCCCCCTTTTCTTGTCTATTCCAGGTGCAAAGGATGCAAAGCAGGTACAACAAGATTGTATGGACAAACAATGCTTCCAACAAAATTAAGGAAGTTGAAAAATGTTAGACAAAAGGTTTATTCATCAACAATCACTAAGCTGCAGTAAAAGGGGGCCTGTGCTACTGTCAGCACATGTTTTTGACGTGCGCTGAAGCCTCCTCTTACTGCAGTGGGTAAAAAGCTGTCTTTTTTCGGAAAAAGAAATGGCCATCCAGTAAATGAACCACCTGCTGCACAGCCATTTCAGGGGGTAGCACTTTCCGCCGCTCATTGAGGTGGTGGTAAAGGCTCCCATGCTAACCAGACAGTGTACTGTACTACCCGATTACCACCAGGTAAGCACCACCACTACAAACATAGAAAATATTTTTGTAGTGCCAGAAATGGCACACTAAGAGTGGGAAATACTGCTGGGCTCCTGCAGTAGCCCGGCGGTAGTTCTGGATTGGCACATGGTAAGCCTGTTGCCACAGGCCAACCCTTTAGTAAAAGGGCCCCTAAATTACATGGAGCACTGTTTTGGCGCTGAAAAGTGCCTCTCAGGAGACTATAAAATACATGCAATATTACAAATAAAATCTGAGTTTATAATGAACACATGAAAATACAATAAACATTATATGATAAACAAGATAAAATAAAACATAGAATCAATTAATAATCTCTCTATATAAAAAGCACCTCCAACGTTCTAATGAAGCCTCAGCCAGAAGTTTGAAGCAGTCTAGATATCCGGTTTCCCCATGAGTGTCTGGCCCGCCCTCGCATCAAAACGCGATGACGTCGAGGGCGGAGCAATGACACTCAATGAATTGCGATCTCCCCCTGCCCCTCGGTGGCCATTTTCAACAGGCAACAGGCATCACGGAGCACCAGCGACAGCCACGGCCAGGCAGGAACATGGATCTTTCCTGCCTGCCACTAACATTTCCTAAAAAACAACCGCAGTGGATGGAGGAGCAGGTGAGACAGCAGGGTCGCTAGATATGGGTGTCTGCTGGGGGGGGGCCGGGCGAGAGCAGGGTCGCTGGCATGGGTGGCTGCAGGGGGGGCAGGGGGAGATGAGGGTTGCCACTGCACATAGGTAGCTGCAACGGGGCAGGGGGTGAGGAGCCTCGCCGATACACATAGGTGCCTGCAAGGGGGCAGAGGGATAGGAGGGTTGCAGGACATGGGTGGCTGCAAGGGGGCAGGAGGAGAGGACGGTCGTACGATATGGGTGGCCGCAGGGGGAGAGCAGGGTGGCTGGAGGGGGGTAGGGGGAGAACAGGGTCGCTGGCCATGGGTCGCTGCAGGGGGGGGTGTCGCTGGACAGGAAAACCTTGCTAGCGCCCGTTTCATTTCTCACAGAAATGGGCATTTTTTACTAGTTAACAAATAAGATGTGGACCAGAATGACAGACCATAAAAATCTAAAAACTGCTTTGAAACAAATACATGACGCAAATACTTGGCAATAGGAGCTAAATAAATCAGTATGGAAAACAGAGACATAACACTGTGAGGAGAGCCATCTGTGATACAATGATGGTAAACAGAAATACAAGTAAGCATATAGGGTATGATACATACCTGTAGCAGTTGTTCTCCGAGGACAGCAGGCTGATTGTTCTCACGACTGGGTGACGTCCGCGGCAGCCCCCACCAACCGGAAATAAGCTTCGCGGGACGGTCGGCACGCAGGGCACGCCCACCGCGCATGCGCGGCCGTCTTCCCGCCCGTGCGCGACCGCTCCCGCCAGTTGAATGACTAGCAAAAAATATGAAATACACAACTCCAAAGGGGAGGAGGGAGGGAAGGTGAGAACAATCAGCCTGCTGTCCTCGGAGAACAACTGCTACAGGTATGTATCATACCCTTTCTCCGAGGACAAGCAGGCTGCTTGTTCTCACGACTGGGGTATCCCTAGCTCTCAGGCTCACTCAAAACAAGAACCCAGGTCAATTGAACCTCGCAACGGCGAGGGTACAACAGAAATTGACCTACGAAGAACAACTAACTGAGAGTGCAGCCTGACCAGAATAAATTCGGGTCCTGGAGGGTGGAGTTGGATTTACACCCCAAACAGATTCTGCAGCACCGACTGCCCGAACCGACTGTCGCGTCGGGTATCCTGCTGGAGGCAGTAATGAGATGTGAATGTGTGGACAGATGACCACGTCGCAGCCTTGCAGATCTCTTCAATAGTGGCTGACTTCAAGTGGGCCACCGACGCTGCCATGGCTCTGACACTATGAGCCGTGACATGACCCTCAAGAGCCAGCCCAGCCTGGGCGTAAGTGAAGGAAATGCAATCTGCTAGCCAATTGGAGATGGTGCGTTTCCCGACAGCGACCCCTAGCCTGTTAGGGTCGAAAGAAACAAACAATTGGGCGGACTGTCTGTGGGGCTGTGTCCGCTCCAAGTAGAAGGCCAATGCTCTCTTGCAGTCCAATGTGTGCAACTGACGTTCAGCAGGGCGGGTATGCGGCCTGGGGAAGAATGTTGGCAAGACAATTGACTGGTTAAGATGGAACTCCGACACCACCTTCGGCAGGAACTTTGGGTGGGTGCGGAGCACTACTCTGTTGTGATGAAATTTGGTATACGGAGCATGAGCTACCAGGGCTTGAAGCTCACTGACCCTACGAGCTGAAGTAACTGCCACCAAGAAAATGACCTTCCAGGTCAAATACTTCAGATGGCAGGAATTCAGTGGCTCAAAAGGAGGTTTCATCAGCTGGGTGAGGACGACGTTGAGATCCCATGACACTGTAGGAGGCTTGATAGGGGGCTTTGACAAAAGCAAGCCTCGCATGAATCGAACGACTAAAGGCTCTCCAGAGATGGCTTTACCTTCCACACGATAATGGTAAGCACTAATCGCACTAAGGTGATTTCTTACTGAGTTGGTCTTGAGGCCAGACTCTGATAAGTGCAGAAGGTATTCAAGCAGGTTCTGTGCAGGGCAAGAACGAGGTTCTAGGGCCTTGCTCTCACACCAAACGACAAACCTCCTCCACTTGAAAAAGTAACTCTTTTTAGTGGAATCCTTCCTAGAGGCAAGCAAGACCCGGGAGACACCCTCAGACAGACCCAACGCAGCGAAGTCTACGCCCTCAACCTCCAGGCCGTGAGAGCCAGGGATTGAAGGTTGGGGTGCAGCAACGCTCCGTCGTTCTGCGAGATGAGAGTCGGAAAACACTCCAATCTCCACGGTTCTTCTGAGGACAACTCCAGAAGAAGAGGGAACCAGATCTGACGGGGCCAAAAGGGCGCTATCAGAATCATGGTGCCGCGGTCTTGCTTGAGCTTCAGTAAGGTCTTCCCCACCAAAGGTATGGGAGGATAAGCATACAGGAGGCCGGTCCCCCAATGAAGGAGAAAGGCGTCCGACGCTAGCCTGCCGTGTGCCTGAAGTCTGGAACAGAACAGAGGCAGCTTGTGGTTGGTCTGAGAGGCGAAAAGGTCCACCGAGGGGGTGCCCCACGCTCGGAAGATCTTGCGTACCACTCTGGCATGGAGAGACCACTCGTGCGGTTGCAAGACTCTGCTCAGTCTGTCGGCCAGACTGTTGTTTACGCCTGCCAGGTACGTGGCTTGGAGGAGCATGCCGAACTGACACGCCCAACGCCACATCCCAACGGCCTCCTGACACAGGGGGCGAGATCCGGTGCCCCCCTGCTTGTTGACGTAATACATTGCAACCTGATTGTCTGTCCGAATTTGGATAATTTGGCGGGACAGCCGATCTCTGAAAGCCTTCAGTGCGTTCCAGATCGCTCGGAGCTCCAGGAGGTTGATCTGCAGATCCTTTTCCTGGAGGGACCACAGACCCTGGGTGTGAAGCCCATCGACATGGGCTCCCCACCCCAGGCGAGATGCATCCGTCGTCAGCACCTTCGTGGGCTGCGGAATTTGGAATGGACGTCCCAGGGTCAAATTGGTCCGGATGGTCCACCAGAGCAGTGAAGTGCGGCAACTGGTGGAGAGGCGGATGACATCTTCTAGATTCCCGGTGGCTTGAAACCACTGGGAAGCTAGGGTCCATTGAGCAGATCTCATGTGAAGACGAGCCATGGGAGTCACATGAACTGTGGAGGCCATATGACCCAGAAGTCTCAACATCTGCCGAGCTGTGATCTGCTGAGACGCTCTGGTCTGCGAAGCCAGGGCCAAGAGATTGGTAGCCCTCGCTTCGGGAAGGTAGGCCTGAGCCGTCTGGGTATTCAGCAGCGCTCCTATGAATTCCAGAGACTGAGTAGGCTGGAGATGGGACTTTGGGTAATTGATCACAAACCCCAGCAGCTCCAGAAGTTGAATAGTGCACTGCATGGACCGGAGGGCTCCTGCCTCCGAGGTGCTCTTGACCAGCCAATCGTCGAGATATGGGAACACGTGCACTCCCAGCTTGCGTAGATACGCCGCCACCACCACGAGGCACTTTGTAAACACTCGTGGGGCAGAGGCGAGCCCAAAGGGCAGCACACAATACTGAAAGTGCCGTGCGCCCAGGCGGAATCTGAGATACTGTCTGTGAGCTGGCAGTATCGGGATGTGAGTGTATGCGTCCTTTAAATCCAGGGAACATAGCCAATCGTTTTTCTGAATCATTGGCAGAAGGGTGCCCAAGGAAAGCATCCTGAACTTTTCTTTGACCAGGAATTTGTTCAGGCCTCTCAGGTCTAGGATGGGACGCATCCCCCCTGTTTTCTTTTCCACAAGGAAGTACCTGGAATAGAATCCCTGCCCTTCCTGCCCGGGTGGTACGGGCTCGACCGCATTGGCGCTGAGAAGGGCGGAGAGTTCCTCTGCAAGTACCTGCTTGTGATGGGAGCTGAAAGACTGAGCTCCCGGAGGACAATTTGGAGGCAGGGAGGCCAAATTCAGGGCGTATCCGCACCGCACTATTTGGAGAACCCACTGGTCGGAGGTTATGAGAGGCCACCTTTGGTGAAAAAATTTTAACCTCCCTCCGACCGGCAGATCGTCCGGTACGGACACTTGTAGGGCGGCTATGTTCCCGTGGATCCAGTCAAAAGCCCGTCCCCGGCTTTTGCTGTGGAGGCGCAGGGGCTGCTTAGGCGCACGCTGTTGACGAGAACGAGCGCGCTGGGGCTGTCCCTGTGCCTGGCGAGGCCTTCGGGCCGGCTGGTTGTACCTACGCTTTGCAAAAGAATAGGGTGCAGCCTGCCGTGCCCGGGAAAAAACGCCCACCCGTGGGGGCGGGTGCTGAAGGCGCCCGGTGGGAGAGCTTGTCGAGAGCGGTTTCCCGCTGATGCAGTTGGTCCACCATCTGCTCGACCTTCTCACCGAAAATGTTATCCCCCCGGCAAGGGACGTCAGCCAGTCTCTGCTGGGTGCGGTTGTCCAGGTCAGAGGCACGCAGCCATGAGAGCCTGCGCATCACTATACCTTGGGCCGCAGCACGAGATGCCACGTCACAGGTGTCAAAAATCCCCCTGGACAGGAACTTTCTGCACGCCTTCAGCTGCCTGACCACCTCCTGATAAGGCCTGGACTGCTCCGGCGGGAGCTTATCGACCAGGTCCGCCAGCTGTTGCACATTGGTCCGCATGTGGATGCTCATATAGAGCAGGTAAGATTGGATGCGGGTCACGAGCATGGAGGATTGGTAGGCCTTCCTCCCAAATGAGTCCAGAGTGCGAGACTCCCGCCCCGGGGGCGCCGAGGCGGTATCCCTCGAACTCCGTGCCCTCTTGAGAGCAGAATCCACGACCGCTGAGTCATGGGGCAACTGGGGCCGCATGAGCTCTGGGTCAGAGTGGATCCTGTACTGGGACTCTGCTTTCTTGGGAATGGTGGGATTAGTTAGTGGTCGCACCCAGTTCCGGAGCAGCGTCTCCTTCAGGACATTGTGCAGCGGTACCGTGGAGGACTCTCTAGGTGGTGATGGATAGTCGAGGACCTCGAGCATCTCGGCCCTCGGCTCTTCCACAGAGACCACGGGAAAGGGAATGCTTATAGACATATCCCGCACAAAGGAGGCAAAGGAGAGACTCTCAGGAGGTGAGAGCTTCCTCTCCGGTGACGGCGTGGGGTCCGAGGGAAGGCCCGTAGACTCCTCTGAGGAGAAATATCTCGGGTCCTCCTCTTCCCCCCACGAGTCCTCATCCTCGGTATCGGACATTAGCTCATGTAGCTGCGTCCGGTACCGGGCCCGGCTCGACGTCGAGGCACCGAGGTCTCGGTGTCGTCGAGCGGTGGACTCCCGCGCCGGCGGGGACGGAGCTCCCTCCATCGACGTCGACGGGGACTCCACCTGCGTGGCTGTCGAGACCGGCACCGCAAGCGGCGGCGGTGTCGACTGCCCCGGCGCCGGGCTAGAGCTCGCCGGCGCCACAGTCATCGGCGCCGAGGGCGCAAGCACCCCCGGCGCCGGCACAGCCTGGCGCATCAGCCCTTCCAGGATCCCCGGAAGGATGGCTCTGAGGCACTCGTCCAGGCCCGCTGCCGGGAAAGGCGGTGGGGCCGGTAAGGGTGTCGGTGCCGGAAGCTGCTGGGGGCCAGGAGACGGCACCGAGGTGCCGGAACCCCGACGCGTCGGTACCTCCACCACCGACGGAGATCTCTCCTCTCTGCGATGACGCTTCGGCGTCGACTCCTCTTCAGGGTGCACCGAGGGCTCCCGGTGACGGCGCTTCTTGTCTTTTTTCCGGTGCACGTCACCGGTGCCGGAGGGCATGGAGGAGGAGGAGGTCGATCCCCCTCGGTCTCGGGGTACCGGGTCCGACAGGGTTCGGTCCCGTGGCTCACGAGTTGAGGGAGTGACCGGGGCCGACTGCCCACGCGGTCTCTCTACCCCACTCTCGCCGGCGGACCGGCGGGCCGACGGGACCTGTTCTCCTGGGGTCGCTGCCATCGGTGCCGATGTCTCGGGCATCGATACCGGTACCGAAGAACCGGTCTTCGATACCGATGCCGTCGAGGTCGACGTCGAGGGGCCGGCGCAAGTTCCAAAAAGACGGTCCCGCAGAACTTGCCTCGCAACCTGAGTCTGTTTCCGGAGACCGAGACACAAAACGCACGACTTGAGATTGTGCTCCGGCCCGAGGCACTGGAGGCACCAAGCGTGGGTGTCGGTCTGCGAGATCGGCCGGCCGCAGCGACCACACTTTTTAAATCCACTCGGGACCTTCGAGGACATCGACGGAAAAATCGCGTCGGCGAAGTCAAAGTCGGCAATGGTGGCTAAAATCACACCACGAAAATTGAAACCGACCGAGCGGCCACTAGGCCGCAACGAGGCGTCCCCGCTAGAAAGCGAGGGAAAAGAAGGAGCGCGTGCTCCACACGCGCAAAATTCTTTTTTTTTTTTTTTTAATAAAAGAGAAAGAAGAAGAAGAAGAGGCCGAACAGGCCAAAAGCGACGATCCGCGTAAACGCGGTCGAAAAAATCCGGCGGCTGAAACGAGAGAGAGGGGAAAACACAACTCTCTCAGTCGCGGAAAAAAAGTAACTGGCGGGAGCGGTCGCGCACGGGCGGGAAGACGGCTGCGCATGCGCGGTGGGCGTGCCCTGCGTGCCGACCGTCCCGCGAAGCTTATTTCCGGTTGGTGGGGGCTGCCGCGGACGTCACCCAGTCGTGAGAACAAGCAGCCTGCTTGTCCTCGGAGAAAGCTAAATACAGAGATCTAGTAAACTCTAGAAACAAGTGATAACGTACAATTAGTGCGATCTCAGGAAAATGGGCAAAAAGAGTGCAAAAATTATCAATGTGACAATAAATGAAATTTTAAAGCATTTTTGTTTGAAAGAGAATACATGTGTAGAAATAGGGATGGTCCAAGAAAACAAGAAGGCAGACGAGCCGCAAAATCCAACGTGGAAGCAAACAGAAGCGGATCAATCAAGGTGTAGTGTACAACTTTATTCTAAAAAAACGCCCGACACAGACTGTGTTTCGCCCACTAGGGCTGCGTCAGGAGCTCTTAGCAGGCAGAAGACATCTGATCTGGTCCCTGTTTATGATAGCCTCAGATGTTATACTTAGGTCCATCAGAATAGCATGCATGTCTCTGGAGTAGTCTAGTAGTGGGTGCAGTGCACTGCAGACAGGTGGACCAAGCCTCCTACCTCTCCCTACCTGTTACAATTGTGGAGGAAATTGCAAGTCCTCCAAAACTCACCAGAAACCCACTGTACTCACATATAGGTGCCCCCTTCACCCGTAAGGGTTATGGTAGTGGTGTACAGTTGGGAGTAGTGGATTTGGGGGGGGGGGGGGGGCTCAGCAGACAAAGTAAGGGAGCAATGGTCAGATGTGTACCTGAGAGCATTTTCTGAAGTCCACTGCAGTGCCCCCTAAGGAGCCCTATTGCTGTGCTGGGATATCATGGGGACCAGTCTACTAAAAATGCTGGCTCCTCATACATCCCAATGGTTTGATTTTGTATGTTTTGCACTTGAACTTTTTTTTTTTTTCAAAAATGGGCAAAAAAAAAACCCACTCAAATCACAAAACGTCCAAAAATACTTCTTTCTTTTTTGAAAATGACTATTCTTTGCTGTTCAGAATTTGATTTACATGTCATATCGAAAATGCCCCTCTGTCATAGATATCTTGAATAGATATCACTAAAAAAAAATTTCTAAAAAGAAATAAAGTTCCTCATGAGACTCCTGAAAAAAATTAAAGAGTCATGGGATAAGAGGAAATATTCTGTTGTGAATTAGGAATTGGTTATTGGACATAAAATAGAGGGTAGGGTTAAATGGTCATTTCTCTCAGTGGAGGACGGTGAATAGTAGAGTGCCAGAGAGATCAGTACTGGGACTGATTCTAATTAACATATTTATACATGATCTGGAAATTGGAATGATGAGTGAGGTGATTAAATTTGCAAATGACACAAAACTATGCAAGGTTGTTACAATACATGCAGACTGTGAAAAATTGCAGGAAGACCTTAAGAAACTGGAAGACTGGGCATCCAAATGGCAGATGAAATTTAATGTGGACAAATGCAAAGTGATGCACATTGGAAAGAATAATCCAAATTATAGTTACCTGATGTTCGGGTCCACCTTGGGAGTCAGCATCCAAGAAAAAGATGTAAATAGATAATATGCTGAAATCTTCTGCTCAGTGTGTGGTGACGGCAAAAAACAAACAAACAGGATGCTAGGAATTATTAGGAAAGGGATGGTAAATAAGACCGAAAACACTATAATGCTTCTGTATTGCTCCATGGTGTGACCTCACCTTGAGTACTGCATTCAGTTCTGGTCACCGTATCTCAAAAAGATATAGCAGAATTAGAAAAGGTTCAAAGAAGAGCGACCAAAATGATAAAAGGGATGGAACTTCTCTCGTATGAGGAAAGGCTAAAGAGTTTAGGGCTCTTCACCTTAGAAAAGAGACGGATGAGAGGAGATATGATTGAGGTCTACAAAATTCTGAGTGGTGTAGAATGGGTAAAAGTGAATCGATTTTTCACTCTTTCAAAAAGTACAAAGACCAGGGGACACTCAATGAAATTACATGGAAATACTTTGAAAACAAATAGGAGGAAATACTTTTTCACTCAGAGAATAGTTAAGCTCTGGAACTCTTTGCCAGAGGATGTAGTAACTGCAGTTAGCATATCTGGTTTTAAAAAAGGTTTGGAAAACTTCCTGGAGGAAAAGTCCATAGTCTGCTATTGAGATAGACATGGGGAAGCCACTGTTTGCCCCAGGATTGGTAGCATGGAATGTTGCTACTAATTGGGTTTCTGCCAGGTACTTGTGACTTGATTTGGCCACTGTTGGAAAACAGGATGCTGGGCTAGATGAATCATTGGTCTGACCCAGTATGGCTGTTCTGTGCTTATGTTAAACATAAAATGAAATAAGAGATTGAATAAAAGATGAACACTCAAAAAAGGAAAAAATGAAACTGAGAAAAAGACTGCTGATGAGGAATGATAATCAGAAAAGCATGAACCAGAGAAACACGAAGAAAGAAAGTGACAAACCTAAACAGTGCTACATGGATCATAAAGGCAAAGCACTCTTTTTGCCCATTTTCCTGAGATTGCACTGATTGTACGATATCACTTGTTTCTAGAGTTTACTAGATCTCTGCACTTTAGCTATATACTATATACTTACTTATATTGTATTTCTGTTTACCATCATTGTATCATAGATGGCTCTCCTCACAGTGTTATGTCTCTGTTTCCATAATGATTTATTTAACTCCTATTGCCGAGTATTTGAGTCATGTATTTTTCACATAGCAGTTTTATGATCTGTTGTTTTGAGCAACATTTTATTTGTAAATATTAATTTATTCTATGTTTTATTTTATCTTCTTTATCATATAATATTTATATTTTCATGTGTTCATTATATACTCTGATTTTAATTGCAATATTGAATGTATTTAATAGAATCATGAGGCATTCACTTTTTGTCTGACACCTTTCGACTCCCTCGATTTTGCTGGAAGTGTCATTTGTCTTCACTGCTCCTTTGGTTGTCCTTCGCTCGTGGTGTTTCTGGTTCCTCCACTTCAGTGGTTATTCTTTTGGACAACAAGAACGCATGTCCTTGCTGACTGCAATGGCCACAATGGCACAATAGAGGCAAGAGTGTCAAAACTGCACCCCGTCCTTGAGCATTCCCTCTCCCCCAACACTGCAGCACAGTATCTCCCTGCCTCCGTCCTCTCTTCCCCCCAAACACACGAAACAGCATCTTCACCTCTATCTTTCCTCCCCCCACCCCCTGGAATCCTCCTCTCTTCAATCCTTTCTATCTCAGTTAAAGGATCATGTTGATAAAGCACAGCAATGCTCTGCGGAGCCTCCTGCTCAAATATTGTGAGGTAAAGTCAGGTCCTGCCCACAGAGCAACAGGAAGTATACGTTAAAGGGGGCTGGACCCGGCAGTGACTCACAATGCACTTGAGTAGGAGGCTCCACGGAGTGTTGCTGTAATTTTTTGATGTGATTCTCTAGCCAGGACAGGGAGGTTTGCGAAGAAGAAGATTTCAGAAAAAGGGGGGAGGAAAGGGAAAGGTAGAGATGCTGCAGTATGTATTTGGGGGGAAGGGCAGGAAGGAAATAGGGAGGCATTCTGTGCTGCAGCAGGGGGGGGGGGCTTTCAGGAAGGAAATGGATGCACTTCAAAGGGTTCTTCAAGGGCAGAGGATTCAGGGGTGGCTTTGGGAGGGAGATGAATGTCTGGGGGGGCACAGGACGCTGTGGTGGATGATTGCATAGGGTACAGTTATAGCTTGTTGTACCCCTGAATGTTTCTTCAAGTCCTCCAACATGAACAACGTACCCGGTTAACTGTATTTCATAGGAAGAATGTATCAACAGTGGACTAGAAGTGCTTTTGATCCCTGACACAGAACTATCAAAATGTGATATCATGTCAGCTGATGAAGATAAATTTGGGACCATGAATTAAAGATAATTGTTGGATTGTATGAATTAATTATGTACAGTTTGTACCTTTGGGATGTTCTGCATTGAAAACATGGTTCCTCTTGTTATATGATGGTACATTGTCCAATATCATACCTGTGTATTAAGGTTGATGTGTGGCTGATATTTGGTAATTTACATCTTTTTTAACCAAACAATTGATTTTGATCTATTGGTTTGTTACTGTCTTTTTAAAATAAGTATAAAATAAATGTGGTCAATATTGAGCCAACTGTGGATAGGTTTTCTTTAAAGGACTACCCCAGACTAAACTAGGCCTAGATATTCAGTACACTGACGGTACCTGAAGCTATGCAATTCAGAACCCACATATCTAACCAGGCATAATTAGGACAGCTATTTATGTGGTTAGCTATGCAGCATGCACAGAGGTGTCCCAAGGCAATTTGCCACCTGAGGCATGGATGAGATGTTGCCCCTGCCCAGTCTGGCATCTCCCCACTTCCCTCAACCTTCTTTCCTACATTTACCTTATTTTTTTTCCTTTCCAAAAGATGGCAGCGATTCACATAGGCTGCCCTGCCATGATGCCACTGGCACAGGCGGGTCACAATAGGAAGAAGAGGCTGGTGCCTGCGGCAGGGCAGCCTATGGGAATCATTGCCACTGCCACAGTGGCTTTTGAAAAAGATAAAAATAAAGTAAATGTGGGGAAGAGGGTTGAGGAGGGAAGGGGAGAGTGCCTCTCCATGGAGAGTGCTACCTGAGGCCCCTGCCTCAGTTGGCCTAATAGTAGGGTCGCCAATGTGCAGACACCTGAACTGAATATCTCTAGGATCTGCCCTGGCTACACCTACAGACTGCCCTCGCACTAACCAAAGAGTGCTGCAGGGGTCAGAGAGGATATTCAGTGGCACTGTCCAGTTAACTGCCACTGAATATTGGCTCCTGGCCAGAACAATTTTAGCAGGCAGGAATCTCTCGTCTCCTGTCGACCCCAACATTTTTTTTGGATATTCCACATAGGCACTTGATTGTAAATAGGGATGAGCTTGTGCTTACTTGCAGCCCCCCCCCCCCCCAAAAAAAAAAAATATATATATACACACCAGTCAAGAAAATGGGCTCTGTAACAGCATGGGAAACAGATGTGCATGTATGTGAAGTGGCTAACAAACACATGTATGTGTTGTGCTCATTGATGTTTAAAAAACATTTCTGTTTCTCAAACGGATGCAAAAACTTCCATTTCATCCTGTAGTTTAGAATAGAGTCTACACTGGCAGATCCTCTTCTAAAATACTTGAGATCTGTTGACATGGACAATTTAATTCCTCATTTATGTGCAGCGGCATTTTGGAAAAGACATGTTTTTCCAAAATGCTGCTGCACATAAATGAACTTTTACCAAATTGGGTTCTTGAGTCGAGCCAGATGAGAATCTCTGGAACTCCATTCCGATGCACTGGAGCTCCAGTTTCTGTCCTCCTTAGATACAAAGTAACACTTTCTTTTCCAGGGTCTCCAATCCTCTGGACAATACTCATCCTTATCTGTGTGTAAAACAGTACATGTAAGTCAATTTTCAAAAGGTTTAACATGTTAACTTTGGAAGTTAGACTCTTACATCTAAGTTTAAAATGTCTGCCCTTCTGAATGGCTAAAATTTTCCAGATAAAATTGTCAGATTAGCCTGGGCATTAAGAAGATGACTCAGAGGCTTTTCTGGGGCAAATTTGTGATTTAAATGGTCTGTGTAATTTTTTAGCACTAATTTGATAAATTTAGGGAGTCATTTTAAAACCATCTGCACATTTATGTAAAATCTGGCTTCTACACATGTAAGCACCAGCAAATTCAAATGCACATTGCCACTGGTCTTTATGTATGTAAAGATCCAAGTGATGTATCTCTTTTTCTGCACATGCAAGTTTCTAAACTGACAATGCTGTACATGCTGGAAAAGACGTAGGGGCGAATAAACATGTGGATAAAGGTAAGCCAGATTATATCATGTATCTGGATTTTCAGAAGGCATTTGACAAAATACCTCGTGAATAACTCCTGAAAAAATTGAAAAGTCATGGGATAGGAGGCAGTGTCCTATTGTTGATTAAGAACCGGATAAAAAATAGAAAAGAGAGAGTTGAGTTAGATAAATATTCTCCATGGAGAAGATTAATTTGAGGAGTTCTTAGGGGAAGGCTGCATTTTAAACTAGAGTAATGACTGAGGTGATCAAGAGTCCCTTTTACTAAAGCTTATTAAGAACATAAGAGTATAAGAGTTTACATACTGGGAAAGACCCAAGGTTCATCAAGCCCAGCATCATGTTTCCGACAGTGGCCATTCCAGGTTACAAGTATTATTATTAACATTTGTATAGCGCTACCAGATGCACGCAGCACTGAACACCTGACACAAAGAGACAGTCCCTGCTCGATAGAGCTTACAATCTAAAAATACAGACAGACAAGACAATTAAGGGCGAGGAAAGTACTGGGTGAGAAGGAACAAGGATAGGGGAATTGAGTAGTGGTTAGGAGCCAAAAGCAGTGCTGATAAGGTGGGTTTTCAGCATAGATTTGAAAACAGGTAGAGATGGAGCTAGGCGTACAGGCTCAGGAAGTCCATTCCAGGCATAAGGTGCCGTGAGGGAAAAGGAACGAAGCCTGGAATTAGCAGTGGAGGAGAAGGGGGACGACAAGAGAGATTTATCCAGCGAGCGGAGATTACGGGGAGAAATGTAGGGAGAGATGAGAGAGGAGGGGTAATGGGGGGCTGCAGAATGGATGCATTTAAAGATCAGTAAGAGAAGTTTGAACTGTACGCGGAAGCGGACAGGGAGCCAGTGAAGTGACTTGAGTGGGCTAGTGTGGGTAAAACGAATTTGGCGGAAAATAAGTCATGCCGCAGAATTTTGGAAATATTTTCTCTGATTTGTTTTAAATTTACTACTCTGTAGTTTCATCACTTGCCCCCTAGTCCTAGTATTTTTGGAAAGAGTAAACAAGTGATTCACATCTACCCGTTCGACTCCACTCATCATTTTATAGGCCTCTGTCATATCTCCCCTCAGCCGTCTTTTCTTCAAACTCAAGAGCCCTAGCTGCTTTAGCCTTTCCTCATAGGGAAGTCACGGCCCCTGTTTGTGGAGTGTTGACCCAGGGCTCTCCATTGTCCCCCATCCTATTTAACATCATATTGATTCCATTAGGCAATTTACTGGAGAAATATGGTTTCCCAACATTCATTTACGCAGACATTCCTGCTTATTTTTGAAGGAGAAGGGCGGCCATCTTCCAACACAAATCGGAAGATGGCCAGCCTTCTCCTAATGGCGGCCAAGTCGGTATAATCGAAAGCCCTCAACTGCTTTCCATCGCAGGGCCGGCCAGAGTTCCCGGGTGGGTGTACCGAAGGCGGGACGGGGCGTGGTTAACAGATGTCCGGCCTCGGCCGATAATGGAAAAAAAGAAGGCCGGCCCTGATGAGCATTTGGCCAGCTTTATTTGGTCACATGTGTTGAAAACCCAGCCACTCCAACAGGGTGAAAATGATCTTCTCTTTCACTCTAGTTTGAATATCTGCATGCTGAAATCTAGTATAAACATGTTGGTATGTAGAGGATATTTCAACCAAAAATCTCTAGAGAAGACAGAGAGGTGGCATCAAATTTGAGGGACAATATATCAACAAGATATATGCATGGCTAACTGTACCATAATGGCATCAGTATGATAACATGGGGACATTGAGTACATAAGTATTGCCATACTGGGACAGATCAAAGGTGCTGAGGTTCAGTACACTCCCTGTGGCAGCAGAATATCTACTGCAAAATGCTTTGGTCCATCATCAGTTGGACCAAAGTTCTATCATCTCAATACTTTGAAGATAAGTTTTAATTTTAATTATTTCACATGTTTGAAGAAGAAATACGAGTTTAAATGAAAGTTATTGTACAGAAATTCACAGGAAACAAGAAGTTTCTTTTGCTGATGATAGGACAAATACTCGAGCACAGAGTATACAAAGAAGGATTCTGAGGCTTTTCCTTGTGGTAAATAAAAATCTTTATGATTTCTGTAGAACGTTATATTTTTGGAGTTAGTGTTTGCATTTATTATTGCTGTGATAAGGCTTCTTTCACTGAGTGTCCCCGGTCTTTGTACTTTTTGAAAAAGTGAAAATTTGATTCACTTTTACCCATTCTACACCATTCAGGATTCTATAGATCTCAATCATAGCCCCCCTCAGCTGTCTCTTTTCCAAACTGAAGAGCTCTAACCTCTTTAGACTTTCCTCATATGAGAAGAATTCCATCCCCTTTATCATTTTGGTCGCTCTTATTTGAAGCTTTTCTAATTCCATTATATCTTTGTTGAGATACGACAACCAGAATTGAGCACAATACTCAAGGTGAGGTCGCACCATGGAGTGGAAAAATGCCCAAATTTGGGATCACCCAAATCTCACCCCTAAAACACCCCCTTGTGATTTGGACACACTGCAGAGAAAAACGTCTCAAATCTGAATTTCGAAAATCACTATTTGGATGTTTTTTCAGAGAAAAACCTCCAAATGCCACTTTATGTTATTTTTAAGATATTTTTCTCCTTTGAGCATGAGCCCCTAGGGCTCTTCAGCTTGAGAAGGGAAGATATAATAGAGGTCTACAAAATCCCGAGTGAAGTGGAATGGGTAAATGAAATCAATTGTTTAAGTTTTCAAAAAAGTACAAAGCCCAGGGAACACTCCATGAAGTTGCAGTACATAGTAATACTTTTTTTAAATATATAAAAAAGTACTTTTTCATTAAAAGTGTAATTAAGCTTTTGAACTTATTGCTAGATGTGGTAAAAGCAATTAATGTAGCTAGCTCTATGTAAGAAAGGTTTAGATAAATTCCTGGAGTTACAGTCCATAAACTGTTATTCAGATAGACCCAAGGAAAGCCAGTTCTTATCCCTAGAGGTAAATCACATGGAATCTTGCTACTTTTTGAGATTCTGCCAGGTACTTGTGACCTGGATTGGCCTCTGTTAGAAATAGGATGTTGGGCTAGATGGACCTTTGGTCTGACCCAGTATGACAATTCTTATGTTCTTAACATTTTTGTAAATGATATTGCAGAAGGGTAGTCTGGCAAAATCTGCAAAAGGATAGACACTCAAAGAATATTTAGATTTCTACGTTATCTTTGATCATTTCCTTATACATCAGTATTTTCAGGTCATCACCTTAGACCAAACCATTTTAGTTAATATTCTTTTCCAAGACACTGCTTTTCAGTTATTGCTGCCTGAATTTCGGCAATGTCCCCAGATTATTTAATACTGTACAGTATAACTGATGTATCTCTAGAGTACAGAAATGAAATCAACAAAATTCTTGAACAATACCCAGCCTCTGCACTGACTTTGCTCATCTCAAATCAGATGGTAAGAGATAGACAAACAGGACGTTTGCAGTTTCTCAGCTGGTACTTCAATGTTTTCTTCTCAGGTTGAGAGTGAAAGTTTTGTTTAGTTTATTTTGATTTTCTATACCATCTTTCACATTCTCCAAAAGTTAACTCTCTGATAAATAGTACAACTCCAGCACAGTGTATATTGCTATTAGATTTCTATTTTATTACATACATATTTTTAGTGAAAGGAGGGGAGGCTTTCAGTGCCCTTTCCAAATGCTCACCAGGCACTTCCACTCCTATAATGGCAAAATGTGAGCCATTATGCTCTATATGTTAGTTTAATCACACATCATTAGACTGCCTCCCTTTTTGTTTTTAAATAAAACACTCTATATGAATGCTCAAACACACTGTACTAGATGTACAAAAATATATGTGAGGAGTCTGAAGTTGGCCCACTGAGCCCTTATAACTTATAATATAAATTGTTCATGAGGTATATATCATAAATGCTTGCAGCTTTTCTGCTGCTCCAAGTGGGTATGTGCAGGAGTTGTACCATTTTTCATTGAGTTAACTTATGGAGATTGTTTTTTTTTTCTCTGTATTGCACGTTTATGGTTGGGATTATACCACTTTTCACAAGCATATGCAACAAAGTAGTGTACTTAGTTAAGAATATACATTCATACTGTTACAATACAGATTTATGGATAGCAGACTAAATACACTATAACAGTTAAACAGAACGTGAAAAGTTATGGGTAGTAGTCTAAACTTTCTGAGACCTTATCTTCAGGCAGAGAGGGAAAACTTTAGTAGAATCACAGACAGTGGAAGACAATCAAGAGGTGACAATAGCAGGAAAACAATATTGAGACTTTTTTTTTTAATTGGCATCAGAAGTTTCTATCCAAAAGTAAGCAGCCATCAAGTTCCAAAGGGTAGGGACCATGAAAAAGAATGTCAATTGTTGGGTTGATTCAAGTCAATCCTGCAGCAGAAGAGGAAAGTGACACACTGGGTTTTGTATTGCAAATGAATTGTGTAAACAAAGTTACTGGCACAAAATGATTAGCAAAATATAGGAGAACACCCAGATAAAAGGCCTTTAAGCAAGTGGCAGAATGTATTCAATAGGTCACTGGGAGCCATAGGAGCCAACTTTTCAAAATGATTGGGGGTTCTGATTTTTTTTTTTTACAGGCGGTGCATTTCCCCTCCCCCTCCCTCCCCCTACCTCTCCCCATCCCCTCCAAGTTCCAGGCCCCCTCCCTCCCTCTCCTCCGAGTTCCAGGCCCCCTCCCTCCCCTCCGAGTTCCCTATGCACTTATACATCCTTCTTGCTTTTGCCATCACCTTTTCTGTTTAGCTCCTTAAAATCATCACATATGATCACACACAAGTTCCATTCCAAAAGACTAAGGATAAAGGGGTGAGTAAAGTCCCAAATGTTCCTTTGTCCTGTATGTAACAGATAGACCAGAGTAGGTAGAGGGTGAAGAAACAGAATTTTGCCACAGATGACATTTGGATTTTTAAACTAAGCACAGAGTCAATGTGGCACCTAAGATCTTCACTGAATTGACCAAGGAGACCCCCTTAATAACTGAGGAAATGTCTGGTTTCTATTGGCAGCCTGTTAGCCACATTGCCAGGGACTTAATAGATTAAGCATTCGTTCATTCATTGGTACCATTCAGGGCTATATCTTATGAAACAGCAAAAAAAGGCTGATTTTAGTGAAGTTATAGTACAGGATGCATGTACGACTCATAAGATGTATGCAGTTACACTTGAGTTAAGTGAAGTCGTTGTACTGGTTCAGGTGCCAAGACCGCTGGTAGAGATCTTGGCTTCATTTTTTTGTGAACAAGGTGGGTGTGTTACAAGCTACAGTTAGTAACTCAAACCCAGGGAATAATCCTATTGGAAGATCAGTTGATTCTATGTCTGGATTTGAAGAGGTAGTTAGTTGGAATACATTTGCATCTGTATTTTAAGTTAATAGGGCAAACTCATAAGATTAACTCAGTGCTGGATTTGGTGTGACCAAGTTGGTTAACTTGTGAGCGTCATGGATTACTACCATTATTGCAATCCTTGTTTAACCAAAGTTTGACTGAAGGAGTGGAGTCTCGTGACTGGAAACATTAAGTTCTATACCCAGTGTTAAAAAAATAAATCTTTAGATCCATTAAAAGCTGAACATTATAAACCAATTGTTAATTTGGGTTTATTGATGAAACTACTTGAAAAGGTGGTTATGCAGCAGCTGGATGACTATAAGGCTTATTTTCAAAGCACTTACACTTACAGAGTTTCATAGTAACCTATGTAACTTTGTAAGTCTAAGTGGTTTGAAAATACACCTCTGTGTTGAAGATCATGCATTACTATATCCTAGGCCAGCGGCGTTTCATAGAGGTTATAGTACTGAAACATCTTTGGCTGCATTGCTTAGTGAATTAAGAAGTATGTTGGATGCTGGGGAAATTGCATTCATAATATCTTTGGATCTTGCCTCAGCATTTGATGTAATTGCCCATTCTTTTCTGTTGCCTCGGCTAAGGACTATAGGATTGGCAGGGCAGTGTGGAACTGGGTTCGGAGTTTTTTTGCAAAATCGATCTTTTACTGTGATATAGGAATTAGATTACATATCCCCACAGGTCTTTGATTGTGGGTTTCCCCAGGGAGTCATCTTTATCTCTGATTCTTTTAAATATTTTTCTAACACCATTGTTAGATTTGGTTGACTAGTTTGGAATTAGTCTGTATGTTTAGCCTGATGATATTTTATTGGTATTGCGGGTCTAATCGAAAACTGTTGAGATGGCTTCTATTCAATGTTGTTTGCAGGAAATTAGTTGGAGGTTGGGGAGAAATCAAATGGTTTTGAATACGAAAAAAAACGTGGCTTGTTGGATAACAGATTGTAAGCTCTTCTGAGCAGGGACCGTCCTTATTCGTTAATTTGTACAGTGCTGTGTAACCCTAGTAGCGCTCTAGAAATGTTAAGTAGTAGTAGTATAACAGGAAAGCAAGAGAGGCCTGGTACATCTATCCAGTTGTGTGGTGAAATTGTTCCAGTGGTTGATGAATTCAAGTATTTAGGTGTCTGGTTAGATAACTAGTTAGATTTTACAGGCCACATAAATTGACTTGTTAGTTGGGGGTTTGCGACTTTACGCAAATTGCATGCAATACGAGGGTATGCAGATGAGAAGGCTTTCCAGTGTTTGATGTATGCCTTATGACCCAATTACATTATGTAAATGAGATTTTGATTGGGTTGCCTCAGTATCATTTGAGAAACTCCAAACACTGCAAAATGTAGCAATCCGCATTTTAGGTAGATCTAGTGGTCAAGTGCATGTTACTTCACTATACGTTCACTACCACTGGTTGAAATTGTACTTTAGACTATAATTCAATTACTGGTTTTAACGAATAAGGTGTATCATGAGCAGATGCTGTCGCCACCTCACATCGTTAAAAGTGTATACCCCCAATAGGGATTTCTGCTTTTCAGAGTCCCAGTTTGGTTATACCTGGGATTAAGGGGGCTCAGTTAAATATTACATGTAAACAGGCTTTTTAAGTGGCGGCCCCAGATCTTTGGAATAAAATACCTTTCATTAAGGGCAGAGTGTTGCCTATTGCATTTTAAATGCATGTTAAAAGCTTACCTATTTTCTCATTGGCTTTCCCTAATATTAGTTAGGGGAATTTCTGTTCATTTGCCTTGGAATGTTTGCTCTGAGTGCTGTGGGCTTTCCTATATTATTGTATTTCTTTTCCCTTACTTTTTAATGATTTTATTGTAAACCACTTTTGATGTCTTGTTATGTTCACAATAAATAAATAAAATATCTTGTTATGTAAAGCGGTATGCAAAAATATAATAAACTATATGGTTGAGCTTCTTGGTTTCTTACCAGAAGTTGGTATCCAAACAAGCTTTCAGTGGAGTAAGGTCTGGGCATGGGTAGTTAGTATAATACAACAGCTGTAAATCATTAGCATAAAAGTAACTATTTACCCCAAGGCTCTGTATCAAAACTGCAAGCAGGCTTCTGTAAAGGTTGAATAACACTGGTGCCAAAATTGAGCCCTGGGGCACTTCACAGCTTAGTGTATAAATATGGATTGTTTTATTTTTGTTTTTGTTACATTTGTACCCCGCACTTTCCCACTCATGGCAGGCTCAATGCAGCTTACATGGGGCAATGGAGGGTTAAGTGACTTGCCCAGAGTCACAAGGAGCTGCCTGTGCCTGAAGTGGGAATCGACCTCAGCTCCCCAGGACCAAAGTCCACCACCCTAACCACCTGACGATGCATGGAAGGTTCACGTGTAAAGGTAAAATGCAAACTAATTTAATACCCTGTCATGGAGACCAATGTCAATTTCAAATACTCATGACAGATGACATGAGAGGGTCACCAAGTCAAAACTGGTGTCAGGTCCAGGAAGCTAAGATCATCACCTTTCTGCTAGCTAGTATGGCAAAGATGTTGCTAAGTAAGCGTGCTAGGGCTATTAGGGCTATTTCTGTGCTGAAACAGGATTTGAAGTCACAATGCAAAGGGTATAAAACATTGCTTTTGACAATGAAGTTATTGAGCCCATATAATCTTCCCTGAGAGTTTGGAGTCAAAAGGGAGGTTGGATATAGGGCAGTAATTTGAGAGTACAGAGGAACTGTTATAGCCTGCAGTTTGTGAAGCCCTTCAAAGCTACAATAAATATAGTACTTCTAAAGTAATGAAAGAGACTGGTGTATAGTTCCACTCTGATAATTTGCCAAGAGCCTAGAATTCCACATTCAGCCTTCGCAACTGACCTGAACCTCTGTGAGCCTCAAAGCAGTAAAAGAGAAGAGGTAAATGTAAGTTTATTCTGCAGTGACAGAAGTTCTTGTTGAGAACTAAAATTAATCTCGCTGTGTGGTAGCTGTGACTTTATAGTGTTTATTTTAGAAGCTCTATTCATGTTTGACAACCAGCATTTATTCATCCATATACCAATTTTATAAAGCCAGAATATGGACATCTAACAATGCAGTATTACCATATGGCAAGAGGGAGTGGTCTGGGTGTGTTTTGGGTGGAACTAGGGAGGGGCCAAAAGATGGACGTTCAGCTCCACTCCAATTGTAGAAGGGGAAGGGACGTCCATATTCAAAAAGATGGACGGCCATATTTGGACCTGGTACTTGGCACATCCAGGTTACAGAAAGGTGGTCCGATTCAGCAGTTCTCCAATGAATGGAGATAAAAGGAAGTCACAGTAGATATTTTTCTGTTCTTGGAGTACTCACAATTTAAAAAAAAAATTACAAAAAGCTGCAGAGGGACTCGAACCACTGCTCTGGCAGCTGTTTTAAGCATTAAGCTATTCCTGCACATGGACATGCATGGCAATTTTATTATATGGCTGTTCATCTGCTGCCATATAGACATCTATGTCCCTTGTTTTGCCCCTTTCATAATTTGGACGCTTCAGTTTGTAAAATGGATATTCACGCTGGATGTTTCCAGCACATGGACATCCATCTCAGACGTATTTTAGAACTTTCCTGTTCTAAAATACAAGTGAGATGGACGTCAATTTGTGACATACTGACTAGGACATCCACATTCTGAGTTAGACATTGTTTGTGCAATGCCCCTCCACATGTAGCAAATGGTATTATACAGATAGGATTTTGTCTAGGAGATTGTTTTCTGGTATGGAACTGTGAAAACTGTTAATGAATAAATGTTTTGCAAAGTATTTAGTATACACTTTATTGTACACTGATATGGATATTTATATGAGAAGTTTTTCACCAATGGTTATAACTCCTACCCGTATGTATCAGCTGCCAAATGTCAATTAAGGACAGTTGATTTTCAGGTTCTTTTTTTCTCTTCCTTAAACAATAGCAAATATTATAACTGTGTATTAGTGAGGTGAAACCTGCCAGACTCCATAGAACAAAAGGCATAACTACCTCTATTTCAGGAAGCAGGTAAACGCCTGGCTCTTCTCCCAAGCTTTTAATATGTAGGATGACTGACTATACACACCCATTCTGCACCTGGACTAGTTTGCTACACACACTGTAACTTAGAGCAGCTCCTTATTATCTTTTTTAACTGTACAAAGAACTTGCCTTTACTTTAGTCCCTCATTTATTTGTCTCAACTGACTCTGTACTATGTATGTCCCCATCTATATATATCTGCATTTGGCCCTCAGCTATACAGTAAGCATTAGTATCATAGAAATGTTATTTGAATGTTCTGTGTGCTTATTAGATATTTCATTAGTATTATGCTTACATCATATCTCTGCTATTTCAGTTTCAGCACTGTTAAATATGTGTATTTTTTATCCTATTTCATGGTACTCCCATTATTAGATTTCCAATTTGCTGTATTTACTGTATTTATGTTTACACTTGTACATTTTACTATTGTTATGCTGTTAACAAAATTGTAAGTTTGATGTTAAACTGTATAACACCTTAGGCGAATCTCTTCATAAAGGTGGTTAATAAATCCAAATAAATATAGGTGCCCGAGATTTCAGTATGGTTGAGGGTGCTAAATGAAGCACGAGTTATATCTCCCTGGACACAGTGATGGAGCTTTCTCAATATTGGGGGTGCTCAGCAACCACGGCACACACAGAGCTGTCTCCTATGAAATTAGCACAAGTTTCACACAAAAAGATATTTTCATGACAGATTATTGAAACGTCAGCTTTTCTTCAGTGGCCACCAGCAGACAGGTTGCTAGGTTTGACAGACCTAATGGCCACCAGCCTGCTACATCTTTTGATCATCAGAAGGGAAAGGATCCTTTCTGATTTTGCCTTCTTGGATGTGTTGTATAGGTTTGTGTGTTGAGTAAAACAGGATTTTGGGTTACAAGTTTTAGCTCACCTTACCTTAATGAAAAAAAGTTTAAAAAGTCCATATATATACTGGGAATTATGTAATATTTTATTAACAAAAAATTAGAAAATTATATCATATAAAGGGTTCTGATGGCAATGCGTTGTTTTAGCAGTCAGCCTAACAATATTACACTGTTTTGTTTTTTTTCTTTTTACAAATCTGTTTACCAATTCTCTCCATGTGTGCAATAACAAATTGGAATGGCAACTATGGCACAGTGACAAAAGTTAAGGCTGGCAGATATATCAAATTTTTAAATAAACCTAATTAAACTAAATGTGGTGTGCTCCCTAAAATAAGCAGACCCGACTGTCACTAAACCTACAAAAACTACAACTGTTTGGAATTAAAGGTGACCACCTGATATTTGAGAAGATACAATAAAGCTGGTCAATACTGGCTGACATTTAAAGCCCCGTGCAATCAATCAGAATGAATGAGGCCAGACACAAGTGAAATGCCTTTAGATTCAGTGGATATGGAGCCACACTTATTAGCTTTACAGATCCCTTATCTTTCATACCCTCCTGATACAGAAAAATCAGTGCTGCACTGTGTCAGTTCCTTGTTGCATCGCAGCCTGTACTACAAGGTAAATAAGGCTATGATATCTTCTCCATTAACTACTAATTTTTGGCTCAGGAGTGTCTTCCTGCTCCTTTGACTTCATTTGAAGCTATTAAAGGTATCACTCTTATTTTTCTTGTTCCTCATAATTTAGCCCAACTATTGCCAAGATAGATCTTGACTAAGGGGATCAGACCTTTAGCAGTTGTCTTTGGTACCCATTAAATGTAGACCAAGTCTCTTCCACCACAGGCTCCGAGTGCTTCATCTTCAGCATGCCCAGTTCTGGAAGGCTCAAGAAGCAGAGGACATGGCCAGGAACTGAACAGATTAATTTTTATGGCAGTGCAGTGTCACCAAGTCAGCTCTTCTCCAATTCTGAATGCAACATTAATACTAAGGATCTATCCCTACTGACAATATGGAATAACAAACTAGCAATAGCCGTTTATCCAGGAACATCTCCTGCTAATTCCAAATGCATGTGGTAAAACCAAAACAACACAACTTCTGTGTACCTATCTTCACAAACTATAAAAGAAAAACAATATGCCCAACAAAGAAAATGAAGTCAAACCTTGCTTAATTCTTATCTGTACTGGGCTTGCAGACTCTGCAAATGAATGTAGTCTAAAACAGTAAGTACAGAATGAAAAGCAGCACCACAGAGTTGGATTTCACATCAGGTCACTGGTGTGGTTGCTGTATAATAAGAATATTGATGTGTATTTCTCAGCTGAATTTTGTCCACTGCTGGTATAATCTCTAGTAGTCTTCTCTGGGGTTATATTACTCTATAGAAGTGGTTCCCAAACCTGGTCCTGGAGGTTTTCAAGATATCCACAATAACCACTCATGAGAGAGATGTGCATGCCTCCAGGACCAGGTTTGCAAACCACTGCTCAATAGTGTTCTATAGTTTAAAAAGGTACAAAAACTCAAAAACATAAACAAATATTCAGTAGCAGGCTGAATTTTCACCCCTTTCAGAAACTAAGCATAATTTGAAAATTCTATCTAGTCCAGACTAAACAAGTAACAATTTAGCTGTCATATTCCAAGCTGTAAAAATAGGTGAAAAGTCCATCTGGTCCTACTTAAAGTTGTAAAGGATAATTTAGTTGTTCAACACCAATATTTAAAATGTTTTTGTTAACACTGCTGCTTCCAAAGAAACCGAAAACTTCTGAGGAAGTGTCGCTAATTTTAGGATACTTTCCTCAACCTTGAAATAGCCCTTATTAAAGAATTACAGCCCTATCGTCTCTGTACTGGAATTTCCCTTAAGGTGCAGTTGCAAAGAGGACTATAAATTATTTTGTAGTTTCTGTAGTATGAGAGGAAGTGAATTCATGATGCAGCTAAAAAGATTTGTCCTTTAAAGGATAAATTAGTTAATATTTGCCAACACTTATTTTTGAGTGGCATTCAAATCCACATGAGATTTAATCAGACATGGTGCCTCTGTGATGCATTCCTAAGCAAATTTGTGCTTTCCACGAAAACTTGTTCAAAATAACATCCACCTAGGAGAACTGCACCTTCTACTTGATGTTCATTTCTTAGTGCAATGCTTGACGCACAGTATATCCATGTTTCCCACAGTAATTGTAACAAAATGTGATGTACACCAGCTCATGTATAAGAAAGAGAATATTCTTCAGATCTTGATATCTCCAACAGTTGTTCTTTTTTTTTAAGAGCTGACATTTTGACATGTGTAAACATACACATTCAGTAATTCTTTTCTGATGCAATAAATGATTTTGACAGGTCAACCAAAGAGACCTCTTTTGGCCCCTGATTTTGTTTTCTTGCTGGTGTTCATTGAAGACACATTTCCTTTTGCAGATCCAAACCATTCAGGTAATTTTCTCTTTGCAGGAGGACTGGAGCTCTGGAAACAGAAACATACAGGTATGTGACATTATGCAGAAACAAATGCCATATACATCACTACAATTTGACATGTCAAGCGCCTTCGACATGGTCGACCACGAAATCCTACTACACATACTTGAATACTTCGGCATTGGAGGAAATGTCCTGAACTGGTTCAAGGGGTTCCTAACCCTGCGCTTGTATCAAGTCACATCACACTCAACCACGTCCAAGGCATGGACACCTGAATGTGGAGTTCCACAAGGATCACCTCTCTCACAAACTATTTTCAACCTAATGATGATCCCTTTAGCAAAACTCCTATCAAACCATAACTTCAATCCATATATATACGCCGATGATGTGACAATATACATCCCTTTCAAACAAGACATCAAAGAAATCTTCAACGAAATCAATCAAAGTCTACACATCATGAACACATGGGCAGACACATTCCGTCTGAAATTAAATGCAGAAAAAGCTCAATGCCTGGTACTCACCTCACAATACAACACTAATGAATTCAACGCGATAAATACACCAAACCTAAACCTTCCAATCTCAGAAACGCTAAAAATCCTTGGAGTCACTATCGACTGCCACATAACACTTGAAACCCACGCAAACAACACAACTAAGAAGATGTTCTACTGCATGTGGAAACTGAAAAGGATAAGACCATTCTTCCCAAGATTCGTCTTTCGTAACCTAGTGCAATCCCTTGTCCTCAGCCATCTGGATTACTGCAACTCATTATACGCAGGCTGCAAAGAGCAAACACTGAGGAAACTTCAAACAGCCCAGAACACAGCAGCCAGACTCATCTTCGGAAAACCAAAATATGAAAGGGCAACACCACTACGAGAGAAACTACACTGGCTTCCACTTAAGGAACGCATCACTTTTAAGGTATGCACACTAGTCCACAAGATCATTCACGGCGAAGCCCCAGCCTACATGTCCGAGTTGATTGACCTACCACCCAGAAATGCTAGGAGATCTTCCCGAACATACCTCAACCTCCATTTCCCTACTTGCAAGGGCGTGAAATACAAGACGCTACACGCGTCAACCTTTTCTCACACGAGCACGCAGCTTTGGAACACACTGCCGCGCAACTTAAGAGCGATCCACGAACAAGCATCCTTCCGCAGATTACTGAAGACCCATCTATTTAAGACAATTTACGGAAAGAACCAAAACACATAGAGTCCACACTCACTGTTCATCAATGCATCATACATCCACTTATGATCTCTCATCCCCCATAATTCCACATTACTCATACATTTACTCACAGAAATATGTACACCATGTGCCTTTGTGTCTTAACACTGCCCTTAAGCTTCCCATTGTCTCCTCCCAATGTCTCAATGTTGATGTCCCATTGTGATATTCCTAATGATAATTTGATTATCTCGCATAACTTGTACAATGCAACCCATAACCAAGTTGTAACAAAGTATTTTCATTATTCATATCTTATTGTAAGCCACACTGAGCCCGCAAAGAGGTGGGAAAATGTGGGATACAAATGCAAACAATAAATAAAATAAATATCAGACCTTTAAATTTTCATTGCATAGTAGGAGCTGAAATGTTATAACACTGTTCAGATTCACATGCTTTTATGCTTCTCGGTGAATGATGTAATCTTCCCAATAAAAGCATGTGTACATTATAAAATTCAAGCCCTTAAAGCAATTTTCCAGCATGGTCAACTTTCTCTTTTCATTGTTCCTTTTTATTTTTGGTACTACAGTTTTCCCACCTTGCCATATTTATGCTCCATATTTATCTGTCGTCCCTGAAGTCAGTATTCATAATGGAGAGGGGTAGATAGTGGGGTTCCCCAGGGGTCTATGCTGGAACTGCTGCTTGCATATTTATTTATTTATTGGTTCTTGTATCCCACATTATCCAAAAAAAAACAATTTCAGTTCAATGTGATTTACATACATTACAAATTGAACTACAATGAGTGAGATGATCTAGAGATTCTAATTCAGGATTTTTAGACAACTAAATCCTTCCAGTTATAAGCGGTTTGTTTACAAATTAATAAGCCCATAAAACAAAAAGGCTGGAATATAACATCATAATTAAAACAATAATAAACAAGTAATAATATTTAAAAATAATACATTTCTCGCATGTCAATTCACAGAAACTGCTTAAAAGGTAAGTTTTCAATTTTTTCCTAAATGATAAATGAAAAGGATCCAACCTTAGGCTGGAAGGAAGAGAATTCCAATTAGAAACTGAATAATAAGAAAAGGAAGTCTTCCTATACTTGCTATATCTAAGACCAGCAGGTGAGGGAAATGACAACACTTAGTAAAGTGGCACATATAAGTATGAAAACTATATTGCTGGATGCTAGACCATGGGGGACCTTAAGAACCAGACACTTGGGTTTAAATATAATTGTGACTTTAATAGGTAACCAGTGTAGACTTTTCAATAAAGGTGACGTTCTCTCATACTTAGTGCATCCAAAAATTATCCTCGCAGCTGCATTTTGGAGTAATTGTAATTTAGTTAATAATTTATAAGAAATACCTGTATATATTGAATTGCAGTAGTCTAGTTGAGGGCCTATCATGGCCTAAACTAAGGCAAAATGCTCCCTATGTAAAGATGAATGAATAAGTATCAATTATTTTAATTTAAAGAACACTTTCTTCACCAGTCTATTTATATGGGCCTCGAAAGATAAATTGGAGCCCAAGGTAATACCCAAAACTCAAGAATGTTGCACTACTGGCAGCATGCTACCATTGGATAGAAGAACTGAAGATGAAGAATCAGCCATAGTATTAGAAAACAATATAATATCTCCATTCAATTTAAGTAAATGACTATGAGCCCATGCTTTGATCCTGTCTATACATAAATCAATATTAGCAAAGGTTAATGCCTGGTCCTATTGAGCCGACATCAAGATGAAAACCTTATCAGCATATGAATGCCAAGTAAGAACCTTCTGGTAATAAGATCGTTCACAAATCGGCCATAACCTAATTGAATAAAAGATGTGAAAGGGGTGACCCCTGAGGGACACCAAAAGAGGATTTCCAAATCCCTGAGCAAATCCCATTCTTTAATACATAGTAACTTTGAATTTTCAGAAACCTGTGAACCAGCTATACTCACCTCTTAATTTTTCTAAAAGTTTGTCATGATCACTGAATCAAAGATTCTTGAAATATCAAATTGCATTAGCACCATCCGATTGCCTCGAATGAGGGCATTTCTTATTTTAGTCACTAATACTAGAATCAAAGCCTCCATACTATGGCACAACCACACTGAGAAATATGCAAGTTGGAGTAATTTTCTACATACAAAGAAAGCTGTTTCATCACCAGTGACTTCATCAATTTAGAAAGGAAAGGAATGCTAACAATGGGTTGAAAACTAGAAGGTAAAGCAAGATCCAATCCTGTAGATTTAGGAATAGGGGAATAACTAGTGAGGTAATTAAATCTGCTGATGGCAGAAAGTTATTTAAAGTTCTACAATTGTAAGAGGATTGTGAAAAACTGCAACACTGGGAGATTGGACATCCAAATGATAGATGATGTTTAACATGAAAGTGCAAAGCGATGCATGTGGGAAAGAGGACCCAAACTATAATTCCACTTTGGGAGTCACCGCCTAGGAAAAGGATCTAGGTGTCATCGTTGATGATACGTTGAAACCCTCTACTAAGTGTGCAGCGGCGGATAAGAAAGCAAATAGAATGTTAGGAATTATTAGGAAAAGGAATGGAAAACAATGAGAATGTTATAATGCCTTTGTATCACTCCATGGTGCAACCACACCTCAAATACTGTGTCCAATTCTGGTCACCACATCTCATAAAAGATATAGTGGAATTAGAAAAGGTACAGAGAAGGGCGACGAAAATGATAAAGGGGATGGGACAACTTCCCTATGAGGAAAGGCTAAAGTGGTTAGAGCTCTTCAGATTGGAAGAGATGGTTGAGGGGAGATATGATAAAGGTGAATAAAATACTGAGTGCAGGGGAATGAATAGACGTGAATCGCTTATTTACTCTTTCTAAAAATACTAGGACTAGGAGGTACACAATGAAGCTACTAAGTAGTAAATTTAAAACAAACCAGAAAAAATATTTCTTCATTCAATGTGTAATTAAACTCTGGAATTTGATGCCAGAGAATGAGGTAAAAGCAGTTAGCTTAGCAGGGTTCAAAAAAAGGTTTGGATATCTTCCTAAAAGAAAAGTCCATAAGACATTATTAAGATGGACTTGGGAAAATCCACTTCTTATTTCTAGGATAAGCAGCATAAAAACTGTTTTACTGTTTTAGGATCTTGCCAAGTACTTGTGACCTGGATTGGCCACTGTTGGAAACAGGCTATTGGGCATGATGGACCTTCAGTCTGCCCCAGGACGGTAATGCTTATTTTCTAAGTCAAATAGCTGAAGGGGAGCAAGAACTCAGACCCCACAGCTTATGTGGAAAACAGAATGTTTCTAGCCTGAAGTAAAGATTTCTTCACCAATTTCAAAAGAAATGGGTCTAAACATATCTTTACGTCTCATAAAAATGTCTCGAGTTTGCTAGTAGCTTGACCTATAATTATTTTACATCCAACCTGGGCTCGAGAGCTAATGTTAAAGGGCTCTTCACTCATGGTCTATGGTCTCCTTGGAAAAACTTCATCAAGCTAAGGATGTTTTGGAAATCTCTAAAGCCTTTCAGAGACTGGTTGTCCAACAAAATTATCCTATTTCAAGCAATTGGGATAACTATGGATATTCAACATTTGGAAAATCTATTATGAATGAGAAATTGTACATGAAGCATTGAGAAGGTTAATGGCAAATAAAGTAATAACCAATTCAGGTAAGAATTAGTTGTTTGAGAAATGGTTGTCCTTTGTAAAGGTTTGCTTGAAGAGGAACAATTTAAGGATTTTGTGGAATTTGGCATATTCCTGTATACTTCTTATTTTAGGTGGTAAGGAGTTCCACCATTTGATTCCTGTGAAGTCTGCAGAGTGGACTGTTTTGTAGATCACGTTTTTGCAATTTGGGAGATGTGGTCTGAGATGTATTGTATAATTGGGTTCTTACAAAAAAATTACTCTTATGCATTAGTCTCTGTTATGTATTCTATACTGTTTATTTTAAACCACAATGAACTCAAAATTGTTTGGGATAATGTGGGACATAAATGTCATAAATAAATAAATATTAAAACCACACAAGTACAGGCCCTACAGGATAAGGAAGAGGCATCGTGGGTCAATCTGGAAAGCAGGAATGGCAAATGTAATTTACATTGATTTGACAGGCCTCCTTCACAGACAGAAGAAATGGACAGAGATTTAATTAAAAACATTCAAAATATAGCTGTGAAAGGGGACGCACTATTAATAGGTGATTTAATAGGGGTATTCCTATTGTGGGGTCATTTAGAAGCAGGGTGATCCTGGATTCTCTACAGGGGGAAATATTCCATCAGTTAGTAATGGAACCCACGTGGGATGGGGCCATCCTGGACTTAGTGTTTACTATTGAGGAGAGTGTTTCTGATGTTATAGCAGGTGATCATCTGACATCCAGTGATCACCAGATGATGCGGTTTAATATTAACATAAGTGTGGAGAGTGTTCATTCATAAGGAACTATTGTCTGGAAGGGAACAATATGGAAGAAGTTGGAAAGCAGTGGGCAAAACTAAAAGGAGCTATTGTAAGGGTAACAAACATTTTTGGAAGGAAAGTAAAAAGGAGGCCGCTTCGGTTCTCAAAAGTAGTAGCTGAAAAGGTAAGTAAAAAGAGATTTAGACTTTATAAATAACAAGAGATCACAGAAAGAGGATGACAGGTGACAATATCTGGAAAAGCCAGGAGAAGCTGGTAGAGTAGTCAGGAAAGCAAAGATACAAATAGAAGAAAAAAAAGCCAATACAGTAAAATGGGGGGACAAGATTTTTTTTTTTAGATATGTTAGTGATAGGAGGAAGTACAAAAGTAGCACTGTGAGATTCAAAGTTGAAGGGGAGGAATACATAGAAGCTGATAAAGAGAAGGTGGAATTGCTGGCTAAACTAAAGATGGACAAAGCAATGGGGCCAGATGGCATACATCCAAAGGTACTGAAGGTACTTAGGGAAGTTCTAGTGGTTATGCTGGCTGACATTTTCAATGCTTCTCTAGAGTCTGGAATGGTCCCAGAGGACTGGAGAAGAGTAGATGTGGTCCCTCTCTCCACAAAAATGAAAGCAAGGAAGAGGTTCAGAAATACAGGTCTGCAAGTCTGACTTCTATGGTAAGTAAATTAATGGAAATGCTTTTAAAACAGAGACTAGTAAAGTTTTTGAAATATAATGGATTACAGGACCCAAGGCAACATGGTGTCACTAGAAGCAGGTCTTGTAAGACAAATCTGATTAATTTTTTTGACTGGGTGACCAGAGTTGGATCAGGGGAGAGCGCTAGATATGGTGTATTTAGATTTTAGCACAGCCTTTGACACAGCTCCACACAGATGACTAATAAATAAACTGAGTGCCCTTGGTATGGGTCCTAAAGTGGCTGAATGGGTTAGGAACTGGTTGAGTGGAAGGCAACAGAGGGTGGTAGTCTGAGGAAAGGTAAAATTATGTATAATCATACCTGATAATTTTCTTTCCATTAATCATAGCTGATCAATCCATAGACTGGTGGGTTGTGTCCATCTACCAGCAGGTGGAGATAGAGAGCAAACTTTTGCCTCCCTATATGTGGTCATGTGCTGCCGGAAACTCCTCAGTATGTCGATATCAAAGCTCCATCCGCAGGACTCAGCACTTCGAGAATTACACCCACGAAGGGACACTCTGCCCAGCTCACCACCGCCGAAACGGGGGAGGGGAATTAACCCAGCTCATCCCCACACAAGTGGGGGAGGGGAATCTGTCCAGCTCATCCCCGCGGAGCGGGGGAGGGACACCACACCCGCCGATGCGGGGGGATCTGGCTTATCCTGCAACCGCAACCGCGGGAGGAGCTGACTGACCCTAACACCGCCGAAGCGGGAGGGGTACAAAACTGCCCTACAGCCGCACGAAGCGGGAGGGAGTGCCGGCAGAATTTTAAGTCTCAATCCAGCCCCGTAAAACGGAGGGGAGAGGAATGCAGCAGCTCACTGTAACACAAACTCGTCTTAACTCTTGAAGAATCCAAGTGAAAAAACTTGAACACGAAGTCTTTCTGAAGTAACTGAAGACTAAACTTGAACCTGAAATGCAACCAGAATAAAAACAATACAGATATCTGGGAGGGGCTATGGATTGATCAGCTATGATTAATGGAAAGAAAATTATCAGGTATGATTATACATAATTTTACCTTCCATATCATCAAGCTGATCAATCCATAGACTGGTGGGATGTACCGAAGCAGTACTCACCCAGGGCGGGACATAGAAATCCCTGACCGCAACACTGAAGCTCCAAACCGGGCCTCCGCCCGAGCAGCCACAGTCAAGCGGTAATGCTTGGAGAATGTATGGGCCGAAGCCCAAGTTGCCGCCTTGCATATCTCTTCCAAGGAGACGGAACCGGCCTCTGCCATCGAGGCCGCCTGAGCTCTTGTAGAGTGAGCCTTCAGCTGGATAGGCGGCACCTTCCCCGCGGCCACATAAGCCGCTGCAATGGCTTCCTTGACCCATCTTGCCACTGTAGGCTTAGCAGCCTGCAGACCCCTACGAGGACCTGAATACAGGACAAACAGATGATCCGATTTCCGGAAATCATTGGTCACTTCCAAGTATCTGATGATGACTCGTCTCACATCCAGATATTTAAGAGCAGAGTACTCCTCTGGGTAGTCCTCCCTACGAAAGGAAGGGAGACATAGCTGCTGATTCACATGGAAGCGAGAAACAATCTTGGGCAGGAAGGAAGGCACTGTGCGAATAGTCACTCCTGCCTCAGTGAACTGTAGAAAAGGCTCTCGACATGAGAGCGCCTGGAGCTCGGAAACTCTTCTGGCTGAAGTGATAGCCACCAAAAAGACTGCTTTCAACGTCAGGTCTTTCAGAGATGCCCTTGACAAGGGTTCAAACGGCGGCTTCTGCAATGCTCTCAGCACCAGGTTGAGATTCCACGCAGGCACCACTGAGTGCAGAGGAGGGCGCAGGTGAATAACCCCCTTGAGAAAACGCACCACATCTGGCTGCGAAGCCAGGGAAGCACCCTTCAGGCGGCCCCTGAAGCAAGCCAGAGCCGCTACCTGGACCTTAAGGGAACTGAGCGACAGGCCTTTGTCCAGACCTTCTTGCAGGAACGCCAACACTGAAGAAATTGGAGCAGTGAAAGGAGAAAGAGAGCCTGCTTCACACCACGCTGCAAAGATACGCCAAACCCTGGCGTAAGCAGTAGAAGTAGAGCGTTTCCTCGCTCTCAGCATAGTGGCGATGACCTTGTCTGAGAAGCCCTTCTTCCTCAGACGCTGCCGCTCAATAGCCAGGCCGTAAGACCAAAGGGGGAGGGATCCTCCATCACCACGGGACCCTGATGTAACAGGCCCTGCTCCACTGGCAGCCGCAGAGGATCGTCGACTGAGAGCCTGATCAAGTCCGCATACCAGGGACGCCTGGGCCAATCCGGACCCACCAGGATTATCCTGCCGGGATGCTTTGCCACCCGGTCTAGTACCCTGCCCAACATGGGCCAGGGCGGGAACACATAGAGAAGCTCTTGTGTCGGCCATTGTTGGAGAAGAGCATCTACTCCCAGGGATCGAGGGTCCCGTCCTCTGCTGAAGAAGCGCGGCACTTGGCAATTGGCCGATGACGCCATCAGATCTAGGCTCGGCTGGCCCCAGCGCTTCGTGATGTCCAAGAACGCCTGAGCAGATAGCTGCCACTCTCCGGGCTCCAAGGTATGGCGACTGAGAAAGTCCGCCTTGACATTCATGACTCCGGCAATGTGGGCCGCTGACAGCTGTTCCAGGTTTGCTTCCGCCCACTGGCATAGACTCATAGCTTCCTTGGCTAGAGGGGCGCTCTTGGTACCTCCCTGGCGGTTGACATAGGCCACAGCCGTGGCATTGTCCGACAGGACCCGTACAGGCTTCAACACCAGTATCGGGATGAACTCCAAAAGCGCCAACCGAATGGCTCTGAGTTCCAGGAGGTTGATAGACCACTTTGCCTCTGCAGGAGACCAGAGCCCCTGCGCTGTCCTTCCCAAGCAGTGGGCTCCCCAGCCCGATAACGAGGCGTCCGTCGTGACGACAATCCACTCTGGGGACACCAGAGGCATTCCCGCAGACAACTTGTCTGTCTGCATCCACCAGCTCAGCGCCTTGCGCACTGCTGGATCCAAGGGAAGACGCACCGCATAATCCTCCGACATCGGAGTCCAGCGCTGCAGCAGAGAGTGTTGTAGTGGTCTCATATGAGCCCTGGCCCAGGGCACTACTTCCATCGTGGCCGTCATAGAGCCCAACAGCTGCACATAGTCCCAAGCCCGAAGAGGAGAGGCTACTAGGAACTGGTCCACCTGAGCCTGAAGCTTGACAATCCGATTGTCTGGCAGGAACACTCTGCCCACTTGGGTGTCGAATCGAACTCCCAGATACTCCAGGGACTGAGTCGGGCGCAGCTGGCTCTTCTCCCAGTTGATGATCCATCCCAGGGAGCTCAAAAGAGCAACTACCCGGTCCACAGCTCTGCCGCACTCTGCATAAGAGGGGGCTCGGATCAACCAGTCGTCCAGATAAGGATGGACTTGTACTCCTTCCTTTCGCAGGAAGGCCGCTATGACCACCATTACCTTGGAAAAGGTCCGCGGAGCAGTAGCCAACCCGAACGGGAGGGCTCTGAACTGGAAGTGTCGGCCCAGGACTGCAAAAACGCAGAAAGCGTTGATGAGGAGGCCAGATGGGAATATGCAGGTACGCTTCCTTGATGTCCAAGGATGCCAGGTACTCCCCTGCCTTCACTGCCGCTATAACAGAGCGGAGAGTCTCCATGCGAAAGTGCCGCACTTTCAAGGCCCGATTGACCCCTTTGAGGTCGAGGATAGGCCGGACAGAACCTCCTTTCTTTGGTACCACAAAGTAAATGGAGTAACGCCCCTTGCCAAGCTGACTTTCTGGCACCGGAACGACCGCACCCAGGCGGATCAGATTGTCCAAAGTCTGCTGCACTGCCACAGCTTTGACCGGAGACTTGCAGGGAGAGAGTACAAACCCGTCTCTTAAGGGTCGGCAGAACTCTAGCTTGTAGCCGTCTCTGATGACTTCCAGCACCCAAGCGTCTGAAGTTATTGTGGTCCACTCGCCCAGAAACGAGGACAGCCGTCCTCCAATCTGCACTGGGGCGTGGACCAATACCCCGTCATTGGGTACGAGACCCTGGGGGAGGACCGGAGGGAGCACCTCCGGGACGGCGGTCTCTGCGAAAGGAATGCTGCTTGGGGGAGAACTTCCTCTTAAAGGAAGAAGGGGCAGAAGCACCCGACCTGCCCGGGCGGTACCGACGGGCTTCCTGAAACCATCCTCTGGAGGTACCGGGACGAGCACTAGCCCGAGCCCTGACCTCCGGTAACTTCTTGCCCTTAGACGTGCCGAGATCAGTCACGATTTTGTCCAGCTCGACCCCAAAGAGCAGCTTGCCTTTAAAAGGCAATCTAGCCAGGCGGGATTTTGAGGCGTGGTCAGCAGACCAATGTTTCAGCCAAAGCCACCGCCGCGCAGAGACAGTCTGAGCCATGCCTTTAGCTGAGGCTCTCAAGACATCATACAGCAAGTCTGCCAAATAGGCCAGGCCCGATTCCAGGGCTGGCCAATCATCCCTCAAGGAATGATCCGAGGGGAAAGCCCGCTGCACCATAGTCAGGCACGCCCTGGCCACATAGGAGCCGCAAACTGAGGCCTGCAAACTTAAAGCAGCCGCCTCAAAGGACGACCTTAAGGCCGCCTCCAATCTCCTGTCTTGGGCGTCCTTTAGGGCCGTGCCACCTTCCACCGGCAATGCCGTTTTCTTAGTCACCGCAGTGATTAAAGAATCCACGGTAGGCCACAGATAGGCCTCACGTTCACTCACAGCCAAAGGATAGAGGCGGGACATAGCCCTAGCCACTTTAAGGCTCGCTTCTGGGACATCCCATTGAGCCGAAATTAAGGTGTGCATGGCATCATGCACGTGGAAGGTTCTAGGCGGGCGCTTCGACCCCAGCATAATGGCAGAGCCAACAGGGGCTGAGGGAAAGACGTCCTCCGGAGAGGATATCTTCAAAGTGTCCATGGCCTGTAACAACAGGTTGGGCAAATCCTCCGGGTGAAAAAGCCGCGCTGCAGAGGGGTCATCCGCTCCATCCGAGCGGGGATCCGTCTCCTCCAAGGAATCCGCAAAGGACCGTTGGGAGACCCCAGACACGCTGCCCTCATCTACATCGGAGGAGACAAATTCCTCCAAGGCCTGGGAATCAACCCGAGGGCGTTTACCTCTGGGAACCTCAACCTCTTTACCAGAGGAGGGAGCGGGGGCAGCGTTGTGCATGAGGAAGGCCCGATGCAGCAGCAAAACAAACTCGGGGGAGAAACCCCCCAGACTGTGCACTTCCGCAGCCTGGGCAACAGCCCTAGGCGCTCTCTCAACCGGCGCTCGCAACAGCGGGGGAGAGACATGCTGCGCATCCAAAATGGCGTCCGGCGCGAAACTCCGCGAAGGAGCCGCGCGGGAAGAACGGCTCTTAACTTTAGCCGCTTCTGTGCCGTCGCCCAAATTAAGGGCGTTCATGGCATTAATGTCTCCAACCTCAAGGGCGGCCCAAGAAGAAGCCGTCCGAGCCGCGTGGCCGGCCAAGATGGCGGAGGCGAGGAGCGGGGGATGGGCGTTTATGGCGGGAAAAACCGCCACGCCGGAGGAAGGACCGGGACATGCATCGGTCGCGAAACTGTCACCCACCAAGGGCGAATCCGGCTTGAAGACCCCCGCATCCCCTCTAGAAGCGCTCGAGCGACCCGGGGAGCGACCCTTTGCGCCCTCGCCCTCCGACGCCATGTGCCACGAGGAGAAGAATCGGGGAACCCCCGCCCGCTATAAAAAGGTAAAATTACCTGCTATCCGCTCCGAGTCGTAACGACCTGGTGTCTCAGTGAGTAGCTGCAATAGATGCTTAAATAAACGTCGAAATAAACGCCTTTAAGGCCGTTCAAAATTTTTTTTTTTTTTTTTTTTTTAACGGAGCCAGCGGGAGGGGGGAGAAAAGGAGGGACCTGGCACCACGAGGTTTGCACTTGCTCAAAAGAGCCCTCAACCCCAGGCACTCAACAAAACCTAAAAATTAGGCTTGGAGGCCTAGCCAGAGCTGCTGCTGATGTGTGACCACCACCTGCTGAGATAGAGAACATACTGAGGAGTTTCCGGCAGCACATGACCACATATAGGGAGGCAAAAGTTTGCTCTCTATCTCCACCTGCTGGTAGATGGACACAACCCACCAGTCTATGGATTGATCAGCTTGATGATATGGAAAGGATATTACCAGTGGTGAGCCGCAAGATCCGGCTCTTGGGGCCAGTTCATTTTAACATTTTTGTAAGCGATATTGCTAAAGAGCTGTTGGTAAGGTTTGCCTCTTTGCGGTTGATACCAACATCTGCAATAGGGTAAACAGCCCTGATGGTGTGGATAACATAAGAAAGGACTTAGCTAGAGAATGGTCTGGAATTTTGCAAAAACCCAAGGTAATGGTACGGTTTAGGGGTGAATAACTTTTGTGAATGAAAGAGGAGCGGGACTTGGGTGTGATCATATGTGATGATCTTAAGGTGGCCAAACAGGTAGAAAAGGCAATGGTGAAAGCTAGAAGGATGCTTGTGTGCATAGAGGAATGACCAATAGAAAAAAAGGAGGTGAAGATGCCCCTGTATAAGACTCTGGTGAGACCTCATTAAGAATTGTGTACAATACTGGAGACTGTACCTTCAAAAAGATGTAAACAGGATGGAGTTGGTCCAGAGGGCGACTACTAAAATCGTCAGTAATCTTTGTCAAAGCGTATGGGGTCAGACAAAGATCTCAATATTTATATGTTGGAAGAAAGGCAAAAGAGGGGAGATATGATAGAAACATTTAAATACCTATGTGGCATAAATGCACAGAAGGCAAGTCTCTTTCAATTGAAAGGAAGTTCTGGAGTGAGTGGGAATTGGATGAAGGTGAAAGGGGAAAGACTCAGAAGTAACCTGAGGAAATGCTTCACGGAAAGGGTGGTGAATTTGTGGAATGGCCTCCCGGTGGAAACAAAAGCAGTATCTGAATTCAAGAGAGCTTGGGACAAGTACATTGGATCTCTAAAGGAGTGATAGGGGCTGGATAGGCTATAAGATCTTTATCTGCCTATGTTTTTCTTTGTTTCTATGAGAAATTCCTGAGAAAACTAAAAAGCCATGTGATAAGGAGGCAATGTCCTCTTGTAGATTTGGAACCGATCCACAGATGAAAGAAAACAGTCAAATGTCCAAATTCCTTCAATGGAGGAAGGTGAAAGTAGAGGACAGTGGAGGATCTGAGGCAGTACAGTGTTACCAGATGTAGGCTATACCAATCTAATCAATTTCAATGACTGGATGACCAGACAGTTGGATAAGTAGACAGCACTAGATGTGCTGTACTCAGATTTCTGATAAGGTCCCGCATAACCAACTTATAAAGTGAGCATCAAAGTGACCGACTTGGTTAGAAACTGGTTAAATGGGAGGTAACAAAGGGTAGTGGTAATTGGAAGAAATACACTCTGAGAAAAAGCGAGGTTACTTACCTGTAGCAGGTATTCTCCGAGGACAGCAGGCTGATTGTTCTCACTACTGGGTGACGTCTGACTGCAGCCCCAGGATCGGACGATCTTCCTAGCAACAAAGTTAGCTAGCCCTCGCGTGCACATGCGCGCACCGCGCATGCGCGACCGTCTTCCCGCCCGTAGCGTGAGCGTGCCCCTCAGTCAAATAGAAAGCAAAAGACAAGGGAAGACACAACTCCAAAGGGAAGGTGGGCGGGTATGTGAGAACAATCAGCCTGCTGTCCTCGGAGAATACCTGCTTGTTCTCATTACTGGGGTATCCCTAGCCCCCAGGCTCACTCAAAACAACAAACATTGGTCAATTGGGCCTCGCAACGGTGAGGACATAATTGAGATTGACCTAACAGTAACAACTAACTGAGAGTGCAGCCTGGAACAGAATAAAAATGGGCCTACGGGGGTGGAGTTGGATTCTAAACCCCGAACCGACTGTCGCGTCGGGTATCCTGCTGTAGGCAGTAATGAGATGTGAATGTGTGGGCAGATGACCACGTCGCAGTCTTGCAAATCTCTTCAATAGTGGCTGACTTCAAGTGGGCCACTGACGCTGCCATGGCTCTAACACTATGAGCCGTGACATGACCCTCAAGAGTCAGCCCAGCTTGGGCGTAAGTGAAGGAAATGCAATCTGCTAGCCAATTGGAGATGGTGCGTTTCCCGACAGACACTCCCCTTCTGTTGGGATCAAAAGAAAAACATTTGGGCAGACTGTCTGAATGGGCTTGTCCGCTCCAGATAGAAGGCCAATGCTCACTTGCAGTCCAATGTGTGCAACTGACGTTCAGCAGGGCGGGTATGAGGATGGGGAAAGAATGTTGGCAAGACAATTGACTGGTTCAGATGGAACTCTGACACCATCTTTGGCAAGAACTTAGGGTGACTGCGGAGGACTACTCTGTTATGATGAAATTTAGTGTAAGGAGCATGAGCTACCAAGGCTTGAAGCTCACTGACTCTACGAGCTGAAGTAACAGCCACCAAGAAAATGACCTTCCAGGTCAACTACTTCAGATGGCAGGTATTCAGTGGCTCAAAAGGAGGTTTCATCAGCTGGGTGAGAATAACGTTCAGATCCCATGATACTGTAGGAGGCTTTGACAAAAGCAACCCTCTGATGAAGCGAACAACTAAAGGCTGTCCCAAGATAGGCTTACCCTCTACACGGCGATGAAAAGCACTAATTGCAGTAAGGTGAACTCTTACGGAGTTGGTCTTGAGACCAGACTCTGACAAGTATAGAAGGTATTCAAGCAGGGTCTGTGTAGGACAAGAAAGAGGATCTAGGGCCTTGCTGTCACACCAGATGGCAAACTTCCTCCATTTGAAAGAGTAACACCTCTTCGTGGAATCTTTTCTGGAAGCAACACTCAGGAGACACCCTCTGAAAGACCCAAGGAGGCGAATTCTAAGCTCTCAACATCCAGGCCGTGACAGCCAGAGACTGGAGGTTGGGATGTAGAAGCGAACCCTCGTTCTGAGTGATGAGGGTTGGAAAACACTCCAATCTCCACGGTTCTTTGGAGGACAACTGCAGAAGAAGAGGGAACCAAATCTGACACGGCCAGAAGGGTGCAATCAGGATCCTTGTTCCACAGTCTTGCTTGAGTTTCAGTAAAGCCTTCCCTACTAGAGGTATGGGAGGATACGCATACAGAAGGCCTGTCCCCCAATGTAGGAGAAAGTCATCTGATGCTAGTCTGTCATAGGCCTGAAGCCTGGAACAGAACTGAGGGACCTTGTGATTGATTTGAGTGGCAAACAAATACACCGAGGGGGTGCCCCACGCTTGGAAGATCCTGCGGACTACGCCCATGTTCAGTGACCACTCGTGAGGTTGCATTATCCTGTCAATCTGTTGGCCAGACTGTTGTTTACGCCTGATAGATAAGTGGCTTGGAGAAACATGCCGTGACGGCAAGCCCAAAGCCACATCTGGACAGCTTCCTGACACAGAGGGCGAGATCCGGTGCTCCCCTGTTGTTGGTGTAAAACATGGCAATCTGATTGTCTGTCTGAATTAAGATTACTCGGTTGGACAGCCGATCTCTGAAAGCCTTTAGAGCGTTCCAGATCGCTCTTAATTCCAGGAGGTTGATCTGCAGACCTCTTTCCTGAAAGGACCGGGCTCCCTGAGTGTGGTGCCCATCTACATGAGCTCCCCACCCCAGGAGAGATGCATCAATCATCAGCACTTTTCATGGCTGAGGGAATGGTTGCCCCATGGTCAAATTGGATCGAATCGTCCACCACTGAAGAGAATTCCGAAAGTCGGTGGACAGTTGAATTACATCCTCTACACCCCCCACAGCTTGAAACCACTGGGAAGCTATGGTCCATTGAGCTGATCTCATATGTAGACGTGCCATGGGCATTACATGAACTGTGGAGGCCATGTGCCCCAGAAGTCTCAACATCTGCCGAGCCGTGACCTGCTGAGATGTTCGAACCATGGACACCAGGGACAGAAGGCTGTCCGCCCTTGCCTCGGGAAGATAAGCTCGAGCTGTCTGAGTGTTCAGCAGAGCTCCAATGAATTCCAATTTTTGGACTGGGGTGAGATGGGACTTGGGATAATTTATGATGAACCCCAGTAGCTCCAGCACCTGAATAGTCATTCGCATGGACTCCAGAGCACCTTCCCGCGAGGTGCTCTTCACCAGCCAATTGTCGAGATAAGGGAACACATGCACTCCCAGTCTGCGTAGCGATGCTGCAACTACAGCTAGGCATTTTGTAAACACTCTGGGCGCAGACACCAGGCCAAAAGGCAGTACACGGTACTGAAAGTGCTGTGTTTGTAGCCGAAACCAAAGATACTTCCTGTGAGCTGGAAGTATCGAAATGTGTGTGTAAGCATCCTTTAAGTCCAGAGAGCATAGCCAATCGTTCTCTTGAATCATGGGAAGAAAGGTGCCCAGGGAAACCATCCTGAACTTTTCTCGAATAAGAAATTTGTTCAGGGCCCTTAGGTCTAGGATGGGACACCCCCCCCCCCCCCCCCCCCCCCCCCCGTTCTCTTTTGCACAAGGAAGTACCTGGAACAGAATCCCAGCCCTTCTTCCCCTGGTGGAACAGGTTCGACTGCTTGGGCCTGTAGAAGGGCGGAGAGTTCCTCTGCAAGTACCTGCTTGTGCTAGGAGCTGTAGGACTGAGCTCCCAGTGGGCAATTTGGAGGCTTGGATTGCAGATTGAGGGTGTATCCTAACCAGACAATTTGAAGAACCCACCGGTCAGAGATTATAAGAGACCACCTTTGGTGAAAAAACATTAACCTCTCCCCAACCGGCAAGTCGTCCGGTACGGACACGTTTACTGAGGCTATGCTGAACTGGAGCCAGTCAAAAGCCTGTCCCTTGCTTTTGCTGGGGAGCCGCAGTGGCCTTAGGAGCACGCTGTTGACAAGAACGAGCGCGCTAGGACTGAGCCTGGGCAGGCTGCCGAGAAGCAGAAGTGTACCTACACCTAGCATAGGAATAGGGAGCACTCCTCTTCCCTCCAAAAAACATTCTAGATGAGGAGGTAGTAGCAGAAGACGCCCGGCGGGAGACAGAATCATTGTGCTTCCTGATCTGGTCAACAAGATCCTCTACTTTCCCACCAAAAAGGTTATCCCCCCGGCAAGGAACATCCGCCATCTGCTGCTGGACCAAATGATCCAGGTCAGAGACACGCAGCTATGAGAGTCTGCGCATCACTATACCTTAGGCAGCGATCCTGGATGCTACATCAACAGTGTCGAACATACCCCTGGTCAGGAATTTTCGACACGACTCCTGCTGCCTGACCACCTGGCGAAAAGGCTCGGCCTGTTCCGGAGGAAGTGCATCAACCAAGCTGGACAGTTGCCTCACCGAGTTCCGCAAGTGAACGCTCGTGAAGAGCTGGTATGTCTGGATCTTGGCAGCGAGCTTAGTGGCCTGATACGTCTTCCTACCAAAAGAGTCCAATGTTCTACATTCTCTGCCTGGGGGCACCGAGGCATAGTCCCTAATGCTCTTGGCTCTTTTGAGGGCGGAGTCCACCACCATGGAATTGTGAGGTAGCTGAGACCTCATCAATCCAGGTTCGCCGTGGATCCAATAATGGGATTCATTTTTTTTTGTTGAATCACGGGATTAGACAGCATAAGGACTTCCTTCAGTACATTATGCAAAGGAACCTTTGCAGCCTCTCTAGGCGGAGAAGGATAATCCAGGACCTCGAGCATCTCAGCCCTGGGGTCATCCTCAACCTCCATAGGGAAGGGAATAGCCGCAGCCATTTCCCGGACAAAGGCGGTAAAGGATAGACTCTCCAGTGGAGAAAGTCTCCTTTCTGGTGGAGGGGAAGGTTCAGAGGGAATCCCATAGGACTCGTCAGAAGAAAAGTACCTGGGATCTTCCTCTTCCTCCCACGAGCGCGCATCTTCAGTATCGGACAAGACATCCCTCACAGCAGTCCGAAACTGAGCCTGCCTCGACGCCAAGAAGCGACATCCTTGATGGCGGTGCCGAGAAGTCGATGCCTGTCTGGACTCCGGTGAAGCTTCCTCCACCGATGTCGAAGGGGAGTCCACTTGGGTGGCAGCTGACACCGATGCCGCAGGTGGCACCGAGATCGGGGACCCACCACAGGTGAAGGGCCAGAGGCCGCTGCAGCAAACGGTACGGAAGGAGCAAGAACCCCGACACCGAAGCAGACTGGCACAGTAATCCTTCCAGAAGCTCTGAAAGCAGGGCCCTGATGTGCTTATTGAGAGTTGCCGTCGGACAAGGCTGCGGGGTCAGTAAAGGAACCGCTGGTAGAATCTGTTGAGGCTCAGGAGCAGGCACCGGGCTGCCAGAAGACCGATGCATCGGCACCTCCTGAATAGAGGGGGAGCGATCCTCTCGGCGCCGACACTTCTCAGGTGCCGATTCCCTCAAAGCCTCGGAGCTCCCGGCACCGTGTGTCTTAGGACAATGATGACGGTGCTTCTTCGCCTTTGCTCGACGCCCGTCATCGAGACTGCTTGGTACCGATGAGGAGAATGTGGAATCCTCACGCCTCCTTGGGGTCGGGTCCAACAAAGGTTGGTCCCGGGGGCCTGCATAACAGGAGACCTTGAGGCAGGTGGAGACCCACTCGATGCCTCATTGCTCCCAGCACAAATTGGTCTTTCAGCAGCCATTACCTCCGCTTCCGACGTTGATGGTTCCCTCGATGTCAATGACGTTGACCTTTGTACCGATGTCGATGTCGAAGGGCCGGACCGAGCCCCAAAAACCTTTTCTCGTTGGGCTTCTCGAGACGCTTGGGTCCGTTTCTTCATAAGAAGACACAGACTACAAGCGGCTGGGCTATGGTCAGGCCCAAGGCACTGGATACACCAGGCGTGGGTATTGGTACCTGAGGTGGTCTGTTTGCACCGAGTACAATGTTTGAAGCCACTGGGTGTCTTCGATGACATGGAAGGAACACGGCTTCAGCGAAATCAAAAGATGCAATTATGCCTGGTAAAAGAAAAAAGGGCACAAAAAAAAGGGAATAACCCGGCCGCGTCGAAAAACAAAGGAAACTTTAAAAAGTGAAGAAATCTAAAAGACACTACGGGATTTCTTTTTTTTTTTTTTTTTGAAAACTGACAATAATAAAGAGAAATTAGAACAAAATAGCGAAGACTTTTCCTGGGTCTGAGAGGAGCGGAGATAAAAACCTACCACACCTCAACGTGGAAAAAAGAAAACTGAGGGAACATGCTCACGCAACGGGCGGGAAATCGGTCCGCGCAAGCGCGGTGCATGCTGTACGCGCGCCAGAAGACTCTGACAAAACGTTTTTTATATTTTGCTTGCAAAATGCCGATTCCTGGGCCGACGCAGACGTCGACCCACATGTGAGAACAAGCAGCCTGCCTGTCCTCGGAGAATGATTGAAACCATTTTAAACTCAATGAAATATTAGAAAGTTGTTAGCTGGGTATTAATTTGGCTCTTAAATCTGTTAGTAAAGCAACTGTTACCTGTGACTGGGAATCCGTAAACAGCTCCTCAGTGTCTGCATCAAGAGATGGTTGATTCCAGGATGCCAGTTTGATGGAGGAAGGATTTGGTGTGCTGGGCTCTGTCAGACTGGAGTGAGAAGGCTGCTGCACATCAGGATTGACCGACTTCTCAGTTTAGGGAAATAAAGAAAGGCACCGTGTTATACTTCAAAGAATCTATAGCCACTTTCAGGCGTAAGAAAAAAAGCTTGTTTGCAATCGTTGTTCAATTCATTTAAAAAGTCTTTCATTTACCATTTGAACAGTAAATATTTCAGAGTCAGCATTGTAGCTCAACCAACATGAAAATTATTTTCACTCCGATAGGTCTCAGAAATTTGGTCTCTCTTTCCTCTACTTCCTCACAAGCAGTAATAATGGGAGCCTAAAGGGGCTATCAATCAATTATCAAAATAAAGAGAGACAAATCTAGGGCACTCCTGGGATGTTAATACAAATCCAGAGTATATAAAACCTAATCAACTGATGCTAGTTCACTATGCTCTTGGACAAATGTCATTATTTGAACACTACTCTAAAGGGATGATAGAAAGAAGTTGTGTTATCAACCTTTGGTGGCTGCACATACATTGCATGGATAGGGCATTTGAGACTTACTCGATTCAGAGATAATAGGGGATGATAGCTGGACAAATACTAATGGGAGGGCAGGGCCCAGGGAGAGAGGAGAAATTGCTTGATATGGATGGATGGTAGTGGGCAGGGGACAGAGGAGCATGGATGGACATGGATGGGAGGGCAGGGCCCAGGGAGAGTGGAGAAATTGCTAGACATGGAGAGGAGGGCAGGGGAGAGAGGAGAATTGGTGGATATGGATGGATGGAGGGGGGCAGGGGAGAGCGGAGCATGGATGAACATGGATGGGAGGGCAGGGCCCAGGGAGAGAGGAGAAATTGCTGTACAGGGAGGGGAGGGGAGGGAGGAGAATTGCTTGATATGGATGGATGGAGGTGGGCAGGGGAGAGAGGAGCATGGATGGACATGGATGGGAGGGCAGGGCCCAGGGAGAGTGGAGAAACTGCTGGACATGGAGAGGAGGGCAGGGGAGAGAGGAGAATTGCTGGATATGGATGGATGGAGGGGAGCAGGGGAGAAAGGAGGGCCCAGCTTTTACTTATGGATATAGAGCAAGAAATGAAGAAGAAAGGAGGAAAGTAAAGAAATAAATGGAAAGGAAGCCCTGGAAACGGAGTTAAGAGGACAGATAGCAGCAGAATCAGATTATGGGCCAGCATGAATAGAAAAACAAAGTCACCAGACAACAAAGGTAGAAAAAAATCATTTTATTTTCATTTTAGTGTTTGTAATATGTCCACTTTGAGAATTTACATCTGCTACATCTGCCGTCTTATTTTGCAATGTATAGCAATGTGTTTATTTCTGTTTGTCTGGTATTGTGCTGCGTGCAGGGTCTAACTTCTTAGGATTTCAGGTTAATTTTTGAAGAATTTGAGAGGGGCTATCTCTGTTCTGCAAGGCCAAGTGTCTGAATAGGGATCTGTTTGTTAGATTCTGAGATTTTGCTAACACATTGTTTTTCAGAGTTGGCAAGACTATCTTGTTCTCATATGCTAATTTGGTTTGCGTCATTTAGAGTATAATGGAGCTGTAACAGCTTACAGAAATTATTTATAATGAAAACAAAAAAAACAAGTTATTTTTCTTCTATACTGGTGTAATATTTTCAATGACGCCATGGCTGGTAAAAGGGGTGTGACTACTATAGGGGTGGAGCCATAGTGATCCCACCCCTGGATGGGTAGGGGCGCCGACTAATAGGCTGCAGGAGGGCGCCAGAAACCCTAGGACCAGCTCTGCACCTGCCAGAAGTCAGAAGTTCCCTTCCCAGCCAGCCCACCTGCCCGGTGCCCGCCCTCTTCTCCCTCAGTTCTCCGCCGGTCCGTCCTTGCCTTCCTGCGTGCCGCCCAGAATTTAAAAACTCATCTTACCTCGGGGTCCCGGCAGCAGCAGTGAAAGGCAAGCAGGCTTGGCGCTTCAGCCTTCCCCTCTCTCTCAGCTCTGGTCCCGCTCTCATTTTCTGTTTCCGCAAGGGCGTGACCAGAGCTGAGAAAGGAAGACTGAAGCACCGAGCCTGCTTGCCTTTCACTACTGCCACCGGAACCCCGAGGTAAGATGAGTTTTAAAATTCTGGGCGGCATGCAGGAAGGCGAGGACTGACCAGTGGAGGACTGTTGTGGGAGAATAGGTCAGGCTGGGGTTGGGACTGGCACTCGGAGGAGAGGGGGGCCTGGAACTTGGAAGAGGGGGAGGGGGGAGGGAGGGGGCGGGGGAATGCACCACCTGTTAAAAAAAAAATTCAGCACCCCCAATCATTTTGAAAAGTTGGCTCCTATGTTCTGAAGTACATGTGTATGAATCCTCATTTTATCATCTCTTCCACAATCTCCCCCCACTATGGGTGGCCTTGGGTTGACCCAAGCCCCTCCACTTTTGTCTCACACCCACTCAGTAGCCAGATGCACCGTTCTATAGCTGGCTTTGATTGCCAAGCCCCATCAGCTGAAGAAATACAGAGCCACCCTGATTCACAAAAGCATAGCTGTCAGCAGCTTAAATGCTGCTGACAGCACTGTGAGCATGCTCAGTTGATGCTGGCATTAGAACCAGTACTTTAAGGCATGCTTTAGCTCATCGGGGTGGCTCCAAATTTCTTCAGCTTGTGGAGCTTGGGGATCCCTGTGAACTAAGGTAATTTTAATTTTAACTGGAAGGGGAAGGGAAGAGGAAAGGGGAGCCCCCTCCCTCAAAAACAAACATTGTTTCTGGCTATGCTATTTAACCCCCCTCCCCAGCTACTGCAAACTGTTCCTCATGGACCTGTGACTGAGGATCCCTCTCTACTGCAGTCTGTGCAGAACTCAGATTTATTTATCTTCATCCACTAACAACTCTCCTGGAATTACAATATTTCAATAACTCTCTGTCAAATTCCACATAAAATTTAAACTGCTTGTTCTCACTACAAAAGCATTCAACTCTGCAGCAGCTCTTTCCCTCCTTTTTCTCATTTCCTTATATATCCCCTCATCCCCAACTTGCTAAAACTTAACTCGCACCTTCAGGATTGCTGTACCAAGTGCCTGGAACAGTCTTCCCAAACACATGTGCTTCATGTATATATTTTTTATTATATCTATATATTTTTAAATACAATAATAATAAAATGTATACACACACATACTTATGTTCCTATCGGCAGTCATACAAGCTTGATTGTGATGCTGCCCCTTCACCCAAATAAAATCCCCTGTCCAATGGCCCTGCCCAGTACCATGTGCATGTTGCCTTTTCATTTAGATTGTAAGCTCTTTTGAGCAGGGACTGTCTTTCTTCTTCATGTTCAATTGTAAAGCGCTGCATACGACTGGTAGCGCTATAAAAGTGATTTATAGTAGTAACTGGTCAGATGCCATAATGCCACAATAAGGGGCAGGTCCCTGACTGTAATGACCAGTGGTTGCTAAGAAACTACATTAATTATGGTGTCCCATCAACTGCTATCAGTCCTTAGACTGGCAAACCTCAGCCACAACATGCTGCAGATTTTCAGGAATTTTGCTAGAAATTTGCCACTTGATTAGAGGATATGAAAAAAAAGTGCTACGGAAAAAATCTGAAGCTACTAAAGCAGAGGCAAATAGTCAAAGGTAACTTTAAAATGTGTATATACTCTGAATGTTCTAGCCCTAAGTAGAGAATGACATAGGGAGGAAGTCTGTCCCCCATCCCCGCGTCGCAAACTTAGTCTGACTCCATCCACACAAGCCTCAAACAGTTATGATTTTATATTTAAATCTTTTTTATTAAAGTACAAAAAAGGAACAATATTCTATACAATTGTCGTTTATAAATCACAAACAATATAGAAAAAGGTCAAACAGAACCCCCATTTCTTCCCCCCCCACTTCACTATTGGGAAAACTGAGGGGTCCTTTTACCAAGCTGCGGGAAAAAAGGGCCCTGCGCTAGCGGTGGTGGACGTTTTTCCCGTGCGCCAGGGCTGTTTTATCCGCATGCAGTAAAAGCCCCCCACCTCCCAAAAGGCCACATAGTTAGATAACTCTTACCATGTGGCCATGCAGAAGGGAGCCCTTACCACCACCCATTGAGGTGGCAATAAGGGATCCCGTGCTAACCCGGCGGTAACCAGGCAGCGAGCGGAAATGCCTGATTACCGTCGGGTTATCGCCACACAAGCCATTTCTGGGGGTTTTCTTTTTCCTCCAGAAATGGCGCGTATTCGGGGAGGGACTACCGCCGGCAGCCACGTTGGGCCGGTGGTAGTCCCAGAAGAGCTAGCAGTAAGCCTGCATTGGGCCGCTGCTCTGTAAAAGGGCCCCTAAATAAGCTAAATTACTACAAACTCCTACATGGAAAATTCATGCTAACAGAATACCTGGGTCTCACACACAGGACACAAATGGCAAACATAGAAAATCTGCCCAAAAATGATAAACATAAATTAAATCAAAATCCTAAGAAGCCACACCTTGAATGTACTACAGTACCAAAGAAATAGAGATACATTTCCTTCTTTAGTGGGCAAAATATAAAGATCACACATGCCTGGCCAGAAAGAACCCTAAGCTTCCTAGAAGCTGAAGAAGGCACAGACGGGTAGTGGGCTTTGGGGTCCCTTCTCAAATTTATTGTCCTGGGCCCCAGCTATGTCTAATACCAGCGCTGGCACGATACACATTTCAAATCTAACATACTCTAATCACAAAATAGAAAATAAAATTATGTTTTCTACCTTTTGTTATCTGGTGTCAGGCTCTAGTTTCTATTTCCCTCTGTCTTCTCTTTATTTATTTATTTTCTGCATTTATATCCCACATTTTCCCACCTCTTTGCAGGCTTAATGTGGCTTACAAATACCGTAGTGGCGATTGCCATTTCCAGAATAAGAAATACAGAAGAATATTCCAATACGTATATACAGTACACAGTAAATTAGAATAAAATCGGTAATCAATACATTTCAGGTGCTGAAATCAAGGGTAGTGAAAAGCGTTCAATAATGACAATGTGATAAAGTAACCAAAATAAGAATAATTCAATGTTAACTAATTCTGGCACAGTTCTGATGTCCTGTTTTTTTAACTCACTCGTCAAGGTCTCCTATCCATTTGACATTTATTCTCTCTCCATACTTACTAACCATCTTCTACCTCCATGTCCCTATCTTTCCCCATGTTCATCAGCATCCACCATGTCCACCAGCATCTCCCATGTGTCCATATCCCCCCCCCCCCCCGTATCCAACATCACTCCTGTGCCCCTATGCCCCTCAAGTCCAGCCTCTCCCTTCTGGGTCCTATATAGCCTAGATTTGAAGATGGCCAGAGATGGAGCTTGACATACTGGCTCAGGAAGTCTATTCCAGGCATACGGTGCAGCAAGATAAAAGGAAAGGCGTCTGAAGTTGGCAGTGGAGGAGTAGGGTACAGATAAGAGAGATTTACCCAAAGATTGGAGTTCCCAGGAAGGAGTGTAGGGAGAGATAAGAGTGAGAGGTACCGAGGAGCTGCAGAGTGAATGCACTTGTAAGTCAGTAAGGGGAGTTTGAACTGTATGAGGTAATGTATAGGGAGCCAATGATGTGACTTGAGGAGAGGGCTAATATGAGAATAGTGACACTGGCGGAATACAAATCATGCAGCAGAATTTTGAACAGACTGAAGGGGCGAGAGATGGCTTACTGGGAGACCTGTGAGAAGTAAGTTGCAGTAGTCTAAGAGAGAGGTAATAAGAGTGTGGATAAGGGTTTTGGTAGTGTGCTCAGAAAGAAAAGGACACATTTGGGTGATATTATAGAGAAAGAAGTGACAGGTTTTAGCACCATGTTGGACATGTGCAGAGAAAGAGAGAGAGGAGTCAAAGATGACCCCAAGGTTATGAGCTGATGAAACAGGGAGGATGAGAGTGTTATCCGCAGAGATAGAAAATAGAGGAAGAGGAAAGGTGGGTTTAGGGGGAAAGATAAGAAGCTCGGTATTGGTCATGTTTAGTTTGAGGTGGCGGTGAGACATCCAGGCAGCAATGTCAGACAGGTAGGCTGATACCTGGGCCTGGATTCCTGCTGAAATTTCTGGTGCAGAAGGTAGATCTGGGAGTCATCCGCATAAAGGTGATAATGAAAACCATGGGATGAGATGAGAGCACCAAGGGAAGAGTTGTAGACGGAAAAATGAAGAGGTCCCAAGACAGAGCCCTGAGGTTCACCAACTGATAGTGGGATAGAAGTGGAGAAGGACCCACCAGAGTATACATTAAAAGTGCGATGAGAGAGATAAGAAGAAAACCAGGAAAGACCAGAGCCCTGAATTCCAAGTGACAGCGTATCAATGAATAAGCGGTGATCAACAGTGTCAAAAGCAGCAGATAGATCAAGAAGGATGAAGATAGAATAGAGACCTTCGAATCTGGCCAGGAACAGGTCATTGGAGACTTTACCGAATACTGTTTCAGCTGAATGAAGATGGCAAAAGCCACATTGAAGTGGATCAAGAATAGCTTGAGATGAAAAAAAGTCAAGACAATGGCGGTGAACAGCATGTTCAAATATCTTGGATAGGAAAGGGAGGAGGGAGAAGGGGCAATAGTTGGAAGGACAGGTAGGGTCCAATGAAGGTTTTTTGAGGAGTGGTTACAACGTGTCTGAAGGCATCAAGAACAGTCACAGTGGAAAGTGAAAGACTGAGGATATGACAGATAGAAGGGATGACAGTAGAAGAAATAGTGCTAAGTAGATGGGTGGAAACAGGATCGGAGCAACAGGTGGTTAATTTCGAGGAGGAAAGAAAATGTGCAGTTTCCTCTTCAGTGATTTCAGAAAAGGAAGAAAAAGAGGAAGGGGTTAAAGAAGGGTTGAGAGAATGGACTGAGGGAAGGAGAAGTGGAGGTTATTTGGCTGACAATTCAAGATTAATCTTGTGAACCTTATCATGAACATATTCAGGCAGAGTCTGGGGAGAAAGTGAGGGGGGAGTTGGAGGTGAAGGCACTTTGAGGAGAGAGTTCAGTGTGGCAAAGACAAGTCGAGGGTTTGAACCAAGAGCGTTTGCCAACTGGATGTAGTAATCCTGTTTGGCAAGTGAAAGAACAGACTGGAAGGAGGTCAGCAAGAATTTGAAATGTATGAAGTCAACACGAGCACAGGATTTCAGCCAAAGCAGTTCGGCAGATTGGACACAGGAACGTAGGAAGCGGATTCTAGAGGTCAGCCAAGGCAGGGGTTTGGTACATGTTACTGAACGGGGAATGGGAGGAGCGAGAGTATCCAGGGCAGCGGAGAGAATAGTATTATAGAAAGAGACAGCCTCATTGACAAATTTGGATAACATAGGGGTTGAGAAGAGGTTTGAAACACTGGAGGACAGAGTAGAAGACTCAATAGCCTGAAGATTCCTAACTCTATTGGTGGAGATTGGACGGGATAGGGGAAAAGGTATTTTAAGCGTGAGTTATCAGATAATGGTCAGAGAGGGGAACAGCTGAGGCGCAGAAACTGGAGAGTGAGCAGTTGGGGAAGAAGATAAGATCAAGACAGTGGCCATTCCGGTGAGTAGGAGTAGTGGAGCACAGTTGAAGACTGAAAGAGGATGTTAGAGAGAGAAACTAAGAAATATAACAGAGGGATCATTAGCATGAATGCTAGAATCCCCAAGAATGAGGGAAGGAGATGAAGGTTCAAGAAAAAAGGAAAGCCAAAAGTCAAGGTCAGTGAGAAAGGAAGAAAGGGACTTATCAGGGGGTCAATAAATGGCTGCTACTCGGAGAGGCAGAGGAGTAAAGGTCCTAAGCCATGCAGATTATTGCAATGGAATCTATGCGGGATGTAAAGAACAACTCACAAAAAAACTCCAGACCGCCCAAAACACAGCAGCCAGACTGATATATGGTAAAACATGATTTGAAAGCGCTACACCCCTTCGAGAAAAGCTGCACTGGTTCCCAATCAAAGAACAAATCATCTTCAAAATCTGCACATTGGTCCACAAAATCATCTACAGCGTAGTCCCAGGATACATGACAGACCTCATAGATCTACCGACTAGAAACGGACTCGGATCAGCACGATCATACCTAAACCTACACTACCCACACTGCAAAAGGCTAAAATACAAAATAACTTATGCATCTAGCTTCTCGTACATAAGCGTACAACTATGGAATGGACTCCCATATGCAATGAAAACAATACATGACCACCTAAACTTCAAGGAATCACTAAAAACCCACCTCTTCAAAAAAGCTTATCCCACCAATCCAACATAAATCCCCACACCCAGCAACACAACATAATCAATTATCATACTGGACAATTTACTATCCTCTTTCCCCTCGACCCATGATGCCTGGTTCACTTCTACCTCATTTGACCACAACACAATCTTGTATTTGTTATCAACCAAAATGGCAAACGCCTTTACGGTACTTTGTAAGCCACATTAAGCCTGCAAACAGGTGGGAAAATGTGGGATATAAATGTAACAAATAAACAAATAAATAAATAGACAGATGAAGTGGACTTCGAAGGAAGAAAAGCAGTGCGACTGAGGTGGAAGAAGAGGCTGAAATCTACAAGAGGGTGAGATTAGTAGCCCAACACCACCTCTGCAGCCAACTGGGCAAAAAGTATGGGAGAAAAGGTAACCTCCATGACACAGGGCAGCAGCTGAAGCAGTGTTCAGGGCAAAGCCAAATCTCAGGGCAAGCAGATAGAAAGTATGAGAGATAAAGAGGTCGTATCCCCTGTTTCTTTATACCTCCTTGTGCCCAGCTTCTCCCTCTCATTCTCCCCCACACCAATGTGTCTCTCTCCTCTCCAACCCCACCCCATCCAGCTTCTATACCTCTCTTCCCTTCCTCCCTCAGTCCAGCATCTCGCTCATTTGCCCTCCCATTTTGTGTTCAGTATTTGACTCCCTCTTCTTTCATCCTCTTGGTTCGGCATCTTTCCCTTCCCTTCAGCCCCCCTCCTGTGGGTCCAGCCCCGCTCTCCCTTCCCATGAGTTCTGTACCTCTCTGCCTTCCCTCCAGCCCCTCCACATATCTAGCACCTCTCTGCCCTCCCTCCAGCTGCCCCCCCCCAACAGGTCCAACACTTTTCTCCCTTCCCTCCAGTATCCAGCCTCCACCCCGCGAATCCAGAACCTCTCTGCCTTCCCTCCAGCCCCTTCCCCCCGCAGGTCAGCACCTCTCCACTTTCCCTGCAGTCCCGTTCCCCATGGGTGCAGCACTTCTCTGCCTTCCCTCCAGCCATCCTCCTGTGGGTCCAACACCTCTCTGCCTTCCCTCCAGCCCCATGTGCAATCAGTGCCTCTCTTCTTTCCCTCCAGCACCCCCCCCCCCACAGGTCCAGCACGTTGTTCCCTTCCCCCCCCCCCAATGGTGCCACTACCTTATTAAGCCGCTACAGCAATTCCTATAGGCATGCTCTGGGGCCTTCCCTCTGCTGTGTCCTGCCTTCTGATGCAAATTCCTGTTTGATAGGACTTCAATATCCCTTCAAATAAATACCCAGTCTCTTTTGTCTCTAGGACAAACCTATATTACAGCCCACTCAAACTATTCTATTTTTAGGAGCACACAAACACAGTACAAGCGAGAGCATTTCTTCCACAGGCTCACTCAAAGTTTATCCGATGCTTAGTATAACAACTTCTAACTTCTCACAAATGCACTGCAAGCCTTATGCCTTATGGTGGCCTAAACCACGATAATGCCAACTGCAATAATGCAACCAATTCAATGGGGCTTGAACTTTCAAAGGTCCCAACATATTCAGACTTTGTCCCAAAAACTAAGCATCACCCCACACATAAAACAAGCACTCTAGTGGTGGAACAGCCCAATTCATCTATTTCAAATAGATAGGGGATAAATAGGGCATTCCACAGACAAACCTCACCTGTTCTGCTGAAAGATTTATTTATTTATTTGTTGCATTTTTATCCCACATTTTCCCACCTATTTGCAGGCTCAATGTGGCTTACATTGTGCTGGAGTGGCGACCGCCGTTTCCAGATGGAGAAATATAAAGTGATATTGTATTAGAGTTCTTAAATGATAAGGTAAATTACAAAGTAGTTTTGCATTAAAGTTCATAAATGATAGAGTAGATTATAGAGTAAGTTAGACAATCAAATATAGAAAGTTCATATCCTGCATGAGACGTAGAGTTGTAGTGAGTAATGTGTAACGTTCATTAGTGGCAGCGTAAATGTAGCAGTCAAGTGTAGAGAGTTCAGTTTTGTCTAGTTTTGGTGGAGTTTCATTTTCTAGTATTTAGGATGGATCATTGTAGTATGCTTTTTTTGAACAGGTTGGTTTTCAGTAGTTTTCGGAAGATTGTTAGGTTATGCATTGTTTTTATAGCATTTGGTAGTGCGTTCCATAGTTGTGTGCTTATATAGGAGAAGCTGGATGCATATGTTGATTTGTATTTAAGCCTTTGCAACTGGGGTAGTGTAGATTCAAGAATGTGTGTGCTGACGTTTTTGTGTTCCGGGTTGGCTGGTCTATGAGCTCTGACATAGAGATTGGGGCTTCACCGTGAACGATTTTATGGACCAGGGTGCAAATTTTGAACGCAATTCATTCTTTTAGTGGGAGCCAGTGTAGTTTTTCTCTTAGGGGGCTGGCACTTTCGTATTTCGTTTTTCCAAATGTGAGTCTGGCTGCTGTGTTTTGGGCAGTTTGGAGTTTCTTAATGATTTGTTCTTTGCATCCGGCATAGATGGCACTGCAGTAATCTAGGTGGCTTAACACCACTGATTGTGCCAGGCTGCGGAATATTTCCTTTGGGAAGAAAGGTTTTATTCTTTTGAGTTTCCACATTGATTGGAACATTTTCTTTGTTCTGTTTTTCGCATGGCTTTCTAGTGTGAGATTTTGGTCTATTGTAACTCCGAGAATTTTCAGGCTGTCTGAATCTAGAAGGGTGTAGTCTGGGGTGTTTATGGTGGTGGGTTTGTTCGTGTTATATTGTGAGGAGAGGATGAGACATTGTGTTTTTTTCTGCATTGAGCTTTAGTTGGAATGCATCTGCCCATGAATTCATTATTTGGAGGCTGTGTTTGATTTCATTTGTGATTCTTTTAGATCATGTTTGAACGGGATGTAGATCGTGACATCGTCTGCGTAAATGTAAGGATTGAGGCCTTGGTTGGGTAGCGATTTGGCCAGGAGTCTCATTAGGTTAAAAAGGGTTGGTGAGAGCGGTGATCCTTGTGGTACGCATTCAAATTTCCATGGTGATGATTATCAATAGAAATCAAACAAAATAAAACATGGAAAAGAAAATAAGATGATACCTTTTTTATTGGACATAACAATACATTTCTTGATTAGCTTTCGAAGGTTGCCCTTCTTCGTCAGATCGGAAATAAGCAAATGTGGTAGCAGATTGTATATATAAGAGAAACATCAAAGCATTACCTTGACAGTCTGACAGAGTGGGAGGGTGGGGTATGCATGGGGACATCAAAGCATTTCATTGATATTCTAACAGGATGGGTGTTGGTAGGTGAGAGGAGGGTAATAAACGGAGAAATAAACAGAGAAATACAACTTTATGGTTTATAATGGGTTAGAAAACCCAGATCCTTCTTAAGTCCTGTTTGTTGGGTGTCAAAATATTCAATCATTCTTATTTCAAAGGTCTTACGTTCCTGTATTGTTTTAAAATTACCTTTCAGTATTCTTACTGTGAAATCACTGGTGCAGTGTTCTGGTCTTGTAAAGTGTTGGCCCACAGAAGTGGGGGCTTGACTGGCACTGGCTATTTTCATGTGATGTCTGTGCAGGTTGAATCTTGTCTTCAGCATCTGGCCTGTTTCTCCAATATAGCATCCTTCGTTACATTTTTTACACTGAATGATATATACCACATTGGAAGATGAGCATGTAAAATAGTCCTTTATGTTGAATATTTTTCCCTTGTGAATGACTGTGGGGTCTTGTGAAATGTTTTTGCATAGCTTGCAGCTGGATGTGCTACAGGGGAACGTGCCCTTTTCTTTTTCAGTCTGTGTTGGAAGTTTACTTCTGATCAGCTTGTGTTTTAAGTTTGGTGGCTGTCGGAAGGCCAGCACTGGTGGGGATGGGAATATCTCTTTCAGTAATTCATCTTCCTGGAGTAGCGGCTGTAGGTCTCTTATGATTTTCCTCAGTTTCTCCAGCTCTGGGTTGTATGTCACTACAAGGGGAATTCTGTCTGTGGATTTTTTTTCCTTGTACTGTAGCAGATTTTCCCTGGGTGTTTTGAGGGAGGAGGCAATATTCTTGGAGATTATTTTCAGGTTGTAGCCTTTCTGTTTGAAGGATGCAGTCAGGGTTTCAAGGTGTCTGTCTCTATCCTCTGGGTCCGAGCAGATACGGTGGTATCTTGTGGCTTGGCTGTAAATAATGGATCTTTTTGTTTGTGAAGGGTGGAAGTTGGAGTTGTGGAGGTAGCTGCATCTGTCTGTGGGTTTCTTGTATATAGATGTCCAATAAAAAAGGTATCATCTTATTTTCTTTTCCATGTTTTATTTTGTTTGATTTCTATTGATAACCTTTAAGAGTGGACTAACACGGCTACCACATCTCTCTACTTAACATGGTGATGATGTATTCGAATTTGATATCACTTGGTATGTTCTTGCAGTTAGGAAGCCATTGATCCATCTAAGTACGCTTCCTCCAATCCTGAAGTATTCTAGGATGTTCAGTAGTATTTTGTGGCTGACCATGTCGAACGCACTGGACATGTCAAATTGTAGGAGAAGTATACTGTTGTCAGTTGCAATTGTTTGTTTGAATTTGGTTAGGAGAGTAATTAGTACTGTTTCGGTGCTGTGGTTGGATCGAAAGCCTGATTGTGATTCATGTAGTATTGAGAATTTGTTTAAATAATCGGTAAGTTGCTTGGTTACCATACTTTCCATTAGTCTGACTGCCAGGGGGATGGATGCTACCGGGCGGTAGTTGGTTATGTCATTTGCTTTTTTCTTTGAGTCTTTAGGTATTGGGGTAAGTAGTATATTTCCTTGGTCCTTAGGGAAGAATCCATGTTGTAACATGTAGTTATGTGACATTAGGTCCGTTATGAAGCGTTGAGGGGCGGATTTTATTAGGTTATTGGGACATATGTCCAGTTTGCAATGGGATTTGGTGAATCTATTGATTGCTAGGGTGACGGTTTCGTCGGTCAGTGGATCGAAGTTTGTCCAGATTTGGTCTGCTGAGTATTCATCGGGGATTGGGTCCAGACCGTCAATGAATTTTTCGTGGTCGGTGGTATTGAGTGGTAACGTGAGTTGTAGTTTTATAATTTTCTCATTGAAGTATTTAGCAAGGTTGTCTGCTGATGGGGTGTCTGTACTGGTTATGGTAACCGGTGTGGTGTCTAGTGGTTTGTTCACAAGTTGGAAAAGTGTATGCATATCTTTGTAGTCTGGTCCTATTTTGATTTTGTAGTATGACCTTTTGGTTTGTCTTATTGTATACAGTGAAACCTCGGTTTTCGTTGACTTCGGTTATCGTCGGTTTCAGTTTTCGTTGATTTTTTCAGTGAAAATTTGTCTCGGATTTCATTGGTTACCTCGGTTTTCGCTGCTAATTTTGTGAAAACAAAGGGCGACCCACGCGTTCTCCTGCTCATTGTGGCGTTGTTTCTCGTTGTGTGAGCATTACCCCGCACATCTAACACAACGCACGCAAGATAAAATCACATGTGCTCAAATCTCATTTTCCCTGTTAAGTGTTTCCCTTGCTAATAAGTTAACCCTTTCCCTTTAGCTCCATCATGGGACTATATTTATTCTCTATAAAATGTGTTTTTAGTATGTATTTTGGAGTGTCTATAACTAATTAATTGGATTTCATTGATTCTTATGGAAATAATTGCCTTGGTTTTCGTCTGTTTCAGTTTTCATTGGTTTTTTTCGGACGGAATATCAACGAAAACCGAGGTATCACTGTATTTGTATTTTCTTTGCATTTGTTTCCATGCTATAAGTGTGTTTTCATTTTTCATTTTTTTCCATGCTTGTTCGAGTCTCGTCTTTTAATTTTTTCAGTTCTTCGTTGAACCATGGTATCGAGCTGTGTCTTCGTGAAGTTCTGGTTTGTAGTGGTGCAATTTTGTCTAATATGCTCCTGCATCTATTGTTCCAGTTTAGGGGGTAGTGTTTGGAGTCTGTTTGTGTTATCCATTCGTTCTTGTAGATCTGTTGCCAAAATATTACAGGGTCGATCTGGCCTCTTGTGCGTTCTTGCTTGTAGTATGAGCCTTTTTTTTGCCATTGTAGGGCTAGGTTTAATTTGTGGTTCTATGTCCAGATAGGTTATCTATGGATGTGTTCACCCTTTTATGGAAGGCTGATCTTCTCTATGCGTTCCCACCAATTCCTCTCATATCAAAGGTCATTCAAAAGACAAGTCAAGACTCAGTGGATTGTAATTTTTATAACTCGCAACTGACCAAGGCAAGCATGGTACCCCTGGCTCTGCTCTTTCGATAGACCAGCCAATCCACCCACTCAACCCTCTTTACTCAGCAAGATAGACAGCTGTTAAATTCCAACAATTCATTTGCACTGAAAGCTTGGAGGATCAGGGGAGGAACGTAGAACTTCTTCCACCTGCAATTCAGAACATTACCAGTTCATGTAGCAAACCTTCTGCACAAAACTTTTGTACCGTAAAGTGGAAAAAAATTAACTTTATGGTGTAAAGACATTCAAAAAAAATTCATATCCCTGTTTGGCATCAGTCATCTTTCAATATCTACTCCATCTATCAGATAGAGGTTTCAAGACATCCTCAGTATGGGTTCACTTAGCAGGAATTTCAGCATTCCATAACTTACTGGATAAGAAAACTGTTTTTTCACATCTTCTTGTCCATTTCATTAAAGGTCTTTGGAATACTAAAACACCAATTCAATCTCCACCTCCTCAGTGGGATCTTAATGACGACAGATAAATACCTGCACAGTCCATCTCTACTTTACTAAAATTCCTAACCTGGAAAACCTTATTTTTAGTTGCAATTACTTAAGCTAGAAGAATCAGTGAACTTCAAACATTAGTTCATTACCACTATTTTCTAAAGTTTTTCCCCACTAAAGTAGCCCTCCAAACACATCCAAAATTTTTACCCGAAGTTGTAACTTCTTTTCATATCAATCAGGATATTGTATTACTGGTTTTCTTTTCAAAATCACAGAATCTTCCAGGAGAAGCAGCTTTTGGACTGTTGCCGTTCCCTGCTTTTCTATTTGGACTGTACAAAGATACATCACTCCACATAACTGTTTGTCTCTTTCCAGCCTACTACCTTAGGACAGCCAGTATTCTAAATGAATGTTATCTAACCATAAAGCCAATCCCATAGATCTCTGTTACAACCAGGCCAATCTCCAACCACCTCAATAGATTATTGCACATCGACAGAGCAAGGTCTACTTCCATAGCTCACTTGAGAGAAGTCGCTATAATAGACATTTGCAATGCAGCAACCTGGTCATTATCTCACATCTTGCTGCTAGGTCTGACAGAAAATTTAGGCAGGATGTGCTTAAGAATCTTTTTGCATAACTTGATTGCCCTTCAACTACAGTGGGTTGTCTCTCACATTACAGCCACATCCGATGACCCTTAGCTAGGGCAATACTGAGTGTGGATGCATTATCCTGGAGTTTACATGGAGAAAGCATTGTTGCTTACCTGCTATGGGGGTTCTCTGTAGATCACAGGATAATGCAGACACACTTTCCTGCCTTCCATCCCCTCAAATTAAAAAAAAAGAAGGGGAGGGGGGAGAACAACAAGATGATCTACTGATGCACTTCATCTAAAGGTACAGACATATACCACAATGTAACATCAACACTTCTCCTAAATCAGTCATTCTCAACCCAGTCCTCATGCCACACCCAGTCCCATCAGGTTTTCAGTATATCCACAATGAATATTTATGAATTAGATCTGAATGCAATTGAGGCAGTGAATGCAAATCTCTCTCATGCATATTCACTAGGTGTGCCCCGAGGACTGGGTTGGGAATGGCTGTCCCAGATAGTTTGTGATGGACTGGTTACACATTGGAATGGCATCAGCTAAGCAGGAAAACTACAGAATGCTCCATTGGTTACAAGAATTCAATCACTCTAGAGAGGTCCATTTCGCAAATGAGGTTGTTAGGAGACAAACTAGAAAGTTGTACGGGAACAGAAATTTCACCTAGCCCTGCTCGTTCCCATTGGAATCTAACCCCTACCCACCTGTACATACTAAGATCCATTCTATCCCCACAATTAATCTCCTCCATCCTCACCTGTACCCGTAAGAATCAATGCTACTACTTAGTCTCTTGCAGCCTTCCGTTTCATCCTGACCCCAAAAGCCTCTCATGGTTTTCGGGTAGTATTCACTATTTAACCAATGAGTGTTCCAAGCCTCTGGTGTTCCAGCTACCTCTCTGGCCATTCCAAGCTTCATTCTGCTGCTCCAATTGCCTCTGTCAGTGCATTCCAAGCCTTGGTCTGTGTCACTGGAGATTTTGACACTCTTGCCTGAATCCTAAGGCAACTGCTTCCATCCCTGTGGAAATACCATGCCAACTTCTTCTGTCCCTGTGCAAATCCTGTGGGTTCCGCAGGACTCCCACAATCCGCATTCCCTTGCAGCTCTCTAAGACAAACCCGTATGTCTCCATTATCCTGCTGTCTATGGGGAATCCCTGTTACAGGTAAACAACTATGCTTTCAAGCTCTTTCAAGTTGGCTGGGGACTGTCTGTGTATTGCAGTCTAAGTCTTGTTACTGATTTTCTATTGTATTCAGATCTGGGCTATTCAAAGACATTCATTTTCTTCATGCGGAGCCACTGCATTGCTGCTTTTGCTTTGTGCATAGGATCACTGTCCTGCTGAAAGTAGAATCTTTTGCCTAGTCCCAGGATTATGACAGATTGGAATAGGTGTTCCTCTAGGATCAGCCTGTACTTTACACTACCTTTTCTTCCCTCAATACATCCAATAATTGCATATTTGGGAACAGTGGCCAACCAAATTTCGGTTTTGGATTCGGCACTGAAACAGACACAAAATCCGGGTGCCTGCCAAAAATACCACTCGTTACTGCCCGTAGCAGCCACTGAATCAAAGTGGCTGCTGAGACTGCCATAGGAGGTTCCGGCAGTCATTTTGAGATTGGCACCCAGTATATGCAGGAACCATTCCTACATATGTTGGGTGCCAATCTCAAAATGACTGCCGAGACCTCCCGCGGCAGTCTCGCAAGGCTGACGCTGGAAATTTGGGCAGCCATTTTAATTCAGTGGCCGCTGTAACCAGGAACAATGGGCTCCTTTCCTGCCCCCAAAGAGGCCACTAGACTACCAGGGTTTGTTAAGGTAAGCCCGTACACGCCCTACAGGGTGGTCAGGCAGCTCAGTGGGCAGTGGCACAACCTGTTTTCTATAGGGTGGGGGAGGGGGGGTGCAGCACTGCATGTCTTTTGCCAAGAAGGCAAGACGCTTTCATGTTTGGTTTCAGTTTTGGCTCAAACCGAACAGCGAGTTTCGGCCGCAGATTTGGTTTCAACAGGTTTCAGCTGGCCTCTAGTTGGAAAGTAAAGCCAGTGTGAGCAGACTTCTATGGTCTGTTCCAAAAACAGCAAAGTTAGGTCAGGATCAAGTATGTGTATTTTATATCACATTTATACTATATGCTACGAGTGGGTGTTATATACCTCTATGGGGGAGGGGAACAAATTTTAAAGTTGAAATTAGAATGTAAAATGTTGTTAATTAGCAATTCACAGTTGGTGACTGTGCTCAGACCATAATAATAAAATCAGACTACTGGCATAGGGTGTGATATTGCTGCAATATTTAGAACTGCCTATATGTGATTCGCATGGTAAATTGCCAACTGCCCTGGTTTTGATGCCAATTTTTAATGGGTGGACTGGATAGACTGGTGTCATTTTACTGTGATTTTCACAAGCCTCTCTGTCCTTGCTGCTGCTAGGCATCTCCATGACAATTTTGCCGCCACCACCATATCTTACTGTAAGGATGGTGTTATATAGGTGAAGTACTATGTTTTACACAATACAAGGGGTAATTCTATAAGAAGCTGCCTAGTATCAGGTGGTAAAAAATGCACATAAATGGTGGTATTTTAGTCCGTTATGCTCATGGGTACTTATGAGTGCAAACAATCTCTTGTGGACTAGAGACTAGTGAAAGTACACACCAAGCTTTGGTGGCTGATGTCCCTACTTTGCCAGCGAGTGTGCAAATGAGTGGAGTTTGGGCAGAACACCCATGTACCCATATAAATTATAGACTGCTATAATGTATGTGCATTTATGCATACATCAGAATACAGCAGCTAGGCAATTTTTTAAGTTGAATAAAATTTGAGAGGGCATCTCCTCTCCTTAGAGAGCTTCACTGGTTTCCAATTAAGTTGCAAATACATTTTAAGATAGCATGTTTGTTTTTTAAATCTCTTGCAGGACAAAATTCAATAGGATTAGCAAAGTACTGTGTTCCATTAAATTCTGGCAGGGTTTCCCAATGTATTCAAATTTTGACTCTAGTATTTCCAAATTTCGAAAGGGTTAAATTAAAAAGATATTTTTATGAATATTTTTACTGCTGTAATTGTCTATTGCTCATGTTTGATCTATTCTTATTATACACCGCCTTGAGTGAATTCCTTCAAAAAGACGGTAAGTAAATCCTAATAAATAAATAAAATTTGAATCTTCTTTTAAGTATTTAGGTGCAAAAATCTTGAATGGATTAACAATCCATATCAGGAGATCCTATTCTTATTTATTGTTTCGTAAAAGTCTGAAAACCTATATGTTTCTTGATAATGTCTGCTTTTTTGTTATTATTATGTAATTCCTATTTGTGGTTGCTTCTTTTATTTGTAATCCGTGCTGAATCCTACAAGGAAATACTGTGGAATATAAAAGACCTATAGCATAGCATACATCTAGGCACAGGCATTCACACCAGATATAGTGCTGGCTTAAGTGGTTGCACTTACACAACACCAAGACTTTAATGGACTCACCCTATCTCCCTCTTCACACTTAATGTTTCCCAATGCATTTACCGAATGTGAACCATACCCTACCACAATCACACCTTGTACTTGAGCACACTATGTATTTGTTTAGACCGGAACCGGCGACTGCTGCTACGGCACTATGTAAGCCACATTGAGCCTGCAAATAGGTGGGAAAATGTGGGATACAAATGCAACAAATAAACAAATAAAATGTAGGTGCATTCTCTGCCACTTACAGTAGTATTCTGTAAAGAAAAGTAGACGCCTACCTTTCTCTGTAGAATAGGCTAAAAATAGTAGGCATGTTGATATAGAAATATCCCTATATTGTTCAGTACTGAAACCAAAAAGTTCCTCATCAGACCACTTAACTGTCTCCATATGCATGCAATGTGTCTTAAATGTTTCTTTGCAAATGCTATGCAGCGCAGCACATCACATCATTTTTTTGCAGCACTGGGTTTCCTTCTTGCCACCCTGTCATACAGGCTATCTCAGATCTGTTGTCTGAATTTTATAGGTATTTCCAGTGTGTTGAATGCTAAACAGTACCACTTCTATTTTTACCAGGAGTCCAAGAAAACCCCATCTGAGCTATACCAAATTATTTTCATAATCTTCAGCCCGGCACTCAAGGATCAGGCCCAGCTTTGCCCACCTCAGGGTTGATAGCAACTGGTAGAAAACTAGGAATTCAAGAAACCTAGGTATTGCTGTCAGAAAAGACACTTGGAGGGGCATTTTCAATATGACATCCAAGTCCAACTTTGAACATTTTGCTCAAAATATCCAGAATCCAAAAAGACAATATAGCAGCAAATATAGCATAAACAGCAAAACATCTTTTTTTCTCAAAAATGGCCACATGCAGGATGTTTTTGTGCTCTGTGCGTTTATCTTTTTGGTCCATTTTCGGGGAAAAAAGACATCCAACTGAAAAACACACAAAATCAAGCCAGCATTCTTAGTAGACTGGCCCACACAGACATCCAAGCAGAGAAATGGGGCATCCTAGAAGGCACTGCTGTGGTCTTCACCTAAAAGCTCCCTTGTACACATCTCACCATTGCTCCCTTACATTGTATAGTGAGTCCTCCAAAACCCACCAAAAGCCTACTGTATCCAACTGTGCACCACTAAAATAGCCCTTATGACTGCAGGTGTCACCTATATGTGGGTACAGTAGGTTTTTTGTGGGTTCACACTTTTCACCACAAGTGTAACAGTTAGAGTGAATTATGGGCCTGGGTCTCCTTCTCCACAGTGCCCTGCACCGCCACTAGGCTACTCCAGGGACCTGCTTGCTGTTCTAAAAGGACTGGCCATTACATCTGAGGCTGTCATAGAGGCTGGTATGTACTGTTTCTTTCACATCTTTGGGGAGTGGGAGAGGGTCAGTGACCACCAGGGGAGTAAGGGGTGGGGTCATTCTTTTCTTCCTTCAGTAGTCAACTCTTTATTTGGGGTACTTTTTTTGTAATTTAGTCGTTATTAAAACAGGTCTAGCTCAAAACATCCAGGTCTTAGAAACACACAAATCCCACCCTTAACATGTCCCAACAGAGAAGGCAGGACTGGATAGGCTGAAACTAAACCTAAGCCTAATCTTCATGCCTTTGATGGAAATACTGGCTAGGTGACCATGTAATAGCATAACAAAGTATATTGTATTTGATAAGCTGGGAGAAAACAAAGATTATTAAAAAAAGATTTTATACCTGTTGATAAGGGTGGGGGGGGGGGGGGGGGGGGTGAACAGTTTCAATAAATCATAACTAGAAATAAATAAAGCCGGTTATGGACGCTTCTGTACTTACAGTTGAGGTGAACAAATTAAATCATACATACATGTAGTGAGGCGTTCAGTATAGTGGATATATTAGTTTTCTCTCTTTTTTCTTTGGATATACTCTTGAATTTATATGGACTTATCTTGTTTGAACTGGTTGATTTTCCCTAAAAGAAGCAAAACAAAAAACTAAAGTGACTATTTTGCTAATACACCATCTTTGAAATATATATTATCAAATTTTAATTTAAACACCCATGATGGCTATCAAAAACTGCATATTTTTCCTGTTATTGTTTTTCTTTTGTAGCATATAAAGAGGGGCATTTTTGATATCATGTTCAAATGGTGAAATAAGCGTTTATTGGAAAAACATTTAAAAATGTGGAAGTCCTTAATGGAAGAAAGAATTAAACGTTTTCACGATATTCAAAAATAACACACACAAAAAAAAGTTTAGAAAGAGGAAGCACTGCAAACATCATAGGCGTTGGGAGATAAATGCTCCGCCAATTGGAAATACACTACGCAAAATGTACAACGGTCGTACTGGTCCCCATATCGAGAAAACATCATGGCAATGGCAGGATGTTCCCGCCACATGCAAAACCTGCATATATACCTCTGCACATGGAGAAACATTCCTCAGTGTGCACAGTCATGTATCTGCACAAGGAGCCAAATTTCAGTGTGCCAAAGACAGAGCTCTGGGTCCTCCTGTGCCTCAGGCACAGGAAAGAAATTTTTAAGTACCACCACCAACTGCCCCCCCCCCCCACATCTCCATGAGAGCATGGAGATCTATCACAGGCACCCTGGCAAGGTGAGCGTGAACCACTGCCCCTCAGTATCACAGCACCACTCATGTACAAGCGCCATACATAGGCAAGGTCACATACAATGTGGTTCTTTTGTTGTTGCAATACATGATATTGATTTTTCATAAGGAAGAATAACAAGGGGGTCACGTGATGGTAAGAGCCTGAGCGGACGCCTGTTGGCTCGGCTCCTCTCCCCTTTTACAAAAAGCACGTTTTTATGCAGACATTCCGCGCTGAAAAATAAACCAAATTGCGGGTGAGTGGTGTGGCACGGCTGGGATTTAAAGATCGAGAGGGAAGAGGAGAGGGAATGCCGGTGAAATCGTTGCGAAAGAGACGTGAAAAGTTGAGTGTGGCTGCAAAGAAAATGGCGTCCTCGGCTTCTTCCTCCTCCGTTTCCCCCACCAGCATGGCTCCCTCACCAACGGGACCACTAATAGCGTCGGGAATACAAGAGGACATGGTACAAGTTTCTATGAGGCATTTGTCCCAGCTATTAGATGACAAACTGGCTAAACTCCATGAGGGAGTAGAAGAAATCAAAGACAGCGTCGCGGGACACGCCGTGCGGATTCAGCACGCGGAGGAGCGCATCTCGGCACAGGAAGATCTTTTGTCAGCAGCGGAAACCCGGATAGGAACACTGGAGGCACAGGTTAAAATTCTCCTTGACCGGGTAGAAGATCAAGACAACAGGGGCCACAGAAATAATTTGCGCATTATAGGAATCCCTGAGACAGTGCCTGAGAGTGACCTACGTGAGCTGACCGAGAGTTGGTTACCGAAGGCTCTAGGGTTATCATCGGAGGCGGGAGGTGTTCAAGTAGAAAGAGTGCACAGAATTGGAAACCGCAGAGAGGAATCTGGAAGAGCGAGACCTGTTATTGCCAGGTACTTGAATTATGCGATCAAAGCTAGGATCTTGGAACTCTTCAAAAAGCAGAAACTGTTGGAATATAAAGGAGCTAAGATTCTACTCTTTCAAGATTTCTCGGTAAGAGTAACGGAGCAGAGGAAACTTTTGGCACCATACTGCTCCAAATTATACACTAAAGGAATTAAGTTTGCTTTCCAGTATCCAGCCAGGGTGAGAGTTACGCATGACAACCGCACGATCACTCTCACTAAGCCGGAAGTGCTGCAAGCGTTCCTGGACAAGCTACCTCCAGATCCATAGGAGCTGATGTGGGCGGCCTGCGGTTTCACGCTCAATGGGAACCAGACGCTAATGTGTTGGAGGCACGGTGGGTGCGTGGGGCAGCGCTGTGGCGATTTTGAAACTGTTCAGATTTAAGTTAGGAAAAACTGCTTAGTTATCAGATGCGGTGGGGAACCAAATTTCTGCGCGAGGAGCATCGAGGAATGGAGGCAGCGTGGAGGAATAGAAGAAGAGCAGCGGGGCCTCAGCGAGAGACGTAAATTGCAAGTAGGGCTCAGCAAGCTTGTGGACAGCCTTCAGTTTTTATTCCTATACCTTTCATTACTCTGTTCTCTTGGTTTTCTCATAAATGATCACAGGACTGGCAACCTTATCTCTGATACTACACTTAACGATCTGCAAGCTGTTTACAATGCTGAACCAGTTGAACAAGATGTGGGAAGAGTCCCAGATGGTCGGCTGGATTCTCTGCATATGAGAAGAGAACAGAGAGCTGGGCAGAAGTGGTTCCTGCTGTGCAGTGAAGTTAAGATATGCAGGTTGGGGATATGCTGTTTAATGGTCTGTTAGTTAATTTGTTATTTCTCTAGCCTGTGGGGGGGGGGGGGGGGGGGGGGAACTCATTGTCAATCGGAGAGGAGAGCACAAAGAGATGGGCAGAGGAGGTTTCCCCGCTGTGCAGTTAAGATAGGCATGCTGGGGATATGCTGTTTAATGATTTGTTAATTAATCTGTTGTTCTTATAACCTGTGGGGGGGAAACCAAAAATGATTACAAACCATTGTCAGGCGGACAATTGATTTAACAGAGGTGCTGTGGGGGGGAGGGGGCGGGGGCACTGTGTTAGTGGGTATACATAAGGGGGCTGGGTGGGACAGAGGATGAGTGTGAAGGGGGATTGAAAGGGGGGCAAGTGTGCAAGGGGGGTTGGATGCGTGGGTGGATGAAGGAGGAGGAGAAGAGACTGGAGGGATAGGAGGGAGGGAGAGTATGAGGGAAGGGTCGTGGGAGGGGACATGAGGGAAGAGGGGAGATGGTTGCAGGGTAATCATTGTAATGTCAGTGGAAATAAGGGGATGGAAAAGGGAAGGGAACAAGCGGAATTGGTGCTGAACGATACTGAATCTGAGCAGTATGGAGTGAGGAATGTGGGGGAGACAATTTTTGTAATGATGTTGCTAGCAAGTGTTCCTGAGGCGGTCAGCTGGGACGCCGCCAGTGGGACAGGTGGACAGATCTATTATTGCAATGGCACGATGGGTGGGGTTAAATGACTAGCTTAAGGGTGGCTACATTGAATGTAGACGGCATTCATTCGCCTATCAAAAGATCTAAAATCCTCCAATATAGTAAACATATGAAAGTGGACGTATTATTAGTACAGGAAACACACTTATCGTCCTTGGAGCATTTAAAATTAAAACAGAGGTGGGTTGGAGAACTGGTGTCTGCATCCTTTAATAGCCGGCAAAGGGGGGTGGCCATACTCATTGATAAAGGTTTAGACTCCAGCCGACACCAGATCATACAAGACCCAGAAGGGAGGTTTGTTATTTGGGCAGAAGTTTTACAAGGTAGTAAAGTAGCTCTGTGTTCGGTGTATGCGCCCAATGTTTACTCACAGAAATTCTTTTCTTCTCTACTGGCGGCTCTGGTTACAGTTAGTGATTATCAACTGATAGTGGGGGGAGATTTTAATATTACAGCAGACCCTCTAGTGGATTGTAACCCTCCAAAGAAAAGACCCAAGGATTTTGATGGGAAGGGGGTGGGACTACTGCAAAATGAGCTGGGATTGGTGGACATATGGAGAGCCATGCATCCGGACGATAGGAACTATACTTTTTATTCTCATGTGCATGGAGTCCGGGCGCGACTGGACTATATACTGATACCTCCTTCCCTTTTCTCGCAAACTCGCAAGGTAGACATTGAGGCGGAAGCGGTATCTGATCACAGTATGGTATGGTTGTGTGAAATGCCACAGGGGTAAAGGTACAATCATACATCATTTTTTAGAATGTTGGGTGCTGCGAGATTTTTGGGAGGGTGTTCTGGCGCGGCTGGAGGGAACTCTTCAGGCTCAATTAGAATGGTCCTATGACATATTAATGTTAGGCTCTGATGCCGACCTTGTGGAACAGGGGTTATCGGCATCTCAATGTAAGTTTGTCCTTCTGGCTTTAGTGTTAGCAAAAAGAGTTATTTTACAACACTGGATTGACATAACACCGCCCCCTCTAGCTAAATGGCAGGCTAGTATGATACAGATGGCAGGATGGGAACAGGGGGACATGGATACGGACACACATCATGTAAGGGATGCTGGCTATGTAGAATTATGGAGGAAATGGAGGGTGCTGATATCATAGGCGCCCACTCTATCGTGCTCGCACATTACTCGCTCACTAATTGGAGCATCGTTACTAACATTGCACAATTCTAGTAGATCTAGTACCAGATCCGAGGAGAGGGGGATAGGTAGGGGGGGGGGAGGGACAAGGGCGGGGGGGGGGGGGGGAGGGAAGGGAGGGAGGGTGGGTTCCTGGAAGGGGGAGGGATAAACACAAAAAGAAGAGGAGAGGCAGCCTGTTTCAGTCTCAGGATAAGTACCTGGTACGCAAACGGGAAGGAGTGCACACAAGCAGAGCATTTTGGTTAGGTTTGTTTACAGTAAGAGGTATTTACCATTGTATACCACAGTTTTGTATTTGTGTATTTGGACTATGGAAATTGATTTTGCTGTCTGTACCTTTGGTAATGTGTATTTTCCTTATACTCTTGTATGGTTTGTTTCTCTTCATAATAAAAACATAAAAAAAAAAAAAAAAGGAAGAATAACAAAACATTGGTGAAATCTGAATGTCCAGAATATCCAATGATAAGTAATTATGGGGCCCCTTCCACTAACCATTCAATGCTAAAATGAGGGAGCTGCACATATCTGCCCCCCCCCCCCCCACCTCACATCCTGCCCCATGCCTACATACTGATGGGAACATTCGCAGTAGCTCATTAAGAGCCATCCAAAGGCACATCTGCTTTACCCCACTGCCCATGCCCCCTCCCAACAATAGTGCATATGCTCCACAGAAAGGCCACCATGCCATCCTCTTTCCCCATGGTCACCTCAGCTCACACAGCATCTGTGCCTGTGTAATGCCTGCCCAACCTCCCACCCCCAATTTGGCTGTTACCATCTGTCACAGGCCATGTGAAAAGCATTGCACAATGAGTTGTAAAAAATAATGTATGTGGAGCCAAGAAGGCCCATCACTTGAACTCTGTCTTCACCAGCTTCTATTTGCAGATAGTTCGGTATCCACTGGGACCTTGAGTCACTCTGGCGCCAGTGCAGGTGCATAAACAGAGAAGACCCTGCCCTAATCTGGCGTAGGAGGGAGCACCTCAGGGCCCACCATAAGTACATAAGTAATGCCACACTGGGAAAAGACCAAGGGTCCATCGAGCCCAGCATCCTGTCCAGGACAGCGGCCAATCCAGGCCAAGGGCACCTGGCAAGCTTCCCAAACGTACATTCTATACATGTTATTCCCGGAATTGTGGATTTTTCCCAAGTCCATTTAGTAGCGGTTTATGGACTTGTCCTTTAGGAAACCATCTAACCCCCTTTTAAACTCTGCCAAGCTAACCGCCTTCACCACGTTCTCCGGCAATGAATTCCAGAGTTTAATTACGTGTTGGGTGAAGAAAGGTTTTCTCCGATTTGTTTTAAATTTACTACACTGTAGTTTCATCGCATGCCCCCTAGTCCTAGTATTTTTGGAAAGCGTGAACAGACGCTTCACATCCACCTGTTCCACTCCACTCATTATTTTATATACCTCTATCATTATTTTATGTACCACAGACATAGCATACCTATAACAACTCTGTCCCCAATCAAGACCTAAGTATGTAGCTACCTTCATTACAGTGTGCCTGCAACCCTCAAATATACTAGCACCACTTGATTTTGTGTATCCATACTGTGTGTTTCCGGGTATTGCCATGGCTCTTTGATCTTCCTTTGTGTTTATTTGCGGGGGGGGGTGGGGGGGGGTTGTTTGCTTTTGTGTTTATTTTTGAGTTTACCTTTGTATTATCGGTATGAAAAAGCCTTTAATAAACATATTTAAATAAAAAAAAAAAGAATTTATTTTTTTTAAATTTGGGTTTGATATACTGCAAAATAAATCCAAACAGGCAACTAAGCGGTTTACAGAGACAAAATACCGCAGTGCAGTGCAGATGAGGTTGCTAGAGAGAATAGGAGAGGTCGAGAAAGACTCTAGGAGGGAAAGGGTTCAGAAGTCAGAAAAAATGGTGAGTCTTAGGAAGGATTTTGAATGGGGTAAAGGAAAGGGAGGCCTTGAAGGAGGAAGGAAGAGAGCTCCAAAGTTTCAAGGTTGAGATAACTGAAGGCAGTGTCTTGGGAGACCATGATGTGAAGCAGGGGCGTAGCTACAGGTGGGTCTGGGTGGGCCCAGGCCCACCCAATCTCAGCTTAGGCCCACCCAGTTTTCCCTGCTCCTCCAATCAGTGCACAGCCACCCTTTAGCCCTGCAGCGGACAGGAAAGAGCAGCTCTTCTCTCCTTTCAGCATCGCGGCACCAACCACCAGGTATCACCCCTCCCCCCAGCATTCCAATCCCCCGATCCGCCGATAGCGTCAACGAGAAAGCACTACACACGCTGCTTTAGACCTGCCCGAGAAGCCTTTCTTTCTCCTTCAACTTCCTGTTCTCATGTAGGCGGGAAGTTGTAGGAGAGAGAATGGCTTCCAGGCAGGGACAGGTCTAAAGCAGTGTTTGTACTGCTTTAATTAACCACCATGTTATTCTGAAAGGGGTCACTGACGTGAAAAAGCACGGCTGTGTAAAGGTCAGGTAAACAAACAGCCACTGTGCTGTTTCGAGGGTCTGAGCCACCAAAGAGCAGCTGGGTAAAAGAATAGTTTTTGCACTGTTTGCAGTTGAAATCGGTAACCCGTGCGAAAACGAAACTCAAGCCTGTGGCTCTCCAAAGCCTTCAGAAAAATACTTACAAGCAATTAGCACCCTCTTGACATGTAAAGCTAAACATTAGGATGGTGCATTCAGTTAATCTTACTCTTTCGTAATGGGCTTGGGTCCTAGGTAGGTGCAGAGTTTGTTTCAACGAATCCATTGGTCTGAATGGCTGCATGTTAATCCTTTTTTTCCTTAATGCAGCATAATTGTATGTGAACTGTAGAATTTGCATATATTTAACATTTATTTCCCTTTGCAAGAAAGTTCACAGTGGTTCGCTGCTTAATTGCCCTTTTCCATGGATGGATTCCACTGTTCCACAGTGCAGCAAGTGCCTGGAATCACCCAAAATGTCTCTCCCCACCCGCAGAGGAGGACTTTATATTTCTTTACAGAGATATAATACTTAATTTTCAGTCCTAATAAGAGCTGAGAGTCAGACAGGGGCAGAGATACTACTACTACTTGACATTTCTATAGCGCTACTACGGTCACGCAGTGCTGTACAATTTAACAAAAAAGGGGCAGTCCCTGCTCAAAAGAGCTTACAATCTAAAGGACAAAATGACAAGTTGGGGTAGTCTAGATTTCTTGAGTAGTGGTTAGGTGCCAAAGGCGACATTGAAGAGATGGGCTTTTAGCAGGGATTTGAAGATGGGCAGGGAAGGGGCCTGGCGTATGGGCTCAGGGAGATTATTCCACGCATGGGGTGAGGCGAAGAAGAAAGGGCTGAGCCTGGAGTTGGTGGTGGTAGAGAAGGGTACTGAAAAGAGGGATTTGTCTTGAGAGCGGAGGTTACGGGTAGGAACGTAAGGGGAGATGAGGGTAGAGAGGTAGGGAGGGGCTGCAGAGAGGGCAGACACTGGATGGCAGAGAAAGAACGAAGACAGATACTGGATGGAAGGAAGACAGTGAAAAGAAGATGAGGAAAGCAGAAACCAGAGACAACAAACTGTAAATAAAATATATATTTTTAGTTTTTTGCTTTAGGATAAAGTAGTATTGTAGCTGTGTTAATAAATGTTTATAATAGAACATGAAAATAAGGTAATCTTTTTATTGGACTAATTTTAATACATTTTGACAAACGTTCGGAGAACAAAGCCTCCTTCCTCAGGGGGTGAAGCGCTTACGGGCCTGCAGGAGAGGGGAAATTACCTTATTTGAGTAGCCTTGATCTCTCAATTGCGCCCTCTCAATCGCCATGCCATAAGACCAAAGCGGCAGGCATCCTCCATGGCCACCGGACCCTGTGACAACAGGTGCGGAACCAGAGGTAACGGAAAGGGAGCCTCCAACAGCATCTGTCGGAGGTCCGCATACCAAGGTCTCCTGGGCCAATCCGGGGAGAGGAGCACCACTTCTCCTGGATGCAGCCGAATCCGCAGGAGCACTCGCCCTATCAAGGGCCACGGAGGGAAGACATACAGCAAGCCCAGGGGCCAGGGTTGAGCCAAGGCATCCAACCCGGCAGAGCGAGGATCCCTCCGTCTGCTGAAGAAGCACGGGACTTTGGCATTGGAACTGGTCGCCATAAGATCCATCACTGGCTTGCCCCATTTGGCACATATCTGCAGGAATACGTCGTCTGCTAGTTCCCACTCCGCTGGATCGATCTGATACCTGCTTAGATAGTCGGCTTGCACGTTGCTCTGACCTGCAATGTGAGCTGCTGACAGGGACTGTAGATGCAGCTCGGCCCAGTGGCAAACTTGTTCGGCCTGTGCGGCTAGAGCTCTGCACTGAGTGCCGCCTTGTCGATTTATGTAGGCCACTGCTGTCGTGTTGTCCGACCACTCGGACAGCCAATCCTTCCAGGGTCACTTGAAAGGCCAGAAGAGCCAGAAACACCACTTTCAACTCCAGGCGGTTGATAGACCACTCCGACTCGTCGGGCGTCCACAGACCCTGGGCATGCTTCCCCTGACAATGTGCGCCCTAGCCCTTCAGGCTGGCATCTGTCACCACTAGGTACCAATCGGGGAGCGCCAGCGACATTCCCCGCCGCAACATGCTGTCCGAGAGCCACCACTCCATACTGAGGAAGCCGCAGGGAGCCAAGAAAGTCTGCACTGATAATCCTGAGATACTGGAGACCATCGCTGAAGTAGAGAATACTGTAGAGGTCTCAGGAGCGCTCTTGCCCATGGCACCACTTCCAAGGTGGCTGTCATCGATCACAGCAGCTGGACAATGTCCCAAGCTCGCGGGCGGTGCATCCTCAGGAGCAGACAGACCTGATTCTGAAGCTTGCACCGCCTTTGCTCAGGAAGAAACACATAGCCCGAGGCTGTGTCGAACCTGGTCCCCAAATATTCTAGAGATTGCAAGGGGGTCAGGTAGCTTTTGGCCGTATTGACGACCCAGCCCAGAGATTGAAGGACTGAAACCACTCTGGCTGTAGCTAGATGACTCTCTTTTTCTGAGTCTGCTCTGATGAGCCAGTCGTCTAGGTACGGGTGAACCCGGATACCCTCTCGCCTGAGAAAGGCAGCTACTACCACCATTACCTTGGAGAAGATTCGGGGAGCTGTGACGAGGCCAAAAGACAAGAGGCCCGAAACTGGAAACGTTTTCCCAACACTGCAAACCGCAGAAACTTCTGGTGCGGGGGCCAAATTGGTATGTGCAAGTAAGCTTCTTTCAGATCCAGAGACGTGAGAAACTCTCCTGGCTGTACCGCCACAATGACGGAGCGCAGGGTTTCCATGTGAAAATGCCGCACTCTTAAGGACTTGTTTAGCTCTTTTAAGTCCAGGATCGGGAGAAAAGACCCGCCTTTTCGTGGCACCACAAAGTAAATGGAGTAGCGGCCTAGACCTTGTTCGGCGGGAGGCACCGGGGTCACAGCCCCTATCCGGCACAGACTGTGCAAAGTCTTCTCTACCGCCGCCCGTTTGGCGGCAGAACCGCATCGGGACTCCACAAACACATCTCTCACCGGGGCATCAAATTCTATTCAGTATCCGTCTCTGATCAGGTCCAAGACCCACTGATCTGCGGAGATTTTGGCCCACTCCTCGAAAAAGAGGGAAAGTCTTCCTCCGATGACAGGAAACGAGGAGGAGGCCTGCGCACCATCATTGAGAGGGTCGCCCCTGAACTCCAGGCCTTGAACCGGCAGCTGCGGAACGTTTGTCCGAGCGAAAGGAGTTTCTCTGCTGAAAGCGGGCATGCTCAGTGAACCCAGCAGCACGCCCCGGGCGGTACCTTCTAGCTTCACGGAAGCGAGGTCTGTAAGAGGAGCGGACCGCCTGACCCTTAGAGGAAGGCTTCGGCCTATCTTCGGGCAAGTGCTGAGGTTTGGAATCCCCCAGGCCTTTAACAATGTTTTCCAGCTCCTCACCAAACAGGAGAAGGCCTTGAAAGGGCAACTTCACCAACCTTTGCTTAGAGGTCATGTCCGCCGCACAATGTTGTAGCCAAAGAGTGCGGCGAGCTGCCACTGCTACAGCCATTTGTTTAGCCGAAGCTCTGACCGTATCATAAAGGGCGTCAGCCAAAAAGGACAAGGCCAACTCCATCCGCGGAGCCACTTCAGATAAGGTCTCCGCTCCATCACCGGGCTGTTCCACTGCCTGCTGTAACCAAGCCAGGCAGGCTCTAGCAGCATAACAACTGCATGCAGATGCCCGAACAGTGAGACCTGGCAAATCAAAGGACCGCTTCAGAGCTGAATCAAGTCTGCGGTCTTGAATATCCTTCAGGGCAACACCTCCTTCAACAGGGAGGGTAGTTCTCTTTGTCATAGCCGTGACCAGGGCATCCACTTTAGGCATTGCAGAGCGAGCCAAATGTTCCTAACTCAGAGGGTATAATTGCCCCATAGCCCTGGCAACCTTCAAAGGTCCCTCGGGGTCAGCCCATTGAGCCGAAATAAGCTCTTGGATGCAGTCATGCAAAGGAAAGGCTCAAGCAGGCTTTCTGGTACTAGCCATCCTTGGATTAACAGAGGAGGCTGCGCCACTCCCAGGATCTTCAATCAAGAGGGCTTGTAAGGCATCCAAAATAAGTGCTGGCAGCTCCTCGCGGTGGAAAATCCTCACCGCAGATGGATCATCAAGCTCCTGTGGCAATTCTGCACCCGACTCTGGCTCCTCAGCCCAAGAAGTTCTGCCAGACCCCTCAGAATCCTCATAGCCTGACCACGGGGGGGGGGGGGGGGGGGGGGGGGGGGGGGGAAGGGGGTGCACCACATTCAGAAGGGGAATTAGCCCTTCTGCGTTTATCAGGAGGATAAGAAACAGGCAAAGCCAACTCCAAAAGGCCAGGATCCACCGGGGTGGGGGGGGGGGGGGGGCAGGCAGAGGGTCCGAAGAACCCTGTGGAAGAGCTCTTTTAAGCATGTACGCCCTATGCAGCATTAAAACAAAATCAGGGGAGAAAACCGCTCCCTGACCGCCCGGATCCTGCCCAGGGCTATCAGCTCTATTATTAGCCTCTCTCAGAGGCACCCCCTCTCCCCGGATTCAGGACTCTCCGTCGCAACGGAGGCCGCGCCATGTGGAAAATTCAAAATGGTGTCCGCTGCCAGCTCAGAGCGCAAAAGATCGCCGCTCGCCATGCTCGGGCCGGCTCTACTGTCTGTACAGCACAAATTACAGAGCCCCGCTGCTGATTTGCGCTTGCCACATTTAGAACAGCGCTTTACAGTCTCCGCAGCCATCACCAAAAATGGCGGTAAAATTCAAAAATGGCGGTTCGCACCAAAAACGTACCGATCGCGGGCCCACTCTGGAGGAGTCAGAAAACACTCTTACCTCACTAGACTGAGTATCATAGCTCCGGTCCTGCAGAAGAATCTCAAGAAAAAAAACCTCTTTTCCAAGATTGCTACTCTAAAGCGCGATGCGACTTTATGTATTTATTTATTTTTAATGCTGTGAGGAAAGCAGAGGCAAAAGAGGTAAATAAAAACACTCCGGATGCTCAGATAATTGGGAAAGGCAGGGAAAGGCGAACCAATGTGCCGGCATCCACTGAGTGGGAAAGGACAGGGAAAAGCAAGCTAATATGTCCACATCCACGGGGGCATGGGTAAGGCAGGGAAAGGGCTGACCTACGTGCCTTCAAAGTGAAGCTGCTATAGCCTCTAACACCCCTGCTAACAACTGGCAAGCCAGGAGCCACCCCCAGGCAGATTTTTGATGGAGCTCGAAGAAGCTGCAGCCACCCTGCTTGGGGAGATAGAGAATACTGAAGAGGCAGTGGAGCTAGCTGGCCATGAGGCACTGTGAAAAATTGAGTGCTCTCTATCTCCCCCTGCTGGTTGATGGACACAACCCATACGTAATGGCTTCATCTGCTTGATGACAAGGAATATAAGGTGTTTTATCACCATTAATTGGATGATATACAGCCACCGAGGTCTTTTTCCTCCCTTATGAAAACAGTTTTTGATTTTTGAAGGTTTATGTCTTGATTTACATCTATGTGAAAAGCCCATTAAGTTGTCTATTTCAAACGCTTATATACCTTTATAAAAGTAGAATCCCAGAACTATTCCCAATAAAAAATGTATTTTATAAAATACACATCTACAACACAACAAAACCCCCGGCACTGCCGCCATGTCCCCAGCAACATCTACATATGGCACATCATATGGACTGTGCAATTTTACATGTGAAAAATACTTTATAAAAATTAACACCATTATGGTATTTCCTGACCTCAGTTTCAATCCATGTAAGATCTTCCTCATTGACCTCTTGTTTGCTGCTGTGTGGAAGCCTCCCAGTAGACAATTTCTGCTGAAGGGGTTCCAGCCTTCTTTCTTTACTGGTTTCAGACTGCTGGCTGGCTGGCCCACTACTGCATTCTTTCTCCAGCAAAGCAATAGTCATTCTGATAAGGTACAGGTCAATATCTTGAGGAACCAGCTCCCTGATGGCTCTCAGTCTGGTTAGATCTATATATCCAACAACAACAAAGAAGAAAACAACAACAGCAAAACTATTGTTATTGATGAAACAGTGTACAGACTTCATCTCCAGTCTGGTCAAAACGCTGTCTGCAGACATTTAAGGCCCAATATTCAAAAGGATTTAACCAGGTAGAAGAGGCTCCTGCCCTGTTAATGAGCAAGCTGGCTGGCCGGCTGCCAATATTCAGCACCACTTAAATGGGTAATGCCACTTAATATTGGTTAACCAACTATTGCCTAACCAGCTAAGTTAGGAGTGGTCCGGGGATGGAGTTTAGGCAGAGCCATGACTTAGCTGGTTAGCAGCAATACTCAGTCTGCAAAATGGCTAAGTGGATAAAGTTAGGATAGCAAAAAAGCTGTCCTAACTTTATACACAGAGTTAACTGGGCACTGGTCTAAATATCAGTCAGTGCCTGGTTAACTTCCAGGTTACTGCAGACACCTGGATATTTAGTGTCAGAAGCTGGACATACCCCAGAACTGAATATCTGGGGTTATTTCAGCCTGCATCAGGCTCTTAAAAGTATTTTAAGCAGTCTTGGTCCTCATTAATGGAGTGGCGGCCTAGTGGATAGGGTGGTGGACTCTGGTCCTGAGGAACTGAGTTCGATTCCCACTTCAGGCACAGCTCCTTGTGACTCTGGGCAAGTCACTTAACCCTCCATTGCCCCAGGTACCTGTATATGTAAGCCGCATTGAGCCTGCCATGAGTGGGAAAGCACGGGATACAAATGTAATAAAATAAATAAATGTCCTCAATCTCTAAACATACTGACAGAATTTGAGAACTTAGGTGCAATTATTTCAAAATGTGTGGTAAGAAAACAATTAATTACTATATACTGATCAATCTTCAGCAATAAATATATAAATAAATGCAAATGTATAAAGCCACAGTGATTTCCTGCAACAATCCATAATTCCATAGATTGTGAGCATTATCTACAATCCCATACCAAACCATTACTAGCAGCCAGAGATGCTTTAAGTTTGTGCACAAAAATATTTTAAAAATATTTGTACACTTTTTTTTAATACAGTTGTGTTTAATACAGCACCCCTAATAAAATTGTATTTTTCAATGTAGCCCTACGTTACAAAGTTAAACATGAGATCTTTCTGTAATTTTTAAAGCAAAATTACTATTTATTTTTCTGATTTCAACAGATCAAAAATAATAAAGAAAGCAACATGACATGTGGAAAAGTTTGGACATCCTTCCAGTTGATTCATTACTACTTTTTTCTTTTACATTTTTAATAAGGTTCCTAAAGTTGATTGATTGATTGAATTATGGTGGAGGAGTGGCCTAGTGGTTAAGGTGGTGGACTTTGGTCCTGGGGAACTGAAGAACTGAGTTCGATTCCCACTTCAGGCACAGGCAGCTCCTTGTGACTCTGGGCAAGTCACTTAACCCTCCATTGCCCCATGTAAGCCGCATTGAGCCTGCCATGAGTGGGAAAGCGCGGGGTACAAATGTAACAAAAAAAAATAAATAAATGAAGACAACTGCATTGTAGAACAAAAGTTCTGACCCCCTTTTTAAGCAATTATAATTTACAATCCCAAGAAATAGCTCTTGATATAAAAAAAATAGAGAAAGAAAAGGAAAATTCAAAATTTACAAAAGTATAACTGAAGGAAAAACGAATCTATTTTTCTATCATAATAGTCCACAAATAAGGAAGTGAGTCCAAACGCAATTCCATGTAAATCTAAACAACTGACGAAAAAGAAGCAAGTAAGCATTACCAATAATCTCTTTTATGGAGTTAAAGTAGGTGGTAAAAATGGAATAACCTGCTGAGAAGAGGGAGAATTTGTTAACTCAGTCTAAAAAAATTGATAAATAACCAGGGTCATAAAATACATATTTAACCAAGTTGAATGTAACAACTCATTACAGGGAAAGTTAAGCCAAAAAAGGCCCCCTAATTTCAAACGTTGTTGATGTCAATTCCGAGTAGGTCTTGCCACATAAGGGAACACACTGATCTTACAATCAAGGAACATAATATCTCAATACCAAAGCTTTAAGACCCAGTCTTGATCAGGAAGTAACTGCGAGGCAGCTGACAGCATTCCATTCGCCACTTTCAGCCGAACTCAACGCTCTCACTTCTGAGGAGGGAGAAAGTGCCTGGATAGTGGCTCTAATCGCCAGCATTGTAGGAGAACTCCGCATATCGGGAGTAAAAGTGATGTCTAGAAACTTTGACCTTTCTAACCCTTCAGCTTGTGATTGCTGTTCTGCCTACTTTCAACAACCATGTGCTTTGCTCCAAGCAGCTGTCTGAGGTTCTGTGTTATATCTCTGCCCTGACCCATCCTTAATAGAGGTGATGACTTGTTGCTTTCTATAAGGTCACACTAAATTAGCCAAGAGTTTTCCCGCCTTACTGCCTCACTTAAACAGCTTAAAACGCTCTCAATATGGCTGCTTAGCAAGAGATCAATCTGCCTTCTGACCCCCAACGTGCTATCTTTAGAGGCCTGGTCTAAAAGGTGCACATGCTGCCGGCAAAGGGATTGGTATTCTTGTGACAATCTTAATAATTCTGCTTCCAATTTTTTCTTCTTACTCGACGTGTATGCTAGCATGTGGCCCCGTAACACTGCCTTAGATGCCTCCCAGAAAGTAGCTGGGCCCACATCTGGGGTAACGTTAGTGAGCTGGTCATCCAACCATTTTTCCCTCAAATAAGTTTGAAAAGCAGCATTGTTATAAAGAAAAGGCGAGTATTTCCATACCCTCTCTGATGGGTCTGCTGCAAAGGATAGGGTAAGCGATAAGGCAAACTGTCAAGGATATGCACACCTCCCTTGCTATAGAAAACAATGACTGTGATATTAAGAAATAATCTAGTCTGGAATATATATTGTGGGGATGGGAATAAAAAGTAAAATTCACATTGTGCGGATGTAAGAGCCGCCAAATATCCACTATCCCCAACTGGTGCAGCAGAAAGTTAATCCCTTTGTTTCTTAGATCTCTCTCCCTGCCCCCCTCCCAGTTTAGCTGGCTTGCAATCAATCGTTGGATCTGCAAGAGTGTTAAAGTTTCCACCTAAAACAAGTTGGTAACCCAGATGGGGAATCAGCCTGGCCACTATGTCAGAGAAAAATCTGTAATTATATAAATTAGGGCCATAAAGGTTACAAAAAAATCAGTTTGCGACCCCAAATTGCAAAGGACTGAAATACAAAACAACTTACACAGCCGGTTTCTCCTACATAAGCGCACAACTATGGAATGAGCTCCCAAAAGCTGTGAAAACAATCCACGACCACTTGAACTTCAGGAAATCACTAAAAACCTACCTCTTCAAAAAGGCCTACCCCAACGACCTCACGTAACCCTCTTCACCTACCAACACAGCATGACTGTGACTGAACAGGACATCACGCAATCTTCATCCATTCCAACCCTCCACTTATACCTCATACGATCACTATACAACTTTGTATTTGTTATCCACTGACTGGGCAAACGCCTTTGACGGTACTATGTAAGCCACATTGAGCCTGCAAATAGGTGGGAAAATGTGGGGTACAAATGCAACAAATAAATAAATAAATAAATAAATAGGGTTCTCCCAGTAAAATAACATATCTGCCTTCTCAATCTTGAATTATTTTATGAATATTGAGTGGAAGTTGTTTATGAAGCAATAAAGCCACCCCACGCTGTCTGCTATTGTAAGAGGAGTACATCACTTCCCCCAACCAGCCCTGTTTCAACTGAAGATGTTCAGTGCTGGACAAGTGAGTTTCCTGCAGATAAGCAATGTCAACTTTTTCAGATTTCAGCCATGATAAAATTTTTGTATGTTTGACAAGAGAGTGTATGCCATCCACATTAATGGACATGAATTTCAGTTTAACCATGACATACAATCAAGCCAATACCATTCACACCACAACAATTCTCCATCCAGCAGACCTCCCAGATAAGCCTGCCGGACTTTCCCATCCCTCCAACAGTGTCCTGGACAGAGTAAACGCAACAGTAATTCCAGAATACAATAAAGCCCCCCTCCCCCATCTTACAAGTTCACCCCCCTTTACCCCATACACCCCCACAAGCATACCTCCCTTTACCACCTTCCCTCTCAAACAGACCATTCACACAACCCTTGCCCCCCTGCCCCTCCCCTCTTTCCCATCCTAACCCTTCCTCACTCTTAAGACAACAGAACCATCTTTTCAACAGAGAACATACCCCACATCATATCTGCATTCAAGGAGTGCTATAAAGACCCCCTCACATATTTTCTAAGATCTATAAAAGAAAGCCCCCCCCCTCCCACCAATGAAAGAAAAGTTGTTAGTCACCCTGAGATCCTGGTAAAAGTGGGTCCTTTGTGAGGAGATAACATTATCTGAGGATACCCCTCACACATATAACAATATTAACATTTTAGTATTTTACAATACTGACTGGCGGTTGTAATTAGATCTCGTGTTGTGGATTGAATTTACAGTCCAATAATTAGGCATTTTGGCTATAGGGGTACATAAAGTAGGCACAACATGCTGATGTGCCTCTTCCATCTAGATGCCCTGTAATAAAACTGCACTCTAAGGGGATAATTGTATAACAAAAGTTTCACTCTATATGCCACAATAAATGCATAAAATTATTAACCTGAACTTGTACTCTCCCAGGGTGTCAGTATTTTGGGGGAGGAATTTAGGTGGCGTGCAGGCAGAGTCCTGAAGCGCATATGTAGGTTATGACATACACCTATGCGCATATTTCAGCTGTATACACTTATGCCAGATTTAAAACTGACCAGTATACTTACTGCTTGAAATCTTTAATACAGGATGCACCAGCTCATATTTCCTACTGCTTGCATCTTAAAAGGTTTATGGACCTCTGATGCAGGCACTCAGTCAAAATACGGCAGTGTCAGATGGTTGGAAATCTTTTAAATAAATATTTATGCAAGTCAATTAACTCAAGACTATCCTACTTCTGACCATCTCTTCTGTCTTCCTAGTTCAGTTTTTTCTTATCATTCCTTTCTTCTTTTGTTTGTTAGCATCAGAAATTTTAACATCATTAAAGAAACAAACTATTTTCAGAATTGGAAAACAGATTGTAAAAATAAAAAGATGAAAAAAAAACATGTTTTTTTCATAAGCCACTCAAATGAGTTTGCAGCTAGGGCCCTACAGTTCTCACCTGAATTGATGGGAGGATTCTGGATAACATCGGTAACAATCTTCTTGATTTGAGGAGTTAGTCCTGCTCGCTCAACATTGAGATTATAGCCAGCCTTCAGGGCCTGTGATAAATGAGTGCCCACCACAGTAAGAGGTAAACTCCTACTGTCAGCTATCTCGCTCTGCCAAAAGGACAGAAAAAAGATACACATAAAAAGAGTGATATTTCAAGGAATAAATAGACATATTCAGAGCATAAGTGTGTTACAACCCACAGGTGGTCCTATATGAAGAACGGAGATACACTTTACTCAAGCAGAACAGTGGTTACTAAAAATCTGGCTAACACAGGAGAAACCACGTGTAAGGAAAAAAAAAACTATGTTTAAATATAGTATAAAAATAATATTTTTCCTCAATGTCAAAATCACTGTGTACCTTATTTTGAACCCCAAATACTGAGCATCTGAAAAATACGCAAATTGGCTGGCAAATATAATAAGTGTTGCCTACTACAGAAGACATTTCCAGATAGCATAGTGCTAATGTTATTTAACTTTAAGATTTTAAACTTACTAGTTGAACTTCTGCATGGCCTTACAGTGATTAAATCATTACTATTGAATGTTCAAGAGAAATAAGTTGGCAATCTTCTTATTAATTGTAATTTAAGAGGTGTCTACATTGCAAAAGCACAAAAGCTCAGAAGTATCTGAAAACAGCCCAGAAAAAGAGCAGGCTTGGAGAGTTAATTATATCCAGAAGTGGTATATCTAGCAAAGGAGGGGTGGCCAGCTCACAAGTCACCAGTCACATGCAGCTGCCTGTGGTGATGTCACTGTGGTCTTCTGCACAGCAAAGTGAAGAATGGCATCAAAGCATGCCAGGGCTGCTGGCAAGCATTATGCCAGGAAGAGGAGACAAAGAAATGTACATGTGTAAAAAGGCATCTTACAAAATAACAGCACATGTAAAATGTATACAAGGTGCACTTCAAAATATACTTTAAAGTTTAAGCAGACCCACAATTTATGTGCATAATTTTATAAAATGCATACAATCAAGCGTATTATACATGCAAACATTCACACCACCTCTTGAGCAGGCATAATGTCAGCTTCAGTCTAGGTTAAATATCTGCAGGATTTGTACTAGAATCTCATAAAGACACATGGAGGCGTATTTTCAAAGCACTTATACTTACAAAGTTGCAAAGTAATCTGTGGAACTTTATGTCTAAGCGGTATGTTTACTAAGGCGCTTTAGCGTTTTTAACGCACCTGTAAACTTAAGGCGCGTTAAACGCTAACGCACCTATACATTTCTATAGTGAATAAATACAATAATAGAAGATATTGATGATATTGTTTTATGTATAATACAAGTATAGGATAATAAGAAATCAATAGTCGAATGAGATAGTATACTTATACATTTCTATGGGCGCATTAGCGTTTAACGCACGTACACCATTTATGCGCAATAAAAATGCTAACGCACCCATGGCACCACTCAGTTAACCTAACCCTAAGTGCTTTGAAAATGAGCCCCATAGGCCCCTATCCTGCTTATTTTCGAAGGAGAAGGATGGCCATCTTCCGACACAAATTGGGAGATGGCTGGCCTTCTCCTAAACCCGGCCAAATCAATATAATCGAAAGCCGATTTTGGCCGGCTTCAACTGCTTTCCGTTGCAGGGCCAAAATTAAAGGGGGCGTGTCGGCACGGTACCAAAGGTGGGGCGGGGGCGTGGCTACGAGATGGCTGGCTTCGGACGATAATGGAAAAAAGAAGGCCGGCACTGACGAGCACTTGGCCGACTTTACTTGGTCCATTTATTTTCAGGACCAAGCCTAAAAAAGTGCCCCAACTGACCAGATGACCACCGGAGGGAATCGGGGATCACCTCCCCTTACTCCCCCAGTGGTCACCAACCCCCCCCCACTCAAAAAAAAAAAAAAATTAAACATTTTTTCCAGCCTCTATGCCAGCCTCAAATGTCATACCCAGCTCCATCACAGCACTACGCAGGTCCCTGTAGCAGTTTTTAGTGGGTACTGCAGTGCACGTCAGGCAGGCAGACCCAGGCCCATCCCTCCCCTACCTGTTACACTTGTGGTGGTAAATGGGAGCCCTCCAAAACCCACTGTACCCACATGTAGGTGCTCCCCGTTACCCTTTAAGGGCTATGGTAGTGTTGTACAGTTGTGGGGAGTGGGGTTTGGGGGGCTCAGCACCCAAGGTAAGGGAGCTATGCACCTGGGAGAAATATCTGAAGTCCACTGCAGTGCCCCCTAGGGTGCCCGGTTGGTGTCCTGGCATGTGAGGGGGACCAGTGCACTACAAATGCTGGCTCCTCCCATGACCAAATGGCTTGGATTTGGCCGGGTTTGAGATGGCCACCATTAGTTTCCATTATCGGCAAAAACCAATGGTGGCGATCACTAACGCCGGCCCATATGTTGAGATTTGGCCAGCCCCGACCGTATTATCGAAACAAAAGATGGCCGGCCATCTTTTTTCGATAATGCGGTCAGGTATGCCGCTTTACGGGGCCGGACATCTATGCCCCTCTATGTGTCTTTATGAAATAAGCTAAAAAATAGGCATCTTCATGCCCTATTAACCTCATTGTGGCCGAATATTATTGCTATATGTACAGTACATGGCAGACAGCATGTTATATGTATACTATATAGAATATATCTATTATTTTAAACACCACAGCCAGCATTTTTTTAAAAATATGCTTACTGGGTATAAACATTAACACAATTATCATTTATTTGTATTTAACTCGCACCTTTTTAGTAGTAGGTCAAGATTAGCTATATTCATGTATAGTAGGTATTTCCCTGCACTGGAGTGCTTTCAATTTGAATCTGTACCTGAGGCAATGGAGAATTAAATGACTTGCCCAAAGTAATCAACATGAGTAAATTTGAACCAAGGTGTTTCTCATTCTCAGCCCACTGCTCTGACCACTAGGACCAGGGCCTATCAGAGGGTAGGCCAGCAGGTCCATTTGGCCTGGACCTCACACAAAAGGGGTCTCCATTGGGGAGGGGGGAATATATATATATACACACACATACATACTAGTGTGAAAGGCCCGTTTCAGAGAGGAATGAAACGGGCGCAAGCACCGCTCCCCCCCGATGTCTGCGAGTGTGTGTGAGTGACTGTGTGACACACAGAGAGTGAATGTGATACAGTGTGAGACAGTGTGAGAGTGAGAGAGAGGAAGACACTGTGAGAGTGTGTGTGTAACAGAGATACCTGTCCCCTCAGGACCCCCTGCCCCTCTGCGTTCCTCTCCCCCTCCCTTGTGGTCTCAGGACCGCCTGCCTCTCCCCCCTCTGCGTGGTTGGCAGCACCGTGTGTGTGTGTGTGAGAGAGAGATTGAGTCTCTGGGTGTGAGTGTGTCTGTGAGAGTGAATGTGTTTGTGATTGACTGTTATCTGTCCCCTGCCCCCTCCATCCACCCAGCTAAACTCCTGTCTCCCTTGCGCCCCCTCCAGCTACCCAGCGATTCTCCTCTATCCCCTGCCCCCCCTTTTGCCATCCATCGATTCTCCTCTCCCCTGCAGAGTGAATGTGTAGAAAGAGTGTTGTTGGCTTCTGAAAGTGGCAAGCCTGTCTGAGTACTGCGCTTTATTTTTAACTGGCAGCAGCAGCAGCAGTCTGGAAAATAGGGGATACAGAAGAGGTCAGTTGTCAAGAAAAGCATCAAGTAACTCCCATTTCTGTGTACACCAGTTTTACGATTTCCACTTGCAAGGGCTATTTAAAGCTAGTTGTCCGCGAAGAGAGAGAATAAGCTGAGAGAGGCAGAGATGCAAGTCCCTGGTGTTGCTTTAAATGTAGAGGGAGGGAGGGAGCGGTTGACCTTCCCTGTACTCATTTTCTCTGACACAGCCATGCTCTGACGATACAGTGAGGGGGGGGGGGGGAGCAACCCAGGCAGCAGAGTCAGCAGGAGAGGAGCGTGTTTCCCTACTCCTTAGTCCTGCCTGTGATTCGTGAAACTGGATATCTACAGCACCATGCAAAACGGAAGTGAGGCTTCATTAGAACGTTGGTGGGGCCTTATATATATATATATATATATATATATATATATATATATATACATATTTATTTTTTAACATTATTCAATATAACTTCATCCACAAGAACATTAACATATTTAGAGCTGAAGTCACATCAAGTTGTATCATTGGTCTCGATGAGGTGCAATAAGGTACATTTTTGACAAAGGAAAAATATGAAAATAAACCCTCTAACTCAGATTAATCTGGTACATCACATCGCGCAAATTTGTTGCAGGTCATATGACATGTGGTAAGTTTTCCCATAAGAACCAGTTTCCATAATTTTGTCATCCACATACCCATGCTCTCTTTGTTTCCAATTATAAGCTAATGCATTTTTAGCAGCAGTCAATCATTCCAGTACTTGCTGCTTTACCTTCTTGTCCCAATCCTAATTATGCCTGGTTAGGCCTAAGAGAAAAATCTTTGGGCAAAGGGCAAATTTACACCCAAAAATATTGTCTATCATCTTCAAAACTCACTCTGAAAATTCTTGAATAATTTTTCAAGTCTATCAAACATGGAAAAAAGGACCCCCTCCTCTCCACATTTCCTCCAACATTCAGCTGAAGCATGTGAGTATATTTTTGTTATCCTGGTGGCTACCAGGTACCTTCTATGCAGGACTTTGTAGCTATTTTCTTTAAGTGTTGTGGAAACAGAGGTGCGAGCAGAGTTTATCAAATACATTTAACCCTGCTCATCCTCAAGATCCCTTTCTCACTCTCATATATTTAACCTCTAATTCAGACCCACCAAGCAGGTCATAAATTGCTGAAATCAGTCCTCATTTGGTGTTCCATTCCTGTAACACTGTTAACACAGTACACTCCTCTGCCCCCTTCCTCACCACATTCATAAAAAATGTTTAACTTGTAGATAGTTGAGACAAAAAACAAAGAGAGGGTTCGAAGCACAAAATAAAGTCCAAACAGCAAAAAAAAGTACCAGGAGCCTTCACATGTGGGGCAAAACCTTTAATTGTACATCATATATCGTTGACCCGACTCTGGCCGTGTTTCAGCGCAAAGCGCCTGCATCAGTGGTCGTCTGCTCTTAATTGTATAAGATGAAGAGAACAGCTGAAAGCTGAGTTCACATCAAATGCAACTAAAATCCGCTCCAAATACAAGCATAAAATGCCTGCTTGCTCTGCACGGGAGCATGGAGTCCTTCTTACTTAAAGCACGAATGTACATCCCAGCTCCACATAAACTATACCCCCTGGAACACTTGTGCACAAATTTCTTCATTTACTTATTCATTTGTACAGCCCTTCAAATTTTCATAATAGCCATTTTCCACATGTAAGAAATGATTTACATGCAGAAAAAAATCAGCCCTATAAAACAAGTTTGTTGGGGTCACATGACGTGATGGAACACAGCAATCACTAAATTTAGCTACTCTTCAATGCCCCCTCTCCATCAGCTTATAATCTGCTTTAATTAGAAGATTTTTTATCTTTTTCAGCTACAGATCTGATCAACACTTCCTTTCAGCTGGGTGCCCTCCACACATTTCAACATATTAATGGCCTCAAAGTTGCTAAAAAAGGATAGGGACAAGCAGCATGAGCCAGAGCCCAAGATGGCAGCCCCGCACACTGCACCCAGTCACACTATTGGTTCAGAATTGGCCTCTCAAATTATAGTGGAAATCACTGCTGCTGTGGAGGCCGCACTGGACAAGAAGCTCCAACAACTTTTCGACCACACTGAAGCCCATGAACACAATGATGCTCTGGGGCTGGAGCTGGATGCCCACCTGCAATGAACAGGTACATTGGAAGACCAAGTCCAGACCCAGGCTCACATGCTGAAGCGGGTTGATGAATTAGAACAAAAAGCTGATGACCTACAGAATAGATCCAGGCAAAACAGCCTACAGTTAGTGAGACTGCCTAAATCCTTGCTAGACAGGGATCTGAGGTCCTTTTTTAGAAACTTGGCTTCCCCAAACGTTGAAAGCTTGAGGAACTTCCCCCCCCCCCCATAAGTGTAGAGAGGGCACACAGCCTAGGGGCCAGACGCTTGGCGTAAAATTGCCCTTGAGCCGTTATCCTCCATATCTTGAACTTTGCTCATACACAAATTATAATGCAGGCTATTCGATCTGGCAAAGAACTTAACTATAATGGTAAATGGATACTCTGCTTTCAAGATTACTCGGTTTCTGTGCAAACTCAGAAGAAGGTGTTTATAACCATCTGCATGATGCTTCACACTAAGCAAATAAAATTCGCTTTACTGAATGGACAAAAGTGGAGTTTTGAAACGGCACAGGCAGCACAAGAATTTCTCACATGCATCTCCAACCCTTCTTCAGCTACATGGACCATGGATGCTTACCTATGGTGCTACTCGGATTATTGGGGAACCAGTGAAACAGCCGTCCTTGATTTGCACTCTTCTTTTTTGGGGGGCTGCCAAATGTGGTTGGGTTACCTTGGCTTTCTTTGACCACCGACTGTTATTGACATTAGCACATCCAACCTTCGGATGCAATTAGGAGCGCGATCTGGCTCCTATCGTGTGGAAGCAGATGCTTGACACTGCTTTGTACATCCCTTAAACCTAATACTTTATTCTTCAACCTATAGGATGACCGCGGTGATGAGATGCATATAGGATGTTTACAGCTGGGCATCCCTGCATCTATGCTCACTTGGAGAAGATGGAGTTCTTTTAACATGGGGTAGGATTTTTTCTTCTTCTTCCTTTCTCTCTCTTCTTCATTTTTTCATCTTTGACGGAGGAGGGGGAATAGTGTGTATATTCCTTCCTTTACTAGGCCTGTAATATGGCCCTGCTAGCCCTCATTTTTCCTAGCCTTGGTGCTATCAGCATATTTTTAGTTTATTCCTATAGCTGCATGTAAGCTACAGTGGTTTCTCAGTTAATGGAAAGTACATGTTACATGTCAAGGTGACACTTGGGAGGAAATGAGGCTATGCGGCCCATATATGGAAGATACACATGGATATAACCTTGGTGGTGATGAGAGACTGAGGACCCTACAAGTCCAAGATGTTCCAATGGAAATATGTGTTCAGAGAAGGAGGACACCAGGTATTTCATACTAGCTTGCTACATGGTTTTTTGCACGCTGTGAGCATGCGTTACTGATAAGGAATTAGCCAATTGCCACAAAGTGTGCATGTGAACACAAGTAGGAGAGGATGGTAGAATACAGGAAATTATCACAACAAAGGATTTAAGAGAGTATCACTACTGCATAACCTCTAATATTTCTCTCATATACTGGCACCAAAGTATTTTTCTATATTTATGACTATGATTCTGTGAAGTGCATTGCAGAATATTTTAGCTGTGAAGTTCAATATTTCCTTTTGAAGAAAAGGGGAAAAAAGCCTCAGCAGAATGCCCAACCAACCACTCACCCGAAAACAACGTGGGTGGAAAGAAATCAACGGGCTGTTTAATCTTCACGGGCTCCAAAAAAAAAAAAACCCCTTCTAACTCCAAAACTGTTGTGTAAAAATGCTGACTTCATAGAACTGTGTTCTATTGTGGTTTAAAAACTGGTTAAAAGATAGAAAACAGAGAGTAGGGTTAAATGGCCAGTATTCTCAATGGAGAAGGGTAGTTAGTGGGGTTCCCCAGGGCTCTGTGCTGGGACCGCTGCTTTTTAACATTTATAAATGACCTAGAGATGGGAGTAACTAGTGAGGTAATTAAATTTGCTGATGACACAAAGTTATTCAAAGTCGTTAAATCGTGGGAGGATTTTGAAAAATTACAAGCAGACCTTACGAGATTGGGAGACTGGGCGTCTAAATGGCAGATGACGTTTAATGTGAGCAAGTGCAAAGTGATGCATGTGGGAAAGAGAAACCCGGATTATAGCTACATTATGCAAGGTTCCACGTAAGGAGTCACGGACCAAGAAAGGGATCTAGGTGTCGTCGTTTATGATACGTTGAAACCTTCTGCTCAGTGTGCTGCTGCAGCTAAGAAAGCAAATAGAACATTAGGTATTATTAGGAAAGGAATGGAAAACAAAAATGAAGATGTTATAATGCCTTTGTATCGCTGCATGGTGCGACCGCACCTCAAATACTGTGTTCAATTCTGGTCGCCGCATCTCAAAAACGATATAGTGGAATTAGAAAAGGTACAGAGAAGGGCGACGAAAATGATAAAGGGGATGGGACGACTTCCCTATGAGGAAAGGCTAAAGCGGCTAGGGCTCTTCAGCTTGGAGAAAAGGCATCTGAGGTGAGATATGATAGAGGTCTATAAAATAATGAGTGGAGTTGAACGGGTAGATGTGAAGCATCTGTTCACGCTTTCCAAAAATACTAGGACTAGGGGGCATGCGATGAAGCTACATGTAGTAAATTTAAAACGAATCGGAGAAAAGTTTTCTTCATTCAACTTGTAATGAAACTCTGGAATTCTTTGCCAGAGAATGTGGTAAAGGCGGTTAGCTTAGAAGAGTTTTAAAAAGGTTTGGATGGCTTCCTAAAGGAAAAGTCCATAGACCGTTATTAAATGGATTTGGGGAAAATCCACTATTTCTGGGATAAGCAGTATAAAATGTATTGTACATTTTTGGGATCTTGCCAGGTATTTGTGACCTGGATTGGCCACTGTTGGAAACAGGATGCTGGGCTTGATGGACCTTTGCTCTTTCCCAGTATGGCAATACTTATGTACTTATTAGTGGATCCCCAAACATGGAAACAATTTTTACTTAACTTAATTATCAAGTAGAACAGGTAATGTGCAAGTGGTCAGTCCATTACACTGACTTTGGCCAGAGTTTCGTAATCAGCTGTCTCAAGGCATAGAGGACCATTGATATGAGGCACGTTTAGCCTTAGTATAATGGGATCTTGGAGGGTTTGATTAGAGGGAGGTATGTTGGTGGGGGAATAGTGGGATTTCTAATGAGTGTAATGTTGTTTTGTACGGTAGCACCTTTAGGCTAGAACTTCAATCTTCTGAAGTCATTCTTTTTGGATTTAGCCCGGCTCTTTCGAATACATGGTGGTTTACCCGGTGTCACTTACATAAACTGCGGTGGTTGGGATGTCAGAGGCTGGGACGACATCTCCCTGTTTTGACTACTATCATCTCTAGGATACTGTTTTACTCTATGGGAATTACTTAATATTTACAATCTTTTCTTGGAATGTAAGGGGAATGCCTTCCCCCATTAAACAGAAGAAAATTCTAGAGTCTTCATAGAAAACAAGCTACAAGAAATTCACCTGTCAGCTAAAGAACATAAAAAACTAGGGACCTGATGGGTCGGTACTTTTGTGGATGCCCCTGCTCAGGGGGAAAAAAATGCAGGTGTTACATCTTGTTTCGTAAGTCCTTACAGGTTCAAAAACAGACCATTGTGTTTGACCCAGAGGGCCAATATATAATTGCTCAGGTTACTGTGAAAAGAACGCCTTTGCTTCTTCTATGTTATGTCTACGCCCCAAATGTTTACAACAAAAAATGTTTTCAACATTTAATCTTCTTAACATATCTTCTACCTCACACTGCAATTGTGATCAGGGGGATTTTAACATAGTGGCAGAGAAATGGACAAAATCTATAACCTTCATAAAGAACAACAGGATGTAACAAGGGGGATTTCCTCTATTATGTATAATTTTCGATGTCATAGATGTCTGGTGCATCCTTCATCCTGGAGTCCAAGACTTTACACATCTGTCATGGGTTCATATGAGGAAACAAAACAGCGAAGATGACTAACAAAACCAAAAACTAAAAATCAAAACTAAAAAACAAAATATATTAAAAACATCAAAATTTTAAAATAATCATAAAATATGTATTTAAAAAATATAAATACATAAAGATTACAAATTGCATAAAAAAGACGACACTTTGGATATAAAAATTAAAAAATCAACTTTATTAGCCAAACGATAGCAAGGAGAAAGGGACTCGACACAGCTGTGTTTCGGCCGTACTGGCCTGCGTCAGGAGTCTATACAAATCAAAAAACATAAACAATGTAAAATAAACAATAGCATATAGTAACATAAAGAGACAATACAAATATCTAAAAAATTGTACTATTGCAAGAGATATCTCAGATATGAGTAATAGTCAAATCAACATGAAACCAAACACAGTGATCAAATACTAACTTAATAAAACTAATACAGATCAGCAGTGATTTTACTTCTAAAAAAACCCATGTTATAGTGATATTGTATGGATAACAAACCTAAAATTTTACATTCAATTTCAGTGTACACAGAATTGTATAAATATCTCTCTTTAAAATTAATACATTAACAATAAAAATGACTTCTGTCAATCATTAAAACCTCATAATTATGAATTCAATATTCAATCTCAAAAGCTAATGTTAAATCAGGGATTCACAAGCTTTTAAAGTGAAGCTTTATATGAGCAGTATTTAATAATGTATATTTAAAAATAAATTGCATAGTTAATCATTGAAAACTCATATGTAATCAATATCCAATAACAAAACCAAATATCAAATCAAGTATTCATCAATTTTTAAATTTTATAATAGAATCTTTATGTGAGCAATATCTAATAATGCATATTGAAAAATGATGTTTCAGATCAATAAAAAATTAGCATATTGGCTGTATAAAATGAAAAAAGAAATGTATTTTTTACCTTCTCTCCGTGTGTTGATTATTAATTCTATCCAATTGTGAAAACAATATATGTGTCTACAAAAGATTATGACATAAAGGAAAAATGTCATTGGGATCTCTGAAATGTATAAAAAAATATATATATATAAAGGCAATCTGTTATTTATTAAAATGAAATCTCAAAGGGGTTTTCCAATGCAATGGTCATCAACGTTATAGCAAGGTAGCTTTAATGAAAGATTACGCTAAACCCTACTCAAAACCATGATCAGCGGGAGAGCATATTTAATCTATACAGACAAACGGAATGAGTGTCCGAAAACAACTATAGAAATGTATCGGTTCGTGCAGCTTAATGTTATTGTAATCCAAAGAATGCTGTTATAACATTGCATGTAATAGAAAGATACATCCGATAATCTCATGATTCATATCCAAATGTGACAATATGGTTTTCCTTATTCTCAACTATCAATGTTATAGAACGCGCTGTGTAACCAAAATGAAAAACAAAAGGGATAAAATAGAAGATAACGTGTAGATCTACTAACCTTACCAATATATGCTGTAGCACTCAGTTATACTCGAAACGAAGTCGAGCGGAGAAAATCGGAGCAGCGTCTCTGATCTATGAAATCAAACTGGACTAGTATTTTGAATCATTGTTTTGAGTAGGGTTTAGCGCCACTCATCCAGTAGTAAGGTAAGGTGAGCGGCTCTCAACGACAATACTTGATTTTATATGCCATCTTCCAATACGTGTTTCTAACATCAGAATAGTGCAGTTTGCAATCTTTAATTAAAGCTACCTTGCTACAACGTTGCTGACCATTGCATTGGAAAACCCCTTTGAGATTTCATTTTAATCAATAACAGAGTACCTTTATATATATATATTTTTTTTATACATTTCAAAGATCCCAATGACATTTTTCCTTTATGTCATAATCTTTTGTAGACACATATATTGTTTTCACAATTGGATAGAATTAATAATCAACACACGGAGAGAAGGTAAAAAATGCATTTCTTTTTTCATTTTATACAGCCAATATGGTAATTTTTTATTGATCTGAAACATTCATCATTTTTCAATATGCATTATTAGATATTGCTCACATAAAGATTCTATTATAAAATTTAAAAATTTATGAATACTTGATTTGATATTTGGTTTTGTTATTGGATATTGATTACATACTTTTGAGTTTTCAATGATTAACTATGCAATTTATTTTTAAATATACATTATTAAATACTGCTCATATAAAGCTTCACTTTAAAAGCTTGTGAATCCCTGATTTAACATTAGCTTTTGAGACTGAATATTGAATTCATAATTATGAGGTTTTAATGATTGACAGATGTCATTTTTATTGTTAATGTGTTAGTTAATTTTAAAGAGAGATATTTATACAATTCTGTGTATGTACACTGTAATTGAATGTAAAATTTTAGGTTTGTTATCCATACAATATCCCTATAACATGGGTTTTTGTAGAAGTAAAATCACTACTGATCTGTATTAGCTTTATTAAGTTAGTATTTGTTCACTGTGTTTGGTTTCATGTTGATTTGACTATTACTCATGTCGGAGATATCTCTTGCAATAGTACAATTTTTTAGATATTTGTATTGTCTCTTTATGTTACTATACGCTATTGTTTATTTTACATTGTTTATGTTTTTTGATTTGTATAGACTCCTGACGCAGGCCAGTACGGCCGAAATACAGCTGTGTCGAGTCCCTTTCTCCCTGCTATCGTTTGGCTAATAAAGTTGATTTTTTAATTTTTACATCCAAAGTGTTGTCTTTTTTATGTAATTTTTAATCTTTATGTATTTATATTTTTTTAATACATATTTTATGATTATTTTTAAATTTTGATGTTTTTAATATATTTTGTTTTTTAGTTTTGATGTTTTGTTTTTTGGTTTTGTTAGTCATCTTCGCTGTTTTGTTTCCTGTTGATTTCCTTGCGATGACTGGATTCTTCTGTTTTTTGCACTATGGGCTCATATGACCCATTCTTGGATTTATTATCTTTTAATAGACCAAAGCTTATTTTCATCTGTGATGAGGGCATCAATCGATTCAATTGCAATATCTGATCATGTGTTTGTATGGGTAGAGTTGGGAAGACTTGAGCCTGAGGAGAGGGACAGATCTTGGTATTTCCTTTTAGACTTACATACTGATGCCAATGTCATGGAATATTTTGTCAGGCTTTCAAGGCAAAACCTGGGTTCGTGTGGGCCACTGCCGAGGAGCGGCAGCGGCAGGCAAAACCACCCCACACCAGAGACAAGGCAGAACTCTGGCAGGGACAGCTAGACTTCACCTGAACTTGACCACCATTCCCCAGGGGTTGAGCCCCCAGGTGCAGGTGGCCGGCAGGACTTACCGGACAGGGCAGGAACTGGAAACGAACTAGGCTGAACAGGGTAGGACTAAGGGTCAGAGGGGAAAGGAATATACATGGGCAGCAAGGCAGGAAACTGGGCTAGGCCTCACAGAGAGACAATACTACACTAGGCAGGAAATGGACAGGCTTAAGGCAGGGTCAGGACTGAAAGCTGCAAGCAGCCACTAAGAAAGGAAACACAGACAGGTAAGAGACAGAACTGAAAGCTGCCAGGCAGCCACTAAACAAGAAACACAGACAACCAAGAACTAGACAGAAAAACAAGAAACAAGACTGGGAAACAAGCAATACAGTACAAGATACACTACACAAAGACTAGACTAAAATCAGGCAAGAATCTCAGATAATAAACTGGGCTAGGCAGAAGTGCACAGAGCACACCAGCATACCAGGGACCTTAGGCGATGCAAAGGCAAACACAGAAGTTTCCAAACGGCTAATAAGCCCAGCAGCAGCTGAGACTCAGCTGCAGCAATCACAAGGCAGCTATGGGTGCTGTGCGGGCACAAACAAGAAAGACAAGTCTGGCAGCCTGGAAGATCCGGACCGGAATGAGCTGAAGCCTGGGACAGGTAGGGACAGCAAGACAGTCTATGGCAGCCACCGGTTCTGGCCACCAGAGGGCGAGGGGAGCACAAACCAAGACACAGGCAGAAAGCATACTGAAGCATAGAGAGGCTCAACATACACAGGTGCAGCACAATGGAGCAATCAGAGCCATGCTGGAAGCAGCCAGCACACAGAGACAAAGCTAACTCAGGCAACACACACAGGTGCAGTATAGTGGAGTAATTAGAGCCACGCTGGAAGCAGCCAGCACACAGAGACAGAACTAACTCAAAAAGGACAGACAGAAGCCAGCTCAGAAGCTGACCCCCAGAAATAAGGTAAGTCTGAGAGGAGTCACGACCACAGACGTGACATATTTACACACCAAATGGGTTGATTACAAATATTTTAACTCTCAGCATGTTTCGGATGCTACCTTATTCTGGGATGCAGCTAAAGCTGTATTAAGGGGTGATGTGATATAGCATACAGCAGCTCCAAGAAAAAAACATAGCGATCAGACTATCCCAAGGCTGGAACATCAACTGATTTGTTTGTGTCAACGCTGTGGTGTCACTCCCTACTCCTTCTTTTAGAGCTTAGCTCCTAGCGACACAAGCAGCTTTAAATGAATGTATCCATCAGAGGGCTAAGTTGGCCATTTATTACCAGTACTAACTGTATAAACTACGACATACAACTGGCAAATTATTGGCCTTCATGGCTAACCCTAGGACTTTCATCTTGTAGAGTTGTGACTCTTAAGGGCTCTTAAGGAAAATGACAGATACAAATCAAGGTCAGGTATACATATAAAGTAGCACATATGAGTTTATCTTGTTGGGCAGACTGGATGGACCGTATAGGTCTTTCTCTGCCGTATTCTACTATGTTACTATGTAAATGACACCTTGATCAATACAGATAAAGGGGTTAACCTTGTATTTAAAGAATTTTATCAGCAGCTCTACAATGCTGAGGCCTCAAAAAGTTTAGATCCTGACACCTTTTTGGAAAGTATTGAGTTATCTAATGTTACTACTGCTCAGGCTACCAAGTTGAATTGCTCAACTGAGAAAGATAAGGTGAAATGGGCTGTTCAAAGTGCCCTTTATAAAAACCCAGGTCCAGACAGCTACAGAGCAGAGTTTTACGAATTATTAACTTTCTGACATAGTTCAGCCCCTTACTGCCATGTTTAATAAAATCATCTCTGATAAATGACTACCTAAGTCACTGGAGGCTACTTGGATAGTGGTCTTTTCTAAGCCGGGGAAGAAACACACTCTCCCGGATTGTATGGGCCCATATCTGATTTGTTACGAAGTCAAACTTCGTGCAATGGTGTTGTCCAATTGCTTAGCCTAAATATTACCCTCTATCATACTTGAGCCTCAGGTAGGGTTTATTTGAGAATGTCATGTGGTTAAAAATATCCGGCAAATTTTAGTTTCCCATGAGGTTATTCTCACAAATCACATCCCATCCCTCCTTATTGGCTTTGATGCAGAAAAAGCATTTGATACGAGTTTGCTAGAGATTTATGTTTAAGGTGCTTCGTAATATGGTATTGAGAGATTCTTTGGGAACGTTGTTCAGGCTCTATATTATGCCCTCACTGCTATGGTGTCCATCAATGGTATCACTTTAGACCCATTTCCTATATTTTGGGGAACTAGGTAGGGCTAACCTCTCTCTCCCTTACCTGTTCGAGCTGACTCAGAACCCGCTTATAAGGGAGATTCTTGCCAATCCTGAAATCACTGGCATTAAGCCTGGGCACTTTGAGTTCAGAATCTCAGTCTTTGCGGACAATTTACTAGTGCATTTGTCTAATCCTATGGCCTCTTTTCTGGTATTACTGGAGAGTTTTCAGGAGTTTGGTGCATTTTTGGGTTTCAAACTTAATATGGACAAACCTGAGGGTGTATCCACTTCTAGATCTCTCCAGGAGGGCTGGAGACTTTCTCCTACAGTGGGCTGAGGAGGGCTTTAGATATCTAGGTATCTTTTTGCCTGCAAACTCTAGGGACCCTCTATAGTACTAATATCCCTGCCCTTTTACAGCACAATGAACTATATGGAATACTTTGCCGTTATCACTACATGGTCACATTAGTCTTTTCCGCATGATTGTCTTTCCCAGGTGGCTCTATTTTCTTCAGCATCTTCCCCTGAAGGTGACAAACAGGGGCATAATTGAACGGCGCCGGCCATCTATATGGCCAGCACCATAAAGTGGCGCCCAAACCATATTATCGAAAAAGATAGCCGGCTATCTTTTGTTTCGATAATACGGTTGGAGCCGGCCAAATCTCAGCATTTGGGCTGGCGTTAGAGATGGCCGGCATTGGTTTCCGGCGATAATGGAAACTAATGCCGGTGATCTCAAACCCAGCCAAATGCAAGGTATTTGGTTGTGGGAGGAGCCAGCATTTGTAGTGCACTGGTCCCCCTGACATGCCAGGACACCAACCGGGCACCTTAGGGGGCACTGCAGTGGACTTCAAAAATTGCTCCCAGGTGCATACCTCCCTTATCTTGGGTGCTGAGCCCCCCCAAATCCCCCCCAAAACCCACTCCCCACAACTCTACACCACTACCATAGCTCTAAGGGGTGAAGGGGTGCCTACTTGTGGGTACAGTGGGTTCTGGGGGGGGGGGGTTGGAGGGCTCCCATTTACCACCACAAGTTTAACAGGTAGGGGGGTGATGGGCCTGGGTCCACCTGCCTGAAGTGCACTGCACCCATTAAAACTGTTCCAGGTACCTGCATACTGCTGTCAGGGAGCTGGGTATGCCATTTAAGGCTGGCACAAAAATGTTTTTTTATTTTTTTGGGGGGGTGGGAAGGGGTTGGTGACCACTGGGAGAGTAAGGGGAGGTGATCCCAGATTCCCTCCGGTGGTCATCTGGTCAATTGGGGCACTTTTTTGAGGCTTGGTCCTAAAAATAAATGGACCAAGTGAAGCCGGCGAAATGCTCGTCAGAGCCGGCCATCATTTTTCCATTATCGGGCGAAGCCGGCCATCTCGTAACCACGCACCCATCCCGCCTTCTGTACCCTGCCGAAACGCCCCCTTGAATTTTGGCCGGCTCCGCGACGAAAGCAGTTGGCGCTGGCCAAAATCGGCTTTCCATTATACCAATTTGGCCGGCTTCAGGAGATCGCCGGCCATCTCCCGATTTGTGTCAGAAGATGGCCGGTGATCTCCTTCGAAAATAAGCTGGAAAGCATGATATAAGGATATTGCATCAAGAAATTTAAGTTTTGTTAGAAAAGGGTAAAAAACAAAAATTAAACTGGAATTTTTACTTGGTTGCTGGACGGAGGGAGGGTTGTGGCTTCCTAATATATAAAGATACAACCTTGCATGTCTCTTAAGGTACCTTGGTGATTGGGTGTGGTGATCAGAGGACTCTACTCCTTGGCACACAGAAAAGAGTCTTTTTCTACCCTATCACCCCTACTCCATGCTCCACAAGCTAACTTGTCCCAGGAGCTTAAACAAGTATTTCTGAAACCAATGTGGGCTACTTGGTGTATTCTCTTAACACTTCTTCATCAGGATTATACTCACTCTGACATCTTGCCTATTTTGGAAAACTTAGATTTTACACCTAGGCTGGACAATGCGGTATTTTGCCGCTGGACTTCTTTGGGAATTGTATTTGTGTCTGATCTTCTGGCTCCAGAGACTGGGATGAGGTCTTTTGCTGTTCTGCAGCAGAGTTATGTCATATGGAACTCAAATCTTTTCATTTATTTGCAAATCTCTCACTATATCACGATGTTACTGAAGGGACCTTTCGCAGGAGAGTTAGCTAATGTCCTGGATGGTTTCTTTGCCCCCTCGAGTCAACCACAAATCTCAGTGTTCAGTCTTTATAAGCTTCTTGATAGAATCTCCCCACAAAAGAACTATGATCATCCAAGGAGATGGAGTGAAGAGATTGGGGTTCACCTACAAAGGGATGACCTTTTGAAAGCTATTAAATACATTCCATTTATGATGCATAGTGCTGTTCACAGACAGTGTCAGTTTTGTATACTTACTAGATCTAATTTTTCCCAGAAACAAGCTTATTATGCTGGCTATGTAGCCTCTTCTGTCTGTGATAAATGTGAAGGGCCAAGATAACATTATATCCAATGCATTTTGGTTATGCCCACTGGTTTGGAGCTACTGGAATAGATTACTACATTTTTTGGAGTCCTTGTTGGGGAAAACTATCATTCCATCTCTGTTGGCTATGCTGTTTGGGAAATTAGACCATTGTGGACCACTTACCTGATTGAACGCATTTCGTTTTATAAATCTTGTGTACTTGGTAAAAAAAATGTTTACTGCAGTATTGGGTCCTAGACCACTTACGAACCTTTTGGCACTAGAGGAATATGTTTCATAAACTTATGGTGATGGAATCTCAGGATGCTTACCGAACTATTAAGCATGAGAAACAATTTTGGGCAATTTGGAGAATTTATATACAATCTTTACCATCCCGAGCATATAGCTTAATACTTAATGAGCTGGAATTATAACTGGTGACACCATACTACCCTACTGCTATTGCCTTTATAATGTTACTGCAGGGGGGAGGAGCTGGAGGTTGTTCAGACTGTTTTCATTTTTCCTCCCATGTTGTGGTTATCAGGTAGAGAGCTAGGCTCTCCACAATTGATGTATTTGTTAAAGTTGTTACCTTGTTATTATTGCCTGTTATGAAGTTCGGGGAGTAGGAGGAGGTTGACAGTGGGTATTTTTGTCAAAACATGTACCAGACTCGCTTTGTACTTTACATGCTTTCTTTGTTTAGTAAACATATTTCCAATAAAACAAGTTTATCATCATATCAAAATATATGGAAGTGTTGTCATGCTAAACATACTATTTGCAATACCAAGGCTGTCTGAGGCAAGCAGGCAAGCATCAGATTACCTTTCACTAATTGCACTATTGCTCCTTGTTAATTAGTCCTCTGGCATCTTTAATTTTGTGGTAATCTGACAAGAGAACACACACTCCAGGGAGAGGGAATTGTGATCCTAAAGTGACTATCATATTATAGAATAAAAGAAACAACAATCCTCATTCCCCCTCATCCCTTCCCCCCCCAAAAAGTAATAATAGTTAATAAAATATGATTTGAGGAATGGGTAAGAAAGGAAATGCATAAGATTATGCTGGAAAGAAATTCTACCTAGCGTACCATATTTCTTTGTCAGAAGCTTAGTCATAAAATAATACATTGTGGGGCCTGTTTACCAAAATAAGTCAAAAGTGCAGGTGAAGGTTAGGTGGCTCAGTGGCAGTGCCAAGAACTACTATACAGAAAGCTTCTAATTTGATCTCTAATTTGCTTTTCCGCTCCCAGATTGGATGAGGCTGGAAATGCTGAGAAGACAGCACTCACAACCTGTAGGGACAGGAAGGAGCCATGGTCATTGCTCAAGAATGACACCTCGTGGTTTGACTTAGGATTCATGATTACAAAGTTCTGGAAAAAAATCTAGACTGGTTCCTGCAGAACACTTTCACTGTAATAACCAGACTAGGTACAATGAGGGAAGGGGAATTTTAAAAAATAGGGGAAAACTCTTCAGGTAATTATGAATGAAGGCTTATGATGTTGGGATTCCAGCACTGGTTCTGACTGAGCTGGAGGCCTAAAGGAGCAGGATAAAATTGATGCATCAAAGAGAATAAAGGCACATGTTAAGGGCTCAGTCATTAGCATGCTAGTCATGAAAGAATATAAAGCCTTTAGTGAAGAGCACATTAGGAGGGTAATTTTATAAAAACTTATTCACACCAATATAAATGCATAAAAGGCCACTGATAAAACAGCCCACCATATAAAACGTATGCACTATAACAAGTAGGCACGAACTTTTACATGGCTCAGGTATAGCTGTGTTTAGGGGCATAATTTGGATGAAGTCATGATTTATATGCATTCTAGTGCACATTTCACTTAATATTCAGCCAGCAGTGGTCAATATGTTTTTTAAATGATGACAGCTGGTCATGTGATGCCTTGCTGAGAGCACGTGTTAGTGAGAAGAGCTCCCGAAACTTGATCCTCAAAACTTGCCTCCAACTAGTTTTTTTTTTTGCTAAAACTACTACTACTACTATTTGACATTTATAGAGCGCTACTAGGGTTACACAGCACTGTACAATAAACAAAGAATGACGGTCCCTGCTCAAAGGAGCTTACAAACTAGAGGACAAGATGGACAAGGAGAGCAGACAAGCAATAATTCCATTGAAGAATTGGAGGTGCTAAGGAGTTGAGAGTCACAAAATTGGACAAGGCTGATTTTTATGCTCATTGATGACTTCTGAAGCGCAACAACGAGAGAAAGAAAAACTACAGCACAGCGAATCAAACATGGCGACCGGGGGAGACATAGGATCTTCTTCCATTAGCTCCGCATAGGTGGCACAGATAGTCACAGAAGTGAAATGAGCTACTGAAATGTCGGCCTCTCTTGATTAACATAAATTGATTAAACATATTTCAGAAATCTCGGTGAGTGTTGAGATTCGAGAGTGTCAATTTTACATATTACATAGGGCTTACTTTACACAAGAGCAAAAGTTCAAAGCAGGGGGCATAGATACACCTGTGTGTCAAAAATGCCGACAAGATAACAATTCATTTTTTCATGCCTTTTGGAGCTGCCCGAAAACAGCATAATTCTGGAGAGACATATCAAATTATTTGGGGAAGTTGCTAGATTGGGAACTGCCGTTTTCTCCTGCAGGCTGGCTGCTTGATAAGTATGAGTTTTTTTCATATTTCCAACTGAACTCAGGTCTTATTAATTCACAAAGCAGGAGCCATGGGCAAGCGGGTCATGTTGTGTGCCTGGGTGGGAGAGGAGGCCCCCTCTTTTTGGGCTTGGCAAAACCGCATGGACGCATTGATGCTTTTGGAATGAAGCCATGCTGACTGTTCCCCCAAGCGTAAGAAACTATTTTTGTCAGTGTGGGATGTTTACATTCAGTTCCTTCCACACAGGACCAGGAGCATGATCTTGAACTCTATTTGAGTGTTCATCCCCTATTCTGTTTTTTTTTTTTCTTTTGGTGAACTGCTGGACTGCCTCAATCTGGCAGTGTCTTGGTGAATGCAGGGTTGGTTTCCGGACTTGAGCCACATGTGCCTCAACTCTAAATTTATATTTGGTCCTCCATGTATGGGTTTGTTTGTTTTTGTTTAACTTGGGGGGGGGAGGGGGAAGGGATCTGATGTTACATATGGAAAACTGGAAGATGGATTTACTTTCATACTGTTTTGAAGATATTATATGTACTGTGTTATATTGCTTAGTTCTATAATGACTATTGTGGTATTATGTAAATACACCATCAATAAAATTGTGAAATCCTAAATGATGACGACTGCAGACTAAAGTAGGCCCCCTATCTTGGGGTGGTTTGCAAGGTGGGAGTCTGAGTGGGGGGGGGGGGGGTCAAGAAGGGTGACTGGAGGGGACTTAAAGCAGGGGGCTGCTGGAGAACCTAGCAGGGACGTAATGTCATGACAGTGGTGGCAATCAAGAAATTATGCGAATGCCAGGACCCACACAGCTAGGTGGGCAATGTTGTAACATCCTATCTTCCCATTTAGCTATGCGGGTACCAGCACTGAATATGGCTTGTGCCCATATAACTACCAGTTCCTCCCAGACTCCACCACCGGACTGCCTGGATTGCACATAAGTGGTAGCGCTGACATTTAGCAGCTCTGCTCACTTAAGTGACCTGCCTGCTTAAACCACACTGAAAACTGACCCAATTGTCTACAAAACACATACTTAACATTTGCATCTACTTCCATGCAGATGTAAATTTAAAGCGGTTCATTTTACCCATGAAGTTTGCAGGTATTGTGCTTGCATTTTATAAAGACACATAGGCATCTATTTGTCTTTATAAAACAAGCCCAAAAAAAGTGCCTACTTGGTCTCTCCACCTAGGCAACCTGTTATATAAAATTATCCTCTATAACCACAGTAAATGTGCACATGAAAATCTCTGTTAAGGTGTACTTAAAATGTAAAATCTTCAAGTGCATTTAAACGCAAAATTACACTAATCAGCATATGTAATCAGTAAATTTATATTTTAACACAAAACCCCAAATTATTTGTAATAGAAAGAAAAAATGCATGTCAACATTAATTCAAGCACAGTAATGCTGACTTAATACACGTTAAAGGATATAACATGTATTAAGGTATTAACGTATTTTAGTGATAGGCCACCAGATCTTTATCTATTTGACCTGTATTATGCAGTGGAGTAGAGAATGTAATTGTCATAGGTTTGAGCAAAGTAGCAGTCTTAGATTCAACTATCGCAAATGCATGCACTGGTAGGAAAATGTGTGTGCACTCTTTAAGAAGAGTGCATAGTATTATCGGTGAATGACATTTTGTTGCAAATGACAGCCTTTTTTGCCCCACCACAAAAACCTACCAAGGACATATTCTTCTCATGGAAAAGTGCATAGGTGATGCGATCAGATTCCTGTAGAGTGCTGCATCCAGAATGCCTCTGATGATCTACCTTCTGCTCTGTGTTATACCCAGAAACAGAAAATACATTGGTCTACAAAAGAAACACAAAGCAATAGTAAAATTCAACCATCACAAGAGTAATTTCTACACACTTTTCTATTCTTTCTCACACATTCCTTTTGAAGGTAGGCCAAATGTGGCAGTAGCTCTATTTGAGCAAACTGTTTCTCCCCCATATCTCCTGTGATACTCTCTGGCATTTCACTACCTGCCAAAGAAAGAGTAGTGTTATGCTAGGATTTCTAGGATACCACTTCACAGTCCTCCAAGTCCTAACCCTTCATGCTAAGTGGTCATTTTGAGAGCAACTTAGCAGAGATTTGTTTTTGGTTTGTACGTCTCGACTAAAAAGGGGTTGACTTCCCTGAAGCAGCTATAAGGCAAAACAGGGCTTCTGTTAGGCAGTTTGAAGCGCCCCATGGCAAATAAATGAGACAGCAGCTTGAAGTGCCCCAGCAGAGATGACAGCTCTTTTGAACGTTAAAGCTAACTGTTGTTTGGGAGTTTATTTTTGAGAACTAGATGAATTTTGTTAGAACTATATGATTTAAGTTGATCCTGTTATTTTACTTCTCTTTCATGATACTATTTATGGCTCTGACTCTGCTGTGAAAGTGACTGTGTAATTAATAACGTATCAATATTTGAATATGAGAATTTTGGCAGAGTGTTTTCTTTCTTTGACAAATGACTGAATTCACTCCTGCGCTTAATGGGCTTAAGAGTATTGTGATTGTGAGGTCTTTTTTCTCCACCATTATGAAAACTTTGGTTGAACTTGGAGCAGAGAACTGCAATAGTATCTTGTAAGCTATATTATTTTTGTTATTTTTGTAAGTGGTTGCAGCTTACACTTCTTTTTTGCTGGTAATTTTATAAAATCATTTGAACACATGTGCCCACATAGGCGCATAAATGGTTATATTTCAACTGGTGTAAAAGTATGCATAGAGACATGATGGCATATACTTTATCAGTCAGTATGTACAGGGGCAGAGTTTGGGCAAAGCATAGGCAGAGTTCACAAGTATGAACACAGATTATAAAATACGTTAATCAACGAATATACTTGCAAACTTCACTACTCTTGAACAGGTGTAAATGTCCGTTCCTGCATTCAAAGTGCAATTTCTGCTTCTTATGCTAGTCTTCTGTAAAGACACAGAGACACCTATGTGTCTTTATATAAACAGGGCCTAAGCAGACTCCTACTTCACCTCTTATTTTGTTACATTTGTATCCCACATTTTCCCACCTATTTGTAGGTTCAATGTGGCTTACATAGTACCGGATAGGCGTTTGCAGACTCCGGTGTAAACAAATACAAAGTGATGTTGTGGTAAGATAAAGTTCATGTGGTGCAGCCACACTAGGGAATCGTACAATGGAAGAGTTGTGTTATGTCCCTTACGTATTTTAGTTTTGTTGTGTTGCAGAGATCAGGCATTTATGTTGGATTGGTAGGGTATGCCTTTTTAAACAGGTTAGTTTTTAGTGTTTTCCGGAAGTTTAGGTGGTCGTACGTCGTTTTCAAGGCTTTTGGTAATGATTTCCACAGTTGTGTGCTTATGTAGGAAAAACTGGATGCATAAGTTGATTTGTATTTGAGTCCTTTGCAGCTTGGGTAGTGCAGATTTAGGTACGTTCGTGTTGATTCAGATGTGTTTCTAGTTGGTAGGTCGATCAAGTCTGTCATGTATCCCGGGGCTTCACCGTAGATAATTTTGTGAACCACAGTGCAGATTTTGAAAGCAATGCGTTCTTTAATTGGGAGCCAGTGTAGTTTTTCATGCAGGGGTTTTGCACTTTCAAATCGCGTTTTTCTGAAGATAAGCCTAGCTGCCGTGTTTTGAGCGGTCTGAAGTTTCTTTAAGGTTTGTTCTTTGCATCCCGCATAAATTCCATTGCAGTAGTCTACATGGCTTAGTACCATTGATTGTATCAGGTTGCGAAATGTTTCCCTCGGGAAGAACTGTTTCACGTGTTTGAGTTTCCACATTGAGTGAAACATTTTCTTTGTTGTGGATGTCACTTGGCTCTCAATGTAGTGGTCCATTGTAATGCTGAGGATTTTCAGGCTGTCTGAGATAGGGAGGGTGTAATCTGGGGTGTTGCTAATTGTGGGGTTGTCAGCGCTGTGTGGAGATGAGAGGATGAGACGGTGTGTTTTTTTCTTTGTTGAGTTTTAGTTGAAATGCATTTGCCCAAGAGTCCATGATGTTCAAGCTGATCTTTATTTGTTGGTGATTTCTGTCAGTTTAGAGTTGTAAGGAATGTATATTGTGACATCGTCTGCATAGATGAAAAGGTTAAAGCCTTGGTTGGATAAGGACTTGGCTACTGGGGTCATCATTAGGTTGAAGAGGATCGATGATCCCTGTGGTACTCCGCAATCTGCTTTCCATGGTGATGATATGTTTGAGTTTGATTTTACTTGATGTTTTTGTGATTAGGAAACCCTTGATCCAGCTTAGTATGTTTCCACCAATCCTGAAATTATCTAGTAATCTTATTAATATACTAGTAAAAGAGGCCCGTTTTGAACAGAAAGGAAACAGGCGCTAGCAAGGTTCCAGGGCCTCCTCTCCCCTCCTGTTCCCCACTCAACCCCACCCTTCACCCCCTCCTCCCCCCTCTTCTCCCTTCCTCCTCCTCCCCTCTTCTCCCTCCCCCCACCCCCCTCTTCTCCCTCCTCCCCCTCATCTCAGGACCCCCCCACTCCCTCCCTCTCGTCTCAGGACCCCCTCCCCCCTCTCTCTCTCTTATCTCATGACCCCCACCCCCTCCCCCCTCTCTCTCTTGTCTCAGGACCCCCCCTCATCTCAGGCCCCCCCCTCTATCCACGCCCCCTCCTCCGATTTCCGCTGCCCAGTGCCTCCCTCCCTCTGTGTCTGTGGCCTGCGAATGCAATGAGGACGTGTGCTGTTTAAAAAGTTTTACCTCCTGCTCGTCCGCCAACACTGAAGTGCAGCAAGTACAGACACCGCTTCAGACAGGCTGTTGTTTCAGCTGTTCCTTTGGTTCCGCCCTCATTTCCCGTTTGCGGAAACTGAGAGCGATTGCGAGTGGTTGGTCCCTTCTCCTTCTGACGTTGCATTTCTTTCCCTGGCAGCTAGACAGAGTTCCCTCGAGCACGGGGCAGTGATCAGGAGTGCGGTTACAACACTACACCGCTTCACTGCCACGCTGCCATGGAGTCAGCTTCAGAACGTTGGAGGTGCAAATTATTATATTAGATTGTGATTTACCATGTTGAATGCACTAGACATGTCGAATTGGAGGAGTAGGATGTTTTTGCCTATTGCTATTTCCTGCTTGAATTTGGCTAGGAGCTAAAACTAGGCACCCCCTTTTAAAATTATCCTCTGCATGCTTTAGGGCACTCTGCGCTGAAGGTCAGCACACTGTTCTAATGCACAGTTTATTACATCAGCACCTGGCTGTAGAGTCCTCACAAAAGATATGGGAAGACATGTCCTAATGTACTGTATCATTTCTCTTTCATCTAAGCTAACATTATTTTAATCGAAAGGATTAAGCGGGAAATAATTTGGGCTTAATAAAGTGGACCTTGCACAGTTTGTAAAAGAGTAGTAGAGGTAAAAGGGTTTTTTTTTCTTTTTATTATTTTGGTTAAGGAACTATGAAGTCAATCGTCAGCTGGCCACCAAATGCAAATTATACATAAATTTTTTGTATAATTTCATAACGTAGTTATTCGTGCCACCTGTTTTCAAAGTTGAAAGCATAAGTTATAAGTTAAATTTCAGCATTTTCCCATAAAGCTTTTTGCCCTGTCCCATCCCATTTTGGTTGAATTTTAGCTCTATAGCAATTTACATGGCCAAAATTAATCTGTGTAAGTGCTAGGCTTTGTTTTTGAAAAGCACTGTGTTCAGTACCCTCTGAGAACTGTCTAGGCCAGTGTTTCTCAACTTCAACTCAAGTACCCCTTACCTCAAACAAATTTCAACCAAGGACCCTCGAGTTCTGATCACCAAAGATTTTGAAATGGATATTCCAAATTCTAATCATGAAATTGAAAAAAAATTAACTTTCTAACTTTGTTGTCTGGTTATTTTACTTTTCTAATTATGTTGGTTTGAGCTTTGGTTTCTGCTTTCCTCCATCTTCTCTTAACACTCACCATTTCTCACTCTTCCTTTTTCTTTCGGCTTTCTTCAATTTATTCTTCTGCCTTTTTGTCAGGATTCAATTCATTCTTACTATCCAATTTCTCTCATTTTACTGCATCTATCTACAGCTTTCCATTTCTTTCCTTCACCCCAACTTTCCATCCATTCCCCTCCCTCCTAATCTCCAGTCTTTCACTAAATCTATTCTCTTCCTCTTTCCATCCAGCTTTCCCCTCTTTCTCTCCCCATCCTTCCATCCATTATCTCCCCCCTTTCTGCCAGCATTTCCCCTCTTTTTCTTCTCCCTTCCATCCAGCTTCTCCCCTCTTTCTTTCTCTCCCGTCCCATGCCTATCCTCACATTTTTGTTCCCTATCCCTCACCCCAGCCACTTCTGCTGCTGTTTCTCCAGAAGTCAGCTCCACTTGTACAGCATTGGCTGGACCATCATCATCTGCTTACAGACATTAAATGGAGGATTATAGACCATATACAGCTAGGGTGGGAGGGAGAGAACCTGGTTCAGCTATTAAACTTTAAAGCGCAATGTTGGATTTTTCAACTTGGTACGCTGCATCCTGAGGGTTTAAATTCTGAAATTGATTGGCGATTTCCTTTTTTCTGTGTCCAATCATACTGTGTGTTTTCTGATCAGCTGTAGCCTATTTAATCACAGGGTCCGCGCTTAGACGCTGCAGCCATATTTTTCTGATGCGGGAGCGCTTGAACTATGTTATAGTAAGAGACTGCGATGTGACTGACTCATGTGTGTTATATTTTTTCTTGAAATTTATGGATTTTCTTATCTTATAGAGAGCCTCTTCCTTGAGGAAGCTTTTTGCGAAACCTGGCCATGTCGGTGGAGGTTCTCCTGCGGTCAAAGGCTGCCGCTATTTAAAGATAAGTGTGTGCTACAATGCACGTTTTTTATATTGCTAAAATGCTGTTACAGTATGCAGCTATAAGATATTGAAAGATATTGAAAGATTAGAAAGAAAATCAATAATAAAATATTCTTATATAAAAATACAAAAACAGGGTGATCTTATGAAGATTTGCACCACAACCATTTCTTTGAAAAAGAAAGAAAAAAATTGTTCATATGGTATGTGCTGCAGTTAGATCTGATGATCCCCATGAATTCAAATAAAGCATTTATCTCATTGCAGTCATGAGAAAATTTTGATTAAGTTCTGATGTTTGGGACATTAAGAAGTATATAGTATTGATAGTCCCCACACTTGCTTTTTCTGGTGGGCTTCAATTTGATTGTTTCTCCAGACCAGCAGCAGCAGAAGCAAAAATCATCTGAAGCAGTTCCAAGGCCACAGTCTCCATGTGCGCGCTGTCAGCTCTGCTGGTTCCCTGCCCCAGAACAGGAAGTTGACGTCAGAGGGGGCATCAGACTAGTAGAGGTTATGCACACCCCTTGGGGTATGTGAACCTCTGGTCTAGGCAGAAAGTACCCACAAAGATTTACATCTGCCTTTTCTGCATATGCTTTTCCCTTTTAAACAACATGCATGGTTTTGATAATGCAAAAGTACAAGTTTAGTTTAGTTTACTCATGTTCTTTCTATACTGCTTTTAAAATCCCACATAACCAGATGGTTGTAGCATATCCTGCCCACTACAGAAAGGGAGGGTAAATTTCAGACATGCACTATATGGCTTTTGAAAACTTCTCTCTTTAATATGACATTTACTTTGAAATTATATTAAAAGTCAAAGATGGGGATTAGAATTTCATGATCAAATTAAAGAAAATACATAAACGCACAGGATCAGAAAATAAAAATGTTAAGTAAAGAAACTTATTCCAGCTGTGTAGTCTCAGCTAAACAGGATAGTTTAGCTACCCTGTTTAAGTGAACATAAAACAAACTTCTGAAAAAAGCTGGTAAATAATTAAGATCCAGTGGTAGAGCTGGAGGATTATCCACTGTGGTACTGGTGGAGGCTACTCAATTCCCCGAGATGGCTGCTAGGTAGGAGTCACAAACTGTGGTAATTAGCAGTCAGCTCTCCAATCCAAACATTTAGCCAAGGGGATTGCAGGATCTATTACCTTTACCTTCTACAATGCCCTGGAGAGAACTGAAAAAGTCATTTCTTAATATCAAGCCACAAGCCATACAAGTGCCAGGGAGGTTTATTATTAATAAGGGCTCAAATGAAAGACATCTGAATTTCTAACCATAGAGTAGCACGGCAGGCAAAACAGTCTTGGTCAACCCTTAGTTCAAATTTCCCAAACACTTATCCCACTTCATCATCATCATAGCACTCTACAGTCCTTACAAACCATGGGAGCCAGTGATAGAAACCATCCTTCTTGCCCAAGGTCTTTTCCAGTTGAGGGCCATATATATTGCACTTCAGATGTCCACTGCAGTCCACTTCTGGATATCATCCAGCCATATTCTTTTTGGAGTTCCTCTTTTTTTTTCGTATTCCTTTAGCTCTTCACCGTTTTTAACAACCTGCTGCCTTCCATCCTACAGATGTGTCCAAGCATCACCAGTTTCCTTACCCTCATCCAATACTTTCTTGTTTAAATCCTCTCAGACCTTAGCATATCCCTCCAGCTTATTTTTCTTATTTTCCTCTCAACACCTCATTTCAAGCACGTTCAAATACACAGTGTTTACTTCTTTTTTTTTTTCTGGAGACCAAAACTTGCATGTGTATAGCAAAGTAGACTTCATGCTATGCCATTATCCCACAGAAGATACTATAAAATGCTCACGAACTCCTTGTCTGTTTACCCCCCCCCCCCCCCCGCCCCAGTTAATGGGTAGCAGTTGCTGCCAAAATACATGCTGTTTAATGGTCACAACATTCACACCCTTCCCACTAGGAGGGTACATACATCACATCTGAGAAGGTGTACCAAAGAGAAAATCATCATTGCCTGCTGGCCGAGTGTCCACCCCTTTGCAGCAGTCCATCGAGTGGTATGCTACCAGCCTAAATACTGTGATTGGAGTTGGGAGAGCCCATTAGCTCCATTAGCAGAAGATCTTTGGAAGACCTGGGCCTGGATCTATCGTTGTCTCCTCTGGTTTGCTTCCCACCCCCTTGCCCAGCAGAAGTGAAGAGCATGACTGCAGTGGTGGGATCTACGGAAGATGCAGCCTATCTTCAGAAGAGTATCTGCTGGAGCTCCATCTGATAGTGGTGCCAGGTCTCTGGTGCCCTTGAATGGAGTAACGCTGGAAGGCATATGGAGGGTTTAGATGAAAATGGAGGCTTTGATGTCCAAGAATACAATTGAATTGCCATCACTTGTAAGTAAAATTGACATCTTATCGGAGAACATTGAAAATGTAAAAACAGATCTTTCAACACAAATCAAACATATTAAAGAAGAAGTAAAGCAGTTCAAGAGGTTAGTTCTACATCAATTCAAGATAATTTATTAATCCACAGAAGGATGGAATATTTTGAAAAGTTTAATCACTGGTTAAATTTGCATTTTGAACTTTACAAAATGTTTGGGCCTTATTCCAAGACATGCCTTTAAAAAATACTTATGGGAGAGCACGTGACGTGATGAGCTGAGCAGACGTGCTTTGCCTCAGCTCCTGAGCCCTCACTCCATAAACCTTCAAAATACTGCAAATCACAAGTAGAAAAAGGAAACCTGAGCTCTATATATCATATGGACAAATACCTTAAACAATCCCCTACTGGAATGGCGTTGCGTATCAGGAAAAAAGAAAAGGAAAAGAGTAAAGCGCCAGCAACGGAATCCAAGATGGCGGACGATCCGCTCTCGGCGAACCAAATATTCACAGCGGCGCAGCTCGAGCAGTTAACGCTTGCGGTGGCAAATGCTTGGCAACCCAAGTGGGACGCTCTGGATTAAAAGTTGGACTCTTATCAAACGAAGCTGGAAGGTTTAGGGACCTGAACGGAGGATTTGGAGACCAGGGTATCTGCCCTGGAAGATGATTCCCAGGGCTATAGTATGGACCTGCGGGAGATTAAAAGGCAGCTCCAGGAACACATGGACAAATTAGAAGATCTTGAAAATCGCTCCTGCAGGAACAACGTGCGCATCGTGGGCCTTTCAGAAAAAGTACCTGAAAAAAACTTGGTTGACTGGCTCATGGAGTGGTTATCAAAGGAGCTGGCCTTGTCGGATGGCTTCGGGCCCCTGGTAATTGAACGAGCGCACCACGTGGGCCGTAACAGGGAAAATCAGGAAAGACCTAGAGTGGTGGTGGCGCGGCTCCTCAACTACCGGCATAAGTTGGAAGTGCTGCAGGGGTTTAAGATCCGCAGAGGAGATTTGAAACATGAAGGTCGCCAAGTCCTGATATTTCAAAACTACTCATCAGGTGTCCAGGAGCGGCGACGTAAATTTCATCCATTATGCACTGCATTGGTCCAGAAACAAATTCGTTTTGTTCTACAATACCCAGTGGCACTGAAAGTGCTGGTGCATGGGCAATGGAAAGTGTTTAAGTCACTGGAAGATGCAAAAATTAAGCTCCAGGATCAAGGTATCCTGGAAGGAGACTGAGAACAATGGTAAACCCTATTGGAGAATAGGTTTCAAAATGTTTTCATTTTCTTTCTGTAGCAGTAATAGCTATAAAAATGTTTTCAGTAGGCAGGAGTAGAGGGCTCCTGACACGTTAGGTGCTCTATTGCTAATTCCCGGTTTCGGTCTGGGAATATGGCAAATGGGTTAGTTTTGAGGGGGGGAAATAAGGGGGGTTGGGGTAAATGGCTTATGGTTTCTGTGGGAATATTGGTTTGCTATGGGATTAGGGTTATGTATCGACAGTGTAAGGGGCAGTATCATGCAGGCTTAAAAAGTGATCTGCTGGAGTTTTGTCTGCAGAGGGTGGATCTGGGGCTGGAGGGACTTGCAGCATTCCAGGAGTGTATGGCCAATGGGAGCGGGAGGTTCCAGGGATGACCACTAGAATTGTATCTTGGAACGTAGGTGGTATCAGTTCTCCAATCAAAAGATCCAAGATTCTTTCAGCACTTAAGAGACACAGAGCTGATATTGCATGTTTGCAGGAAACACGCCTCACAGACTTAGAACACTCTAAGCTGCAAAAATATTGGGTGGGGGAGGTATTTGCGGCGTCATCCCAGAGACGTAAAGGAGGGGTGGTGGTGCTGTTTCGAAAGGGGCTCCCATATAAAGCAGCTGTAATTGACAAAGGGGCCCAGGGGGATCACATATTGCTAAAAATATGGTTGTCTGGTAGAGTCATTTTGCTATTGGTCCTCTATGGACCTAACAACCATAATCCGGCCTTCCTTACCAACTTAGCTGGGAAATGCCTACAGAGTAATAGTGGGGATTTGATTGTAGTGGGAGACTTTAATGCGGTCTTGGACCCGAGGCAGGATTGCTCCAGTGCAAAAGATTCTCAGTACAGAGGAACGCGGGCCAAAGAATTTCAGACATTTAATAGAACCCTCGACCTGGTAGACCCGTGGAGGATATTCCACCCTGGAGAGAAAGATTACACGCACAGGTCGAGGGCCCATGGCACAATTGCCAGAATTGACTATATTCTGTTTGCTCGCTCCTTATTCCACCTAGTAGCTGCAGCATCTATAGGCCCAGAGGAAGTAGCAGATCATGCTATGGTGTGGTTAGACCTTGTTAACTCTGCGGCGGCTGGGGGAGGTAGGGGGTGGAGATACCCAGTGGGCCTCCACCAAGATTTACAATTACGGGCGCACGTACAACAAAGTTGGGAACACTAAATAGAATATAATCACTGGCATGCTGTTCATCAGCCTGAGTTGTTCTGGATGGCTCGAAGGCGGTCCTGCGGGGTGCCATTATAGCCTACTGTAGTATGAAAATAGGAAGAAGGCGGCAGGCATCCTGAATTTGGAGCGCCAGTTGCAAAAGGCAAAAAGAATACCTCTTCACCACCCCACACCAGTTAACTTAGAGAATCTAAAAGCCACCCAGGCGGCGTTAAATAGCTTATTACATGAAAAGGAGATGAAGTCTGCCCTGTTTTACAAATATAAGTTGCAGAGGTTTGGTAACCGGGCAGGCAGAATGTTAGGTAGGCTGATTAGAAATTCGGGAGCCCCAAGGACAGTGACTGCACTGAGAGATGCAAAAGGGAACCTAATAACAGATAGTCGAAAGATCGGGCAGGCCTTTACAGAGTACTTTAAAACATTATATAAATCCAGGGTGACTCCCTCGGCACAAGAGATGCAGGAACATCTGACCCAGATTGGGCTCCCAAGACTAACAGGGGAGCAATTGGAGAACCTGAACAAACCGATAACAATGTTAGAACTGCAAGGTGTGATTAAAAAGTTAAAGCTTTGGTCTGCCCCAGGCCCAGATGGATTTTCAGGGGAGTATTATAAAATACTGTCAGGGGAGGCCCTAGCATCTTTACTGGAATATTATCAGGAGGTGGTGGGGAAAAAAGAATTTCCGAGGCATGCCAACTCAGCGCTCATAACCTTAATCCCCAAGCCAGGGAAGCCTTTGGATAATGTTGAATCTTACCGACCAATTTCATTGCTAAACGTTGACACTAAAATATTGGCAAAGCTGATGGCTGAGCGTTTGGCAGAATATCTACCATTCCTGATACGTCAAGAGCAGGTTGGGTTTGTTAGGGGCCACCATTCGGTTCATAATATCAGGAAGACCTTGATGGCTATGGCGGCCAGCCAACAGCTTGGGGCCTCCACCCTGCTCTTGAGTTTAGATGCCGAAAAGGCTTTTGACCAGGTGGGGTGGGAGTTCATGTACCAGACCCTGGCTGCCATGGGTATAGAGGGGTGGTTCACGCATGCAGTTCAGGCACTTTATTGTCAACCTAAAGCTGGAGTGTTTGTAAATGGAGTCAGAGAGCCAGAGTTCCAAATATACCGGGGTACACGACAGGGTTGTCCCTTGTCCCCCTTATTATTTATATTGTCCTTGGAACCGTTGCTGCGGAAGGTCTCCTCAGCCCCAGACCTCCAGGGGGTTAATCTGGCAGGAAAGGATATTAGGATTCTAGCTTATGCAGATGATTTATTAGTAATTTTGAGAGAGCCCGCTAAGACTTTAACAAATTTGCTGCAGTTAATTGAGCAGTACGGGAGATACTCTGGGTTTCGTTTAAATTTACATAAATCTATAGCCCTACCGGTGTTGTCAGAAGAACCAATAACCTGGCTGGGGAGCTTCCCCATCCAATGGACACAGACCTCCTTGAAATACTTGGGAATCACCATCACTAGGGATTTATCACAACTATATGCGCAAAATGTGCAGAGATTATTGCGAGACATTAATAGACAGTTGGAGGCCTGGGGGCCGTTGCCACTTTCTCTGATGGGAAGGATTGCGCTGTTCAACATGGTTATGGCCCCCAGATGGCTCTACACATTTCAGTCACTCCCATTGTTTCTAAAAAAATCTGATGAGCAGAAGCTGATAAAAATGGTGCAAAAATTTTTATGGAAGAAGAAAAGGCCACGTCTGTCATATTACGCATTAAGTGTTCCAGTGGAGTATGGAGGCCTGGGACTATTAAATATCAAGTATATGACAGTGGCAAGCGGAATGCGACATATCAATGACTGGTTCCGTGGAACCCAGGAATATACAGCCACTTCCATAGAAATGCATCTGTATCTCGAAACACATTTTAGTAACTACCTGCATACAGCAGGGCCTCCCTTGCCATATATACTGCAAAATACAGGAATTTTGAGGTCGGCGAAAGCTGTATGGCAATGGGTCTGTAAATTGCATCAATTCTCTGCAAAAACTACCCCGTTTCTATCGATTTGTGAAAACCCTGCTTTTCCACCAGGCATTTTATATCCAGTTTTCCAAAGGTGGAAGCAGAAAGGGATGATATACTTATTGCATGTAGTCTCTCTAGAAGGACGGATAAAGTCATTCCAGGAGCTCCAGGCGGAATTTGGTCTGCCCCCTTCGGACGAGTTTCACTACAGTCAGTTAAAGCACTATATCCAGTCCTTGCCCTGGGAGGATTTAGCGGAAGACATTCAGGAAGAACTGGCCTCAGCATTTTCCTTAGCAGCGCAACAGCAAGTGCCGCTCAAGTTTTACCATAGGCACATTAGAGACACAGTGCAAGAACCTGATTATGTCAAGTTGTTATCCCAGTGGAAGCAGGACATTCCGATGGATTTTACAATATCTCAGTTGAAAACCCATGTTTTGACTTTAAGGAAACACACTTCTATGGTTTCGCACTGGGAAACTCAGTACAAAGTGGCACTTAGACTGTACATTCCTCCTAGGAGGGCTTTCCATATGGGGATCTCTCCGTGGGGGGGGGGGGGGAGTGCACCAAATGTAAGGAACCTGGAGCTTCTCTGGGGCATATGCTCTGGAGGTGCAGGGGCATTGTCAACTATTGGAAGCAGTTAATACACTATGTGTCTCATATTTGGCAGACCAGGTGGAAATATGACCCAGGTTTGTTGCTGGGCCACACTGTACTCGTCCGACCAATACCGAAAGGATTTACAGCTTTTGTGCACAAGACCATAGTAGTTGCCATGCAAGTGATCCTGTCTGAGTGGGTATCCTATAATTATCCATCCTATTCCCAGTGGCGGACTCGTATGATCCTGCTGTTGAGAGTCGAAAGGATGGGGGTGCATGACTTTAACTCTGGACCTGGTCTGCGGTTTCTAGATACTTGGCACCCATTATTAGGTACACTGATCCCAGCTGCCAGGAGTAGGTTGCTGAACTTTTAATAGTTTCCCAGGCAATGCATAAAGAAGGGTTGGGGGAGGGGGAGGATTTTAAAAAGGGAGGGAGGGACTTTTGGTAAATTGGGGGGGGGGGAGGGAGGAAGGGAGGGGTGGTAGGGGGTTGTCTGGGGAGGTAGGGGAATTTATTAAAAAACTGTATTACGTTGTGGACATGGTTGATGTTTTTTGTTCCTGTTGTGATATAGACTTACAAATCTGTGTGTACAATATCGCTTAGTATTTTTTTGTACAGGATAATTTGTCTTCAATAAAAAAGATAAACCATAAAAAATACTTATGTGAAATTTTGAAATACTCATCAAATGATATTCCGTCTTTGGCTAAGGTTTATTATCTTCCTTCTGGTTCCTCTAAAAATAACCCAAGTAACAGACCCTTGAAAGAGGAAGATAAGGGTAATCTTGTTCAGAATGAAGCATTGAATAACGTGGGAGTAGAAGAAATGGTTCCTGATATAAATGATTTGACTGCCTTTCTTGAGCAAACAACAACTGAAGTGATTGATACGTCAACCTTGTTAGTGATGTTTGTATTTGAACAAGATCTGTAGGACTTGAGGCTATATTTCAAGAAATCTAAAGATCTTTTTTCGATCAGAAAATATAGATGTACCCTGATGTTGCTAAAAAGATACAAGACAGGCGTAAATGTTTCTTTGTACTTAGACAACAAATTAAGGACATTAGTACTTCATTTTTATTATCATATCTAGAGAATGACACGGGGAAGGGGAACCACAGCAACCGCGGGGATAGGGACAGAGCTCATGGGGACGGGGAAGGGGCAGGTCCCATGGGGATGGGGACAAACTTTTTCCCCGTGTCATTTTCTAGTTGGAAGGGTATAGGGTGGTGGTGGGAAGGAGGGTTATTATAGCTGCTCATTGTTATTATTGTTTTCTATTTGTAATTCTTACAGAACAGTTGCACAGCATATTGTTCCTTTTTATACTTTAATAAAAAGATTTAAATATAAAATCATAAGTGTTCAAGGCTTCTGTAGATGAGGACAGAAACCCCATGGACAGGGACGGGGCGAGGATGGAGACAGGGCCTGCGGGGATGGGGCGTGGACGGAGATAGAACCCATGGGGACAGGGTGGGGACGGAGACAGAACCCACGGAGACGGGGCGGGGACGGAGACAGAACCCACGGGGACGGGGCGGGGACGGAGACAGAACCCACGGGGACGGGGCGGGGACGGAGACAGAACCCACGGGGACGGGGCGGGGACGGAGACAGAACCCACGGGGACAGGGCGGGGACAAACTTTGTCCCTGTGTCATTCTCTAATCATATCCTTGCAAGTGTTTAATAAAATATCTCAGTGTTAAATGTTTTTTATGAACCATCTCAGTTGAAGTCTTTTTTTGGACTTGAAATGGATCTCCATAGTTCAGAATAAGAGCAAGTGAAGCAATAAGTTTCTAAGAGTGGTAGGATTTCATGTATGGCCTATTCCACTTAATTTGTTTATTCTTCTTATGTATCTCCAATATTAGTTTAATAACTCTGCTCCACTATTTTGTGGTCTGATGAACAGATTTTTCCTAATTTAAAGTTTGAAATCTTGTTTCTAGAACAGTATGTGCTGTTTTCCTTTTACAAGTGTAATTTGTTTGTGTAATAATTGTCAAACATATCAGTAAATAAATAAATTTTTTTAAAGGATTCCAGGAGTGATCTGGGAAATTACAGACTAGTAAACCTGACTTCAGTGCCAGGGAAAATAGTGGAAATTATTATAAAGAAAAAAATTACAGAACACATAGACAAACATGTTTTAATGGTATAGAGTCAGCATGGATTCAGCGAAGGGAATCTTGCCTCACCAATTTGCTTCATTTCTTTGAAGCTGTAAATAAACATGTGGATAAAAGTGAATCGGTTGATGTAGTGTATCTGTATTTTCTGAAAGCTTTTGACAAAGCTTATCATGAGAGACTCCTGAGAAAATTAAAAAGTCAAGGGATAGGAGGCAATGTCCTTCTATGGATTAGGAATTGGTTATTGGATAGAAAACAGAGGGTAGGGTTAAATGGACATTTTTCTCAACAGAGAAGGGTGAATAGTGGAGTGCCACAGGGATCTATACTGGGACCAGTGGTATTTAACATATCTATAAATGATCTGGAAAACGAATGACAAGTGATGTGATTAAATTTGGGGTGACACAAAAATATTCAAAGTTGTCAAAACACATGTAGATTGTGAAAAATTGCAGGAAGACCTTACGAAACTGAAAGACTGGGCATCCAAATGGCAGATGAAATTTAATGTGGACAAACGCAAAGTGATGCACAATGGGAAGAATAATCTGAATCATAGTTACCTAATGATAGGGTCTGCCTTAGGACTCAGCATTCAAGAAAAAGATCTAGGTGTCATTGTAGACAATACGCTGAAATCTTCTGCCCAGTGGCCAAAAAAGGAAACAGGATGTTAGGAATTATTAGGAAAGTGATGCAAAATAAGACCAAGAATATTATGATGCCTCTGTATCGCTCCATGATGCGACCTCAACTTGAGAATTGTGTTTAATTCTGGTCGCCATATCTCAAAAAAGATATAGCAGACTTAGAAAAGGTTCACAGAAGAGCAACTAAATGAATAAAGGGGATGGAACTACTCCCATATGAGGAAAGGCTGAAGAGGTTAGGGCTCTTCAGCTTGGAAAAGAGACGGCTGAGGGGGGATATGATTGAGGTCTACAAAATTCTGAGTGGTGTAGAATGGGTAGAAGTGAATTGATTTTTCACTCTTTCAAAAAGTACAAAGACCAGGGGACACTCGATGAAACTACATGGAAACTTTTAAAACAAATAGAAGGAAATATTTTTACATTCAAAGAATAGTTAAGCCCTGGAACTCGCTGCTGGAGGATACGGTAACAGCAGTTTGCGTATCTGGGTTAAAAAAAGGTTTGGACAAGTTTCTGGAGGAAAAGTTCATAGTCTGCTATTGAGACAGACATGGAGAAGCCACTGCTTGCCCTAGGATTGGTAGCATGGAATGTTGCCACTATTTGGGTTTCTGCCAGGTACTTGTGACCTGGGGCTTGCACACTGTTGGAATCAGCGTACTGGGCTAGATGGACCAGGACCATTGGTCTGACCCAGTATGGCAATTCTTATGTTCTTATGTCCATTTGTGAGGGGTTCAGATGTGCCTTCACCTCTCTCTCCTTTTGTTTTCAGATTTAAAGATGGACTAGTGGGGCTTTTAGTGTTTCCTTCATTCTTCCTCAAAATGTCCACACTACCTGTTGAACCCAGACTTCAAAAAGTAGGAAAATGCTATACTAGGAAAATAACATCCTCTTTGAGAAAAAAAAAAGTCTTTTTAGTTGTAATACATTTCAACAGCCAATAAAAATATGTTGCTGATCTGGGAGGTATTTATGTACAAAGCCATCACTATTTATTTATTTATTTGCTGCACTTGTATCCCACATTTTCCCACCTAGTTGCAGGCTCAATGTGGCTTACAAAATGTTATAGCAACATGTACACATTATAGGATAAGAATGTCAAAATATAGATACAGATGGGTACATAGAATATCAAAGCAATCATATTAATGAAATAATAATTTTACAATTATTACAAATAAGAGTGCATAAGTAATCATATTGGATTGGAAGTGGATTAAAAGATCAACATAACATAATGATATCAGGACAAGATATAATATTCAGTCGTGAGGATGTAATTAGGATGAACAGATAGGAGGGTTCCTTAATAGTTGTGATTGGAATAATTAGGAAGTCAGATCGTTATGGGGAATCTTTATTGTACGCCTTTTTGAATAAGTAGGTCTTTAATAACTTTTGGAAGGTTGTCAGGTCGTGTGTTGTTTTTATGGCAATCGGTAATTCATTCCATAGTTGCGTGCAGGTGTATGAGAAACTGGATGTATGTACAGACTTGTTTGTAAGTCCTCTGCAATTGGGATAATGAAGGTTTAAAAGCAGGTGCATGATGAACTTTTATTTTATTTTATACTATGGGTATAAAAGATGTTTGTTTATGTTTATTTTAATTTGTTCCCTCGCCTTTATTATTCACATGCACACGCCCTTACACACACTAAATAAAAATGGAGTAAAATTTACAAAAGCAAAAAGGGGAGTACTAACATTGCAATTGGTAGAACTACAATCAGAAAAGATTAAACATGAAAAATGAGTGTCAATCTGGGCCGGGGGGGGGGGGGGGGGAGGGCAAAATTCCCCAGGCCCGGGCCTCCAAGGGGTGCCCGGCGCTGGGGTCTGTCTCTCTCTCTCCTGTTGGGACCCGAGTGATCGTGTCCTGACAGGAGCAGGAGAGAGAAAACTCCGGTGCCGGGTCCCCCTTGGAGGCTGGAGAGGACCTGGAGCTTCCTCCAGTGTTGCTCTTCTGTCCATTGCTGAGCGGCTGCTTTTCCTCTCAGGCACGCATGCTCAGTTTTGAAACCAAGAATGCCCTGAGAGGAAAAGCAGACAGAGGAGAAGGCAGTCAGCGATGGAGGAAGACGTCTTCTGCTGGCGGGGGTGGCAGTTATTAGGGAGGGAGACAGATGGGAGTGGCAGCGATCAGTGAAGGGGTGGCAGCGATCGGGGGACAGCAGACCTGCCCCGGGCCCGGTTAGTCTCTCAGCAGCCCTGGTGTCAATATTTTATTTTATTTTATACTATATACAAATATTAAACTGAGGGTTTAGTCTGTTATACTTTTTAAATGTTTTGGGGTTTTTTTTATTTGTTTCGGAGTACCAAACTTACCGGCATATCATTAGAAAGACAGAACTCCTTGATAACTTCTAAAAGAGGAGCCAACATGGAAGACTTTGCTTCGGACACCCCATCAATTCTTTTCATATTTTCAACAGTTGTAGGTCTGTCGCAGATGTGCATAGGGAGAGAAAACAAAGGACAAGATAGATATGAATGCTTCCTGGTTTCAGTTTCCCTTTGTTTCAGGGGCATTGCCTTTGTTGCATATGCTGGGATGATCACAGGGCAGTGTGTGTGAGATCATTCCAGGACACTGTGGGGCTCATTTTCAAAGCACGTAGCCTTCCAAAGTTCCATAGAAACCTATGGAACTTTGGAAGGCTAAGTGCTTTGAAAATATGCCTCTGTGTAACCCAACCCCGCTGTCAGGGTTTCAGGGTAGAATAGAGCATAAAACTAGTAATCAACATAAACAAAATGTTTTCACGTTTTTAACACTGGTTCTTATCTGATGCTATTACTAGTGTAAAAGAACAGACAATATTGCTTAAAAATTACTTTTTTAAGGTGCCCTTGAAATCCTACCATGTTATCAAGTAAAGCGAATGCTACATACCTGTAGAAGGTATTCTCCGAGGACAGCAGGCTGATTGTTCTCACTGATGGGTGACGTCCATGGCAGCCCCTCCAATCGGAAACTTCACTAGCAAAGGCCTTTGCTAGTCCTCGCGCGCCCATGCGCACCGCGCATGCGCGGCCGTCTTCCCGCCCGAACCGGCTCGTGTTCGTCAGTCCCGTATGTAGCAAGACAAAGACAAGGGAAGACACAACTCCAAAGGGGAGGCGGGCGGGTTTGTGAGAACAATCAGCCTGCTGTCCTCGGAGAATACCTTCTACAGGTATGTAGCATTCGCTTTCTCCGAGGACAAGCAGGCTGCTTGTTCTCACTGATGGGGTATCCCTAGCCCCCAGGCTCACTCAAAACAACAACCATGGTCAATTGGGCCTCGCAACGGCGAGGACATAACTGAGATTGACCTAAAAAATTTACCAACTAACTGAGAGTGCAGCCTGGAACAGAACAAACAGGGCCCTCGGGGGGTGGAGTTGGATCCTAAAGCCCAAACAGGTTCTGAAGAACTGACTGCCCGAACCGACTGTCGCGTCGGGTATCCTGCTGCAGGCAGTAATGAGATGTGAATGTGTGGACAGATGACCACGTCGCAGCTTTGCAAATTTCTTCAATAGAGGCTGACTTCAAGTGGGCTACCGACGCAGCCATGGCTCTAACATTATGAGCCGTGACATGACCCTCAAGAGCTAGCCCAGCCTGGGCGTAAGTGAAGGAAATGCAATCTGCTAGCCAATTGGATATGGTGCGTTTCCCCACAGCCACTCCCCTCCTATTGGGATCAAAAGAAACAAACAATTGGGCGGACTGTCTGTTGGGCTGTGTCCGCTCCAGATAGAAGGCCAATGCTCTCTTGCAGTCCAATGTGTGCAGCTGACGTTCAGCAGGGCAGGAATGAGGACGGGGAAAGAATGTTGGCAAGACAATTGACTGGTTCAGATGGAACTCCGACACAACCTTTGGCAGGAACTTAGGGTGAGTGCGGAGGACTACTCTGTTATGATGAAATTTGGTGTAAGGGGCCTGGGCTACCAGGGCCTGAAGCTCACTGACTCTACGAGCTGAAGTAACTGCCACCAAGAAAATGACCTTCCAGGTCAAATACTTCAGATGGCAGGAATTCAGTGGCTCAAAAGGAGGTTTCATCAGCTGGGTGAGAACGACATTGAGATCCCATGACACTGTAGGAGGCTTGACAGGGGGCTTTGACAAAAGCAAACCTCTCATGAAGCGAACAACTAAAGGCTGTCCTGAGATCGGCTTACCTTCCACACGGTAATGGTTTGCACTGATTGCACTAAGGTGAACCCTTACGGAGTTGGTCTTGAGACCAGACTCAGACAAGTGCAGAAGGTATTCAAGCAGGGTCTGTGTAGGACAAGAGCGAGGATCTAGGGCCTTGCTGTCACACCAGACGGCAAACCTCCTCCACAGAAAGAAGTAACTCCTCTTGGTGGAATCTTTCCTGGAAGCAAGCAAGATACGGGAGACACCCTCTGACAGACCCAAAGAGGCAAAGTCTACGCTCTCAACATCCAGGCCGTGAGAGCCAGGGACCGGAGGTTGGGATGCAGAAGCGCCCCTTCGTCCTGTGTGATGAGGGTCGGAAAACACTCCAATCTCCACGGTTCTTCGGAGGACAACTCCAGAAGGAGAGAGAACCAGATCTGACGCGGCCAAAAAGGAGCAATCAGAATCATGGTGCCTCGGTCTTGCTTGAGTTTCAACAAAGTCTTCCCCACCAGAGGTATGGGAGGATAAGCATACAGCAGACCCTCCCCCCAGTCCAGGAGGAAGGCATCCGATGCCAGTCTGCCGTGGGCCTGAAGCCTGGAACAGAACTGAGGGACTTTGTGGTTGGCTCGAGATGCGAAGAGATCTACCAAGGGGGTGCCCCACACCTGGAAGATCTGGCGCACTATACGGGAATTGAGCGACCACTCGTGAGGTTGCATAATCCTGCTCAACCTGTCGGCCAGACTGTTGTTTACGCCTGCCAGATATGTGGCTTGGAGCACCATGCCGTGACGGCGAGCCCACAGCCACATGCTGACGGCTTCCTGACACAGGGGGCGAGATCCGATGCCCCCCTGCTTGTTGACGTAGTACATGGCAACCTGGTTGTCTGTCTGAATTTGGATAATTTGGTGGGACAGCCGATCTCTGAAAGCCTTCAGAGCGTTCCAGATCGCTTGTAACTCCAGAAGATTGATCTGCAGATCGCGTTCCTGGAGGGACCAGCTTCCTTGGGTGTGAAGCCCCTCGACATGAGCTCCCCACCCCAGGAGAGACGCATCCGTGGTCAGCACTTTTTGAGGCTGAGGAATTTGGAAGGGACGTCCCAGAGTCAGATTGGACCAAATCGTCCACCAATACAGGGATTCGAGAAAACTCGTGGACAGGTGGATTACGTCTTCTAGATCCCCAGCAGCCTGGAACCACTGGGAAGCTAGGGTCCATTGAGCAGATCTCATGTGAAGGCGGGCCATGGGAGTCACATGAACTGTGGAGGCCATGTGGCCCAGCAATCTCAACATCTGCCGAGCTGTGATCTGCTGGGACGCTCGCACCCGCGAGACGAGGGACAACAAGTTGTTGGCTCTCGTCTCTGGGAGATAGGCGCGAGCCGTCCGAGAATCCAGCAGAGCTCCTATGAATTCGAGTCTCTGCACTGGGAGAAGATGGGACTTTGGATAATTTATCACAAACCCCAGTAGCTCCAGGAGGCGAATAGTCATCTGCATGGACTGCAGGGCTCCTGCCTCGGATGTGTTCTTCACCAGCCAATCGTCGAGATATGGGAACACGTGCACCCCCAGCCTGCGAAGTGCCGCTGCTACTACAGCCAAGCACTTTGTGAACACCCTGGGCGCAGAGGCGAGCCCAAAGGGTAGCACACAGTACTGGAAGTGACGTGTGCCCAGCTGAAATCGCAGATACTGCCTGTGAGCTGGCAGTATCGGGATGTGTGTATAGGCATCCTTCAAGTCCAGAGAGCATAGCCAATCGTTTTGCTGAATCATGGGGAGAAGGGTGCCCAGGGAAAGTATCCTGAACTTTTCTTTGACCAGATATTTGTTCAGGGCCCTTAGGTCTAGGATGGGACGCATCCCCCCTGTTTTCTTTTCCACAAGGAAGTACCTGGAATAGAATCCCAGCCCTTCTTGCCCGGATGGCACGGGCTTGACCGCATTGGCGCTGAGAAGGGCGGAGAGTTCCTCTGCAAGTACCTGCTTGTGCTGGAAGCTGTAAGACTGAGCTCCCGGTGGACAATTTGGAGGTTTTGAGGCCAAATTGAGGGTGTATCCTTGCCGGACTATTTGGAGAACCCACTGATCGGAGATTATGAGAGGCCACCTTTGGTGAAAAGCTTTCAACCTCCCTCCGACTGGCAGGTCGCCCGGCACTGACACTTGGATGTCGGCTATGCTCTGCTGGAGCCAGTCAAAAGCTCGTCCCTTGCTTTTGCTGGGGAGCCGAGGGGCCTTGCTGAGGCGCACGCTGCTGACGAGAGCGAGCGCGCTGGGGCTTAGCCTGGGCCGCAGGCTGTCGTGAAGGAGGATTGTACCTACGCTTGCCAGAAGAGTAGGGAACAGTCTTCCTTCCCCAAAAAAATCTTCTACCTGTAGAGGTAGAGGCTGAAGGCTGCCGGCGGGAGAACTTGTCGAATGCGGTGTCCCGCTGGTGGAGCTGCTCTACCACCTGTTCGACTTTCTCTCTAAAGATATTATCCGCACGGCAATGCGAGTCCGCAATCCGCTGCTGGATTCTATTCTCCAGGTCGGAGGCACGCAGCCATGAGAGCCTGCGCATCACCACACCTTGAGCAGCGGCCCTGGACGCAACATCAAAGGTGTCATACACCCCTCTGGCCAGGAATTTTCTGCACGCCTTCAGCTGCCTGACCACCTCCTGAAAAGGCTTGGCTTGCTCAGGGGGGAGCGCATCAACCAAGCCCGCCAACTGCCGCACATTGTTCCGCATGTGTATGCTCGTGTAGAGCTGGTAGGACTGAATTTTGGCCACGAGCATAGAGGAATGGTAGGCCTTCCTCCCAAAGGAGTCTAAGGTTCTAGAGTCTTTGCCCGGGGGCGCCGAAGCATGCTCTCTAGAACTCTTAGCCTTCTTTAGGGCCAGATCCACAACTCCAGAGTCATGAGGCAACTGAGTGCGCATCAGCTCTGGGTCCCCATGGATCCGGTACTGGGACTCGATCTTCTTGGGAATGTGGGGATTAGTTAAAGGCTTGGTCCAGTTCGCCAGCAATGTCTTTTTTAGGACATGGTGCATGGGTACAGTGGACGCTTCCTTAGGTGGAGAAGGATAGTCCAGGAGCTCAAACATTTCAGCCCTGGGCTCATCCTCCACAACCACCGGGAAGGGGATGGCCGTAGACATCTCCCGGACAAAGGAAGCAAAAGACAGACTCTCGGGAGGAGAAAGCTGTCTCTCAGGAGAGGGAGTGGGATCGGAAGGAAGACCTTCAGACTCCTCGTCAGAGAAATATCTGGGGTCTTCTTCCTCTTCCCACGAGGCCTCACCCTCGGTGTCAGACACAAGTTCACGGACCTGTGTCTGCAACCTCGCCCGACTCGACTCTGTGGCGCCACGTCCACGATGGGGGCGTCGAGAGGTAGACTCCCTCGCCCGCATCGGCGAAGCTTCCTCCGCCGACGTAGTCGGGGAGCCTTCCTGGGAGGCGACGGCAGCCGGTACTGCACGCGGCACCGACGTCGTAGACCTCACCTCGGGCGATGGGCCAGCCGGCGCCACGCTCGACGGTACCGGTGGCGCAAGCACCGCCGGTACCGGAGGGGTAGGGCGCAACAGCTCTCCCAGAATCTCTGGGAGAACGGCCCGGAGGCTCTCGTTCAGAGCGGCTGCAGAGAAAGGCATGGAGGTCGATGCAGGCGTCGACGTCAGAACCTGTTCCGGGCGTGGAGGCTGTTCCGGGCTGTCCAGAGTGGAGCGCATCGACACCTCCTGAACAGAGGGTGAGCGGTCCTCTCGGTGCCGATGCCTGCTGGGTGCCGACTCCCTCGGCGACCCAGAGCTCTCGGTGCCGACACGGGAAGGAGACCGATGACGATGCTTCTTCGACTTCTTGGAACGAAGCATGTCACCGGAGCTTCCCGGCACCGACGAGGAGGACGTAGAATCCAGCCGTCGCTTCCTCGGGGCCGAGGCCGAAGGAGGTCGGTCTCGGGGGGGCTGTACCGCAGGAGCCCTCAGGGTAGGTGGAGACCCACCCGAAGGCTCACCGCCACCAGCAGGGGAATGGACAGCCCTCACCTGCACTCCAGACGAAGCACCACCGTCCGACGACATCAGCCGACGAGGTCCCGGTACCACCGACGTCGATGCAGCTGTCTGATGTCTCAGCGCCGATGCAGAGGGCCGATGCCTCGATGCACTCGATGAACTGGCGGCCGAGGATGAAGCTCTGGACGCTGAAGACGTCGATGCACTCGATACCCCCGGTGCCGATGCCGACGAAGAGCCCGAGAACAAAACGTTCCACTGGGCCAATCTCGCTACCTGAGTCCGCTTTTGCAAAAGGGAACACAGACTACAGGCCTGCGGGCGGTGCCCAGCCCCCAAGCACTGAAGACACGACGCGTGCCTGTCAGTGAGCGAGATGACCCGGGCGCACTGGGTGCACTTCTTGAAGCCGCTGGGAGACTTCGATGTCATGGGCGGAAAAATCACGCCGGCGAGATCAAAAGTCGAAATGGCGGAAAAGGCACCGAAAAAACAAGGGGAAGAAAACTTCGACCCGAGGCCTAAAAGCGGCCCACCCCGACAACGAAAGAAAACTTACCGGGGCGAAAAAGCTGAAAATAGCGGGGGGAAAAAAGACCAAAGAGTCTTTTTCCACACAGAATGTTTTTTTTTTTTTTTTTTTAAACACGACGAACGCGCGAGGTCGACTTTGCGGGGCCCGACACGGCGAAAACACGACCGTACCGAGCGCGGACAAAAGAAGACTGACAAACACGAGCCGGTTCGGGCGGGAAGACGGCCGCGCATGGGCGCGTGAGGACTAGCAAAGGCCTTTGCTAGTGAAGTTTCCGATTGGAGGGGCTGCCGTGGACGTCACCCATCAGTGAGAACAAGCAGCCTGCTTGTCCTCGGAGAACTATCATTCCACTATAAATATCATGCCATGGTAGATGTGAATGGAATGTTACACCCACACAGCAACAGCAGTCTCAAGAGTTTCAGCAGCAGAAACATATCCTGTTGCAGTATATGCCGATGTTGTTCACAAAGCCAGATGAAAGTTATCAGCCCAATGTTTAAATACACGTAACACTGTGGTGTATGATCTATAAGTCCTATTCTTACCTTGCCTCACATCACTTATACCCCTCTCCTTGTAATTGCATTCCTATATTCTGTTTATGTCCTTCCTATTTAATCTTTCTTATCTAGTTATTAGCATTCTTTTTCTTCAAATAATTTAATTTGTAAATCGTTTTGCAGTTCATAAAACCTAATAAACCATAAACCATGTTTTGCAGTGGTTACTAAACATATAAGTTATAAGTACCCTACCATGAATTTTTAGCTATACTCATTCCACTCAATTGTACAGAAAGGTGGTGATATTCAGCTGCTATTTTTACAGCTAAGTAGTTAAATTTAGGCCAGCAAAAAGGCTGTCCTAAATTAAACCACTTTGCTATATGGATAGATGGTAATAATGGCTACATACATACAGTATAGCTCAGTGGTCATACGTATAATCATACATATAGTCAATACTATATGTACTGTGGCAATGAATATATATGATGACCAATAATCGATCCATATATTTAAATCCAAGGGTCTCTCTCAACGCAAAATTTCACACTGCAAATCTACTCATGCAAACTATACCACTGCACCATCACAGGGACCTGTAAGAAAAGTACATTGTGATGCAGGAAATTGGCAGCCATGATGCAGGTAATTCTATAAAATAGGCACTAACATTCATATGCCAATTACACATTTAAATGTTTTTGTTTATGACTTGAACTTGATGTATCACCTTATCTGACAGGCAGATCAAGGAAGTTCACAAAGTAAAATAATCTAAACGGAAGAATGAAAGGAATGCCAACAATTTGAATAGGTCAGAAGACTATCAACCATACAAATTAGAGAAAGAAGGAAAAAAAATACTAAAAATTAGAGACTGGGGAAAGCATATGCTCAAAGACCATTTCAAATTGAAGGTTTTTAATAAAACCTTAAAGATTGTTCTGAATGGGGTAAGGGAGCAAATCATTCCCTAACTTCGGGGCCAGAAAGGAGAAAGCAGCATTCCAGCTAGATTCATAATATGTACATCTGGGAGGCTGGAAGAACAAGGCAGTGGGTATCTAATAATTGATAAGAGCGAGTAAAGGTATAGAAATTGTCAATGAGAACAAATAGAGTGGTCTGCCTAGATAACAGGCTTTATGATCCAGGACCTTAAACGAAAAGCACGATACTTGACTGGTAGCCAATGCAGTTTGGATAACAATGGGGAGACATGATCATATCTGTAGGCATTACCATAAGAATTGTCCTACAGTGTTTTCTTTAGCATTTGCAGGTGCTTCAGCTGGTAGTGAGCTATGGCAGCACAAGCAGCATTACAATAGCCAAGTTGGGATTCTAAAAAAGCACGAACACACGAAGAGTTGAGGGTTCTAGTAGACTGCAAAGCGAATGGAGTCGGTGTAATGCCAAAAATCTGAACAAATACCAAAATCCTGAATGATTATAGCTAGAAAATTTAAGAAGATATTGAACTAAAAAGGAGAAAAAATAGAGCCCTGGGGTACTTCAAATGGTTAAAAAACAAGGGAAGGAAGGAAGGTGTGATCATTCAGAAGGAACACTTATTTAAAAGAAAGGAAAACCACTTGATCACTCTTTCCCCTCAGGTCAATCTCAGAGAAATGAGACAGGAGTACAGAGTGGTTGACCAGATTGAATGCTACAGAAAGATCTAGCCAGATAATAATAACATTTATTTATAACCTGCATTATTGTAAAAATTCTAATGAGGAATAAGTCACATGAGAAGAGCTATTTGACCACTATCTAGGGTGAAGTGACGTTCACTAAAAAGGCAGCAAGGAAGATGGTGGGGATGAGAGACAGGAGACTACCGGAAAAGAGAGGGGCAGAAAAAATTGTGGGTTGGTGGAAGCAAGGGATAAGGAAAGAAGGAAGGAGAAATTATGTCTTACCTCATAATTTTCTTTCCTTTAGTCCTACCAGACCAAACCAGATGAACAGGTAGTTGTGATCACCCACCAGCGGATGGAGACAGAAATAAAAAGTAGCTCCACGTGATCTGCCCTTTTAGAGCCTTGCACAACTGTAGAATGTTCAATATAACATTTAGTCAAGCCATGGTGCTCACATCCATAATATTAGGTAACTGAGGAAAGGAAAGTATGAACTCATTCTCAACCAGGATATGGATGAAGTTAGGCGAATCCTCTACTGACATACAAATATTTCACTAAGCCAGGAGGGGTGCACTCAGCCAGTATGTCATTGAAGAAGTTAGGCATATCTTCTACTGACAGGCAGATATTTCACTGTCAGGAGGTGCACACTCAGCCAAAAAGCAATGGAAAGAAGTAGGTATATCCTTCACAGAGAGGAAGATGCTTCACTGAGTCAGGAAGCACTTACTCAGGCACTTACTGAAAAAATAGGCACATTTTCCACTGACGTGCCATTATTGCACAGAGATATGAGGTACATGAAACAGAGCATGAAAACGAAGACTTCCAAGAAAGGAAAAATGTCTGAAAAATAAAGATACTAAAGGAAAGAAAATTATCAGGTAACACATAATTTCTCCTTACCAGACAAGTCCAAATGAATGAGATGTGTAAAAGCAGTTCCCTAAATAGGGTGGGACTACCTTCTTTAGATAACAACCCGGAAGAACAAAAAACTAGAGAAGGTCTCCCAAACATACTCCCAAACATCTGGCCTAGAATAAAATGGATTGAGACATTCAAGAAGAATAAAAGTTCCTGGGAAGGCCCTCACATGCATTCACCTAAGGCCAAGGAGTAGGAAGAGAGAGAACCATAGTGGACTACCCAAGAAAGGATGAAAGCACTAGTCTCCAAAAGGCTGACTACTCTACACAATTGCTGAACGGCAGACTTAGACCAAGGAATAGGAAGAACTTGAAACACAGGATGACAGGAGAACAGTCTGGAAAGGAGAAGCATTTGTCTATGCTTCCAGGCTAGGGAACACAGAAATAAACAAGCTGGAAACCAAGAAGCCACTAGACTGCTACTACAATCATGAGAAACGGATTCCCACATAACATCTTCAGCTGAGAACCTGCAATCCAGCTTGACTTAGATCCCATCAAAGGGGTAGACTGGCATAGAGCTGGGCGAGTAATTAAAAGTGAAAGTTGGATGAGGTAGCTCAACCACAGAGCTACATTTGCAGGTACATTCCATAAGCGGCAGGTACAGGAGTACCACATCCATCTGTGACATCTGTGCAAAAACACCTGTCATTAGAATAGATCTATGCCCCCCAGATAATTGCAACTTACCCTACAACAAGCGCCAGAGGTGCACTATAGAGTAAACAGAATGATACGTGGAATCCTGAAGAGTACCGAGCCAACGACTCGACAGCTAGGCCATATATGAAAACCCCTTCAGTTAAGCCAAGAGCAGAACTGTCATCGGAAAATCAGTGTCTGTCTGGACTTTCTTGTTTTCCCTGCAATGAAAAGCAAATAGAATAGCTGTCACATAAGTACATAAGTATTGCCACACTGGGAAAGACCAAAGGTCCATCAAGCCCAGCATCCTGTTTCCAACAGTGGCCAATCCAGGTCCCAAATACCCGGCAAGATCCCTGAAAAGCTCAATACATTTTATGATGCTTATCCCAGAAATAAGTAGTGGATTTTTAAGTCAATTTAATAATGGTCTATGGACTTTTCCTTTAGAAAGCCGTTCAAACCTTTTTAAAACCCCACTAAGCTAACTGCCCTTAGTACATTCTCTGGCAACAAATTCCAGAGTTTAATTACACGTTGAGTGAAGCAAAATTTTCTCCACCGATTCGTTTTATATTTACTACTTTGTAGCTTCATCGCGTGCCCCCCTAGTCGTAGTATTTTTGAAAAGAATAAATAAACGATTCACAGCTACCTGGTTTCACTCCACTCATTATTTTATAGACCTCTATCGTATCTCCCCTCAGCTGCCTTTTCTCCAAGCTGAAGAGCCCTAGCCGCTTCAGCCTTTCCTCATAGGAAAGTCGTCCCATCCCCTTTATCATTTTCGTCACCCTTCTCTGTACCTTTTCTAATTCCACTATATCTTTCTGGCGATGTGGTGACCAGAATTGAACACAATATTCAAGGTGCGGTCGCACCATGGACCAATACAAAGGCATTATAATGTCATCATTTTTGTTTTCCATTCCTTTCCTAATAATACCTAACAATCTATTTGCTTTCTTAGCCGCCGCAACACACTAAGCAGATGGTTTCAACTTATCACCCAAGGGAGAGCTTGCAGATCTAAACCCAACTGAGTTAATCAGCACAGCAACCAAACAGATACTTTGATAGAAGAGCTCTGGCTACAGGTGTGCCAGAGAGGCCAAGTCTGTAACTCTAAAAGAGAATGACTGCCTCCTGTGAAAACACAGACAACCCCGTCAGTAGGCAGAGTGCCGATGATATTGCAGCTAGAATAGCTGAACTCTTAGGTTGAGAACACATTTAGCATGGCCACAGCCAAGAACCAAGAGCTGACTATATGTGAATCAAAAATGGATATGGCAAATACCTCAGAGATGTGCTAAGATCAGGTGAAAGCTCAACTATGCATATCTCAAGAGATAGGACTGAACCAGCTGACCTGATCTGGACAGAGACAGAGGTGTCTAAGTCAGTCCCAAGGGAGAAGAGGCAGAGCCCCGCAGATACAAGTCAGAATGGAGTTCCTTAGAGGTGAAGTACAGCAGACCTCTACTGACCTGAAGTAGGCCATATGGAGGAAAAACCAATGAAATCAGGCTACTGAATAGCAGTAGAGATATCTGGAGGACTGAAATCAAACAGGTTCCTAGCAAATGCCCACCATACTGAAAAGCAGCCGCGTTCTGGGAGCTCCAAAATACAGTAGACCTTTGCCGCTGTTAACAGAGGAACAGTCCTGATCTAGAAGGATGGTAGAGGACCACCGCTCCAAAGAAAGGAGACACTGGTGTAATGAAAATCAGTAGATGCTTACAATCCAAATAGATTACTGTAGGTCAGTAATATAGGAAGCGTCTGCAACTCAGAGAGAAGAGAGACTACTGTAACTGTGACATATTGGATACATGTGCAGCCCAAAAAAAGAGAGATATCTCTGACCCGTTGACCTATAAGATGCCTGCAACCTAAAATATTGGAGACATCTTAGGGTCGCAATAAATGAGACTCATGCCACTGAGAAATATAGAATAAGTCTGCCACTTTGAAGAGAGGAGACTGATGTAGCGCTGCAAGGGAGATGTGTGCAACTCCAAAACAGAGGAGACTGCTGTAGCGCTAAAACAAAGGAGACATATGCAACTCTGAACAGAGGAGACTGCTGTAGCGCTGAAACAAAGGAGACATATGCAACTCTGAACAGAGGAGACTGCAGTCGCGGTGAAATACAGAAGATGTCTGCAAATTTAAAATGAGGATACTGGCATAGGGCTGAAATATGAAGCAGCCAGCAACCTGAAAGAGAAGAGACTTTTGCAGCTTTAAAAACAAACAGGAGATGATAGCAAAGTCAAAGAAGAGACACTTCTGCAGCTCTAAACAGGAGAATTCTACAACTGGAAAGGGGATGAGACTTCCAGAACCTGCAAGAAGAGAAGACTGCAGCTGAGAAGTGACTGCCAGGACACTGAATAGCAAATATCTGAACCTCTAGGCAACTGATGAAGCTCTCACATCATGCTGCTTTGAAAGAAGTAACTTCGGAAGACCCAAACACAGGTTGCCACCTTGAGAGAGGAAAAGAAATTGAAAGCAAGGAAACACCCACAGACTAAACAGCCAGAAGACCCAAGCAGCATAATTAAGGTCTGAGACTAAGCCACTATCATCGGGAACTGAAGAAATTTCTATTCCCATAACAATACACAGGAAATGATTCACACTAACTGAAGCTGAATCCAACCTGTGGAGCAGTGCTATACAGGAGCTATACAGAGCTGCATATGTGTTCGTTTTGGGTTTTGTTTTGTTTTTAACTGAAGATATAAGCGATCGGGGAAGAGAAACTGCTGCATACGAGACCAGGAGTTCCTGAATTGCCCAAACGACATGCACAGTGAATCACTGCCAGCAACCTAGCAGCTGCATGACTAAGAAACTGCAGGTATCCAAAAGCAAGGAACTCTGAAAGAAGGAGCCTGCTAGAAGAAAAAAAAGTCTCCATATGCTGCAACACAGAGTACTGCAGGCATGAAACTGTTGGCCCCTGCAGTTAATTCAGCACTGCTGAGAAAGAAAACATGGCGCCAAAACCAGAGACACGAAATGGCAGAGAAAGAAAAAAATGAAGGAGTGTCCCCGGACCGGCTGACATCACTTCCTCTAGCTAAGTCGACTAGGAGTGCATGGAACAGCCAACTGCCAAGAAAATGAAAGAGACCTGGAACTTGCAGTCCAGGCAACAAAGGAAAGAAACTTACCTCAATTTATTTTCCAGAAAGAAATAGGGGCACTCAGTCCCTCTCGATGCCACCCAGGTTCTGGTACAGCTGTATCTCCACGGTATGATAAAAATAAATGAAGGTAGGAAGGCAGGGCAGGGACCCGGCACCACCAGGTTTCACCCCAGCTCCAAGAATGCTCATCATATTGAAAGGAAGCCTCTTTTGGTAGGAGTTTCTGCTCAACCGACACTTAGGAATCCCCTAGATCAGGAGCTGAGAAGAATCAGATGGGAACTGCACTTACCATCAATCATCTGCTGGAGACAGAATATACTGAACATTCTACAGCTGCGCAAAGCCCTAAAAGGCAAACAACATGGAACTACTTTCTATTTTTGTCTTCATCCACTGGTGGGTGGCACAACTACCCCATTCATCTGGACTGGTCTGGTACGGACGAAAAGGAAAAAGAAATTAATAGGATGAGGGATACTATGATAAGAAGCAAAAGCAGAGAGTGAAAGGGATGGAAGTGAAACGAATAGAAGGCTATAAGAGAGGAAAATTAAGTTGAAAACTAGATTATTAGATTAGATTTATTATTTGTTTTCTGCCCTTATCCAAAGAGGATTACAATAAAAATATCCATACAATAAACAGAATACAGACAACTGAGGAATCAAATCACATCACTTAATCTAAACAATGAAAAGTCTTAAACAAAAGAAAGTCTTTGAGATGCTTCTGGTTAAGCGAGACTGGAAGACATGAGAAAATCTACAGGAAAGTAAGTACAGATGGCACTGAAGGGAAGAAAGATGGAAGCTGAAAAGAAAAAGATGGCGAGAACAAGAGAGAAAGAAGGACAAAAACTGAGCTGAATCACTGGAAGAAATGCTACAGTAGAACCTAGACAAATGAAGGAGGAGGGTGTTGGAAACGCCACATGATCCAGTATATCCTAGGCAGAATTCAGTTCATATGACAGAGAATGAGAATGCACAAGTACCAGAGTCTGGGGTCACTGCTGCATCCACTTGACAAGTTCTATAAGTATCAGGTTCACAAGTGGATCAGCTGAAAATGACACTGGGCAACAAGGCATGGCAGAAAGGAAAACAAGCATTCTAAGTTTGAAATGTGCAGATACCCATACTGATTCTGTATGCCAAAACCTTGAGACAAGATGCTGAAGCCTAAGCAGAACAGGGTCAAAGAGTACCATCATTTAAACACAGTTTTACTTTTAAAGGCCTATCCACATGTGAGAACAGATGACAAAACCACATTGCAGATCCAGGGCCCGATGCACAAAGGCAGCCGTAAAATACGGCTGCCTCGGTAAAATTTAGCGACTCGCTAACAGCCAGTGATGCACAAAGGGGATTGCATTCAAATGAGATGTACAGATCTCCCTTTGTGCATCCTTGCTGTTTGCGAGTCAGAGCTGTCAAATGCATTTCACAGCTCTGATGCACCAGGCCCTCCTCAATCGCACACTTTAAAAAAAAAAAAGTTTTATTTTTCCTGGTGGATCAGTGGACACTGACCCCCCCCCCCCCCCCCCCAATCTTTTATTTTTTAACTTTCCCTGGTGGTCCAGTGGACCATGTGTTTAGTATAGAGCTGCCTGCTTTTGCAGATCAGCAAGCTTTGTATATATAACTTATTCCCGTATCTATGATCTACAGCTAGCCTATGTCTTCTTGGCCTTTTCAGGGACAAGAGAACAAACAGGCTTGCTTGGCCTAAGTAATAGGCCATAACCTTTAACAAGCCTCTGTTTGCTTCAAAAAGGCTCTGAACATAATGCAGAGACACTCTTTCAGTGAAGGACAAATATGAGTGATAAATATTTGGGGGAGGGGGAGGTTACAAAGGGCAAATGATGGATAATTAGGAAAAATACCAAAGAAGCAGAATTATGTGAAAGTGACCTTAGAGGTCAGAGTTGAAGAATACCAGATAGTAAAGAGAAACTATAAGGCATTAAGTGATTGGACAAATATAAGGCATTAAGAGATTGGACAAAATTAAGCTTCAGTAATCTGACAAGCACATCTTGTGGCAGTCAGATTTATTAAGCTTCCAGGGAAATACAGAGAGATTTTATTTTGCATATGCTGAAATTTAGACTGATATAAATAAGAATTCAATTTTCTGTAATACTGGGATAAAAGAATTTTTATTGTAATTATTTAGTTACTCTAATACATTTTAGCATTATTATAAAAGAGAAAAACTAAACTCTGGAGTGTGTTTCTTTTACCAAAAGGGCTTTCAGTCTCTTCTGAAGTGTTTAGCTCCCTTTTAGAGGCAAGAGGGGGCTTTACACATGACTCCCCCAAACCCCTTCTACGGCACGTGCAAACCCCCCCCACCCCAGGTTTTTTTCTTTATATAATGTTTAGTCCATCCAGTGCATCGCAGAATGCACTGTGCAGGGCCTGGACGCAGCAATTTTGTTCCAGGCGGGCCCGAGGGAGGAGCTGCTGCTCCCGCCCTCCTGCATCCACCTTGTTGTAAATGTACAGGGAGGGATGCGGGTACGGGAGAGGGGTTGTATACACGTGTGGGGGAAGAGGTCTAGTCCACTGGACCACCAGGGAAATTTTTTTTAAAGATTGGGGGGGGGGGGGGGGGGGTCGTGCGAGAAGGGGGTCAGGGTCCACTGGACCACCATGGAAATAAAAAAATTGGGGGGGGGGGGGGGGGGGGGAGGGGGGGTACCAGGAGGTTAGAGGTAGGAAGCACAAGCAGGCAGCCTTTGCAGCTGCCTGCTTGTGATTCTCTCCTCTCTGACGGCTCCAGAGCAGCCATAAAATTTGTTTGTTAAATTAGGACTGCTCCTAATTTATTTCCATGGTGGTCCAGAGATGCACTGCTCTAGAGCTGTGCATCTCTCAGAATACACATTAGACTATGAATGAGCTCATTAGAATACTAATGAGCTCATTGTAATACATTTGCATAGAGTTCTTGGTGGCTGTTAACAGCACACATTAGAGCCACGGGGTTTCTACATAAATGTTTGCTTTAGACTGGATAGAACCAGTCTAAAGCAAACGTTAACAGCACAGTAAACTTTGTGCATCTGGGCCCCAGTTCTATAGGCTTGGCAGAACTCCCAAAGGACTGACCCAATACAGAGCCCTTATTTACTGGATAATGGCTGGTTTGGGACATGAAGCTTATGTACACACTTGGTCCTCCAGGGGATAGTTTACAGATGAGTGCAGGTGTAGCACCTACTGATATATCCATGCTTCTTTCTAACCACAGGCAGCTAACAATTACAACACTAGTTCTCAATAACCCTGAATAGGGTCACTTTCAGTATTTGCTCTAATAAGTAGGTTTATTTGGATATTTTTGTTATCCTGAACACCAGTCCCGTTGGGGATTTCCAAGGATGGGATTTGGAAATTTCTGGATTAGAGAATTTGGATAAGTGGTAAATGAAAGACACACCAGGGAGAAGGCAGAGAGAAAAATGGATAGAAACAGGTTTGGTAAAATCTTGGCTGACTTGAACATTGCCTTTGTTATATTATGTTCCCAGTACTGAAAGAAAAAAATACTGTAAACATATTCCATTTAAAGTATACTGTAAACTGTTGATAACCATACCTGTTCTTGGCCATATCCACCAGTACCTTGTTGGTGGCCAGTACGGCAGGAGGAATATCCTTTTCACTGGCCAACTTCTGCCTGGCTGCTACCAGTTTGCCATACACAGCAGTCTGTTTAAAACCAAAAACATGAGCTTAAAAATGCACAGCAATGCTTCAGGCTATTTCTTACATCAATAGGGCAATTCTATAACAGGGCACTTAAAAGCAGGCACTGTATATGATTGTTAAGTTAAAAAACACTGGCTTTTACCTGCACAGGTGTGCATATATGTGCGTAAATTCTGAATAAGCGGCTTACAAGCTATTCTATAGCTATGCATGTATCTCAAATAGTTTGTAGTGGAAGGTGGGTGTTTACATGAGCACTGCATGGGTGTATTATAGGTGGGGCTCTCACCTATGCATGTAACTTACAGAATATGTAAGTTATGTTGGCATCTGCTGCACTTAGACGCTCACACCAGCTTTATGATTGGCTTAAGTGCTCACATCTAAATGTTAAGCGTGTATTTACCGAGTTACACTAGCATTCTATAAAGGAAAATAGGCACCTACTTTTCTTTATAAAAAAGACTCCTACTGTACACCCATTTTATAAAATTGTCCCCTAAATACAATAGGAAAACTAGACCAAGAGCCTATCACACACATGCACACAGATACACTTCAGCATGACAATTTAAGCAACACATCAGTTTAACTAAGCAACATATCAGCTGGCCTTGAAAATGGTGCAGCATAAGGGATATATGTAAGTCTCCTGTCCATCAAGGCTCAGAGAACTTGACAGTATCACTGGAGGATGAACTCCAGTTTCCACGGGAAAATCAACTGAAGAACAGTTCCGAGTGACTTCAGTTTCTAATTTAGCTTACTTTCCTAGGCAGGCAGGCAAGAAATCCAGAGTCACAAGGAAAAAACATCCCCAATTAAGGGCCCAGCCCTGGAACTCTAGTCTTTATTATTTCCCAGTCTCGTTGACTTTGGAACCACTGGTGACCTGCCCTTGAACCTTCAATTCCTCCCACGATAGACCTCATATCAGTGGTACTGTGTTCAACAGAAAGGCAGGTGCACAAGCTGATAATTAAGACTGCAGGCAGTCACAGGCCTCACTGTCTCAGGCAGAAGCCCAGAGGAGCTGGGGTATGTAAGCATGTCCAGTCTTAGCTGTTGATCTGCAGCTGCTGACATGAGGCCCACTGTGAAAGGGTTTGGGAATCTGACAGAGAAAGAGGTAGAGAAGACTGTTGAAGAGGATGGGAATTATTCCCCTGCAGGTTGGGGGGAAAAGAGAAGGAGAGTTAGAGGCATATGAGTTTGAAGGGGCTGGTGGAATGCAAGAAATACTTTTGCAAGTTAGGTATTGTTAACCTCTGATCTAAGCAATCAAAAATAGAAAACAGCATAACAAAAAACAAAGAATTATCAGCCCCACATCTGCCATGTACTTATAGCTCAGGAGTACAATGTTAAAATGAAGTAACTTATTTTTTTATTTATTAAGCTTTAGCTCAAACCTTTTCACTGGTAGGTCAAGGCAAGTTAGACTGCAAACAATTATGAATGTAAGGGCTATAGATACTGAAGCATAACACTGCATTAGCACACACTAATGTGATTAACATACATTATTAATAAATTATACAACAGGGCTTAAGTGTGACCTGCAGTAAATAATCAGTCTTTATGCTAGCACGTTTTAGTAAGTCTAGTCCTAAGTTTGTACCTGAGGCAACAGAGGGTGACAAGTGCCTACAGTCACAAGAAGCATCAGTGGGGTTTGAACCCTGATGCCATTTTTCTTAGCTTACTGCTAAGCTTACTCATTTGGTCAAAGTGTCAAGGAGCCAAAAAATATTTAGTTTTTCCATACTATAATATACCCACCCTCAGGGGATAATTTGGTGCAAAGATTTAGAGGACAGTGATTGAAGGGATTTCCAGATGTAAAAATTGTTTTAGCCATATATATTGTCTCTCTGAATACTGCCCATTTCTATCGAAGTCTAAGTAAGTGCTTTTTTTCCCACAATGGACTAACTTCTACCTGAGGCTAATGGTGGTTATTGGACATAGTCATGGTGAAGTTATCTTGGATGGTCTATTTTAATGATATTCTGACAACATGTAATTGTCATTTATTCATGTTACTTAGCACATGCTTCTCTCTCAGCTATAATGCAATTGTGTTATTTTACACGATTCATTTATATACTGATAAAAATGTAATTGTCATCTATTAATGTTACATAGCTCATGCTTCTTTCTCAGCTATAATGCAATTTGTGTTTTACATGATTTATTTTTATGTACGCTGTTTTGGACAATTGTTCAGGGAAGTGGTTATAAATTTTATGAATAAGCTGTGGCACTCCAGACCAGAGTTCGTTCATAAGTACTCTAACTGACCCAGAAGCTGACCAAGTTAAACTGCTCACTTATCTTTTGCTTAACTTACTTTGCATAAAATCTAGAACAAGTAATGACGGGAGCTCATACCCAGAAATAGCCACAACATAACACCGATAGATTTGTGCTCTGCACTCTTAAAGAGCAATTCTATAACTAGGTACATATGGGTATCTCTGTGTGTATTAAGTGCATAGAAAATTAGCATTTCTGTGCATAAATGTCCTAAGTGGTAAGTGTGCAATTGCAAGAGGATATACATGTAGGCGGCGCATGAGCGCGGCTCCCAATTACACGCATAATTTACAGAATACTGTGCTACGCATCCCCCTGATGCTCTAGGTAACTGCAGTTAGGCCAGATCTATAGTAGGTGTAACTACATGCACCTAAATGTAAGGATCACCGATGCCAGGTTACACTTATTTCTGTAATGCTATAGCATAGGCTTTCACCGTGCGGCATCAGCGTGCATAAAAGGAAGTGCCCAGAAAAAGTTGTGTCCATAAGACCAGCTGGCCTTATTGCACTCTCTCTCTTCAGACAGTTAGAATCCATCTCACACCGTCATCACTAAATGCTAACATGGCAGGCATATGATGTAACTTAAACTCGGGCCTAACTGTGTGCAGTAATGATGCTGTAATTTCACTCTTGCTGTGTAATTTTTTGTGCTGTGATTCTGACTGAGAACGTGAAGTGCCAGTATAGAGATATGTAATGAATTAGAAATATTCTCCTATGCTCTAAAAAATATAATGCTATTCAATTGCCTAGAAGTAGTAGTGGTGGCCTTTCAGAAAGTAGTAATTTTGTGTATGATATACAAGGTTCATTTTGGGTGAGAGCTGGCCATCTCATAACCCTCTGCTTGGCTTCTCAGAAAGTTGATCTTGGGTACACAGGCCCAAGAGAGAGCCAAGCCTTGGAAGGAGGAAAATGTTTCCAGATTAGAAAGATGATGTTAACAATGATTTCCTCTTGCAAGGAATGCACAAAGACTGTTTTTCAGTGCTCCAGTTCTTGGGGAGCAATTAAAACAGGCAAATCCTTTCATTCATCTATTTCTAATCCCCTCCCTCACTCATCCTAGAATAGTTACACTAAAGATGCCCATGTGGGGGAGGCCTACTTATCCCTTCACTCCGGCTCAGCAACATTACTCATTGAGTAGTTATAAATTGTTGTGTACTACTACTACTACTACTTACTGATATGAGCATTTATTTGAAGCAGGAAGTTTACAGAAAATAAAAAATGTTATGGGGGTGGGGAGTGTAAACATTGTAAAAAAAATATTGCCGACTCCTGATGCAGATATTCAAGGGCAAAAATATTCTGATCTTTGTATAGCCACACTATAAGGTATTTAGTATGAAAGAGGAAAAGAGAGAAATATACCTGGAGCTCTCTCTCTCGAGCTGAAATAACAGGTTCCAGGGGCTCCAAAGCAACTGCAAGAGGTCGATTTGGTGACTTAACCTTCAAACTATTAAAGGAAAAAAGACAATTTGTGGTTTTCTTTTATAATTGAAAAAGGGAGTTTAATTAACAATAAATTCTTTCAGTAAATACAGAGAAAAGAGAAACCCAAAGAAGAACTCAGTCCAGCAACACATGCAGCAACCTCACAGGCTATGGCTCCCAACCTGATATTTGGGGTTCACAAAACAGATTTGTCTTTCAGGATTCTGTGAATACATATGAGATATATTTGCATCTTCAGTGTTCCAGTAGCTTTATTTATTAGACCTGGGAAAACTGGATTCTTTGCAGGATCTGGAATCTTTTTATTTGACTAACATAAGATTAATAGAAAGATGTTTTAGTACATGAGCTTTTAAGAACACACAGGCCCCTTTTTCAGATATGACAAAGAAAGCACCCATTTGATTTCAAAAACTTAAGAATATTAACATCTTTTGAATGCAGCTATGTTGATTTAATGAAAGGTATGCATATTCACCACAGATATCTGATTGTTACATTTGTACCCCGCGCATTCCCACTCATGGCAGGCTCAATGTGGCTTACATGGGGCAATGGAGGGTTAAGTGACTTGCCCAGAGTCACAAGGAGCTGCCTATGTCGGGAATCGAACTCAGTTCCTCAGTTCCCCAGGACCAAAGTCCACCACCCTAACCACTAGGCCACTCCTCCACTCATATCCCCCAAATTACGCGCCTTACTGGAAACCATTCATCAAGAGAGAAATAGAAAGGCCAAGTCCAGTACACAGTGCTTGTTTGGTAAGAGAGGTAACAAGGAATAATGTTTTTATTACTCTGTTAAAATTACAGTCAGGTACACTAATACAACAAGAAGCAAAGCCAAATAACCCATTAAAGGTCATTCAGTCTGTGGCAGAAAAATGAGATCTGAAAAATTCTGACGCTGTTTAGTCTTTATGAGAAGATGGATAATAGGAGGTGTCCACCATACTACAAAATTTAGATACAGTATAAATAAGACAATAGATAAGAATAAAGTTGTCCAGAGAATGCATGCTTACAAAAAGTCATCAATTATGATTACAAGGAATAAAGGCAGAACGGAAAGAAAAGTTTAGGAAAATAAATAGGTCATATGATGAAAAAAGTTGAAGAGAGAAAATGGCTCCAACAGCAATTTTATTTAAATGACAAATCTGTAAATAAATGCTAATTATACAAATAAAAGTATCTAACAGCCAGTTAAAACACATTCCACTAAATTTTAAATTGAAACTCTGTTAATTGTACAACACTTCAGAAGTGCATGATGGAAAACTCTACTTCTCAATCATCATACATCTTCTCTAGCTTTCTCTCTTCATATTAGCATGTCAGCAACAAATGATCTCACATGGCATGGGTCTGATTGGTTCATACAGGCTGTGATTTTATTTTTTAAAAAATCCATTCCCCCCCCCCCCCCCAGTAAGTAGAAACTTATCTACACAAAATCTAATTCTTTCACAAGTGTACCCATGCAAAAAGGAAAGAGCCCCCTCTTTCCTGCCCAGCGCGCTGCTCTCCATCCTCCTGTATGCAGCCTGACGGTCTCAGCGAGATTCAAAATGGCCGCCGAGACTTCAATTCTCGGCGGCCATTTTGAATCTCGCCAAGACCGTCAGGCTGCATACAGGAGGATGGAGAGCAGCGCGCTGGGCAGGAAAGAGGGGGCTCTTTCCTGCCCCGACGTCACTAGGCCACCAGGGAAGATCGCGTGAGTAAGGGGAGAAGTGGTGACAGGGCCGGGGGGGGGGGGGGGGGGGGAGGAGGTAACCCTGACGGCGATCCCGAACTTGTAGAGAGGGATTCGGACAAGATGCACCGGAGCACCTAGGTTTTAGAGGAGAAAAAGGAAAAAAATGTTTTTCCTATTTCCCTCCTCTAAAACCTAGGTGCGTCTTATGGTCCGGTGCGTCTTATAGTCCGAAAAATACGGTATATTTTAGACATATTGTCAATTTTAAAGTAATTTTCTAGTATTCCACAGTCAAGTGGCCACTGACCAATGACTAGCTAATATGACAACTTTGCAAAATTTGGGTTGGTGTGCCACAAGTATAAAGCAAGCTTGACAGTGTGCCCTGAAATAAAAAAAAAACAAAGGTTGAGAAACATTGATCTAGAAAACCAGAAGGAAAGGGAAATGGGACTTGATATACCGCTTTTCTGAGGTTTTTGCAACTACATTCAAAGCAGTTTACATATATTCAGGTACTTATTTTGTACCAGGGGCAATGGAGGGTTAAGTGACTTGCCCAGAGTCACAAGGAGCTGCAGTGGGAATCAAACTCAGTTCCCCAGGATCAAAGTCCACTGCACTAACCACTAGGCTACTCCCAGAAGACAAAGACAAATGTATTTTACAAGCTAGCAAGTCAGCTTTCCAAGGTAATGTAATGTGTCTTAAATAAAAGACAAACACTTCTTTTCACCCTTACATACATAAACATTCCTGTTGTAGAAAAAACAAGAACATAGAATGTATTAAAGATACACTACCTTTTGCAAGAAATGCCAGAGCTGGAAATTTTACCAGTCTCTTGAAAAGAAAATCTCTCTCTTAGAGCTGTTTTCTGTTAGGATACAAATAGTTCCAAATAGGAAATGATTAAAAAAAATAGGTTATACATATCCCTTGTAGTAAAAGCAAGGTATTTTTTTAAGCAAATTTAAGTATACAGTTATATGAAATCACACAAAAGTACAGTCACTAATCAATCAGAAAATAAAACTCATTAAGTAGAACACAGGTTTATTTTTTTCTCTTAGTTTTCACTCATTGAAAATGAGGGGCTTGATATTCAAATGCCTTTATGTAGCCAGCAGTGGCTGCTGACCTCATAAGAGGGTTTTTTTTTTAGTGCAAGCATGGATAACTAACATATTTTGGCTGTATAAGCCGCAGTTCAGCCAACATTTCTCTAGGGTAAGATTAATTTTTTTGTGATGAATGGAGGGGAGGGGTGGGGGCTGGGCTGGAAATAGAAGTTATAGGGAGAGCAGTGAAATTCAGTCTCTTTAAAGGCAATTCTATAACTCTGGGTTTGTAGTTACGCATGCCTTGCACACACAAATGCAGCAAACAGTGCCAATTATGGATGCAACTGCTTTACATGCTATTCTATAAAGAAGTGTGTGGAATAACACATAAATGTAAGGAGGCATATATGGCACACAACTTATAAAATACTGTAAATTATACACACTGCTTGCCACACTTAGGCGTTCCAATTTATGTCTGCAAGAGACTTGGCATAAATGGGGGCAGCTACATCAGGCATGCCAATGCAGGTTTATGCTGGTAAGGGAAAACAACTCTAACTGGCAGACTGACTGAATCGGTCAGGTCACGCAACCTTATAAGAAGGCATTACCCAGAAAATCTTTTGAGAGTGGGGCACCTCTTTGATAGACCTTTTTGCTACTCCCCTCAACAAGAAAGTCCCTTAGTTCTGCTCCAGATTGGGAACACACCACAGATTAGCCTTGGATGCCTCTCTCCTCAACTGGGGGAAGGGTCTTCTATATGCATATCCTCCAATGCCTCTCGTAGCAAAAACTCTCCTGAAACTCAAGCAGGATTGGGGAACCATATTTTCATCAAGCTATACTGCCCAGAGCAGATCTGGCTCTCTCTACTTCTGGAGCTAGACTCTGAAGATCCGTGGTGACTGGAATATTTTCTGATTCTCAACACTCAGGATGAAGAGTCCCCTCTTGCATCCCGACCTCCGATCCCTGGCCCTCATGGCTTGGATGTTGACAGGTTAGAGATGGAATCCTTGACATTACCGAAGGGTGTGTCTCAGGTTCTGATTACTTACAGTAGAGATTCCACTAGGGGATCTTATGGTTCAAATGGAAAAAGTTTGTCATCTGATATGAGGGCAAGGACTTAGTTCCATTTTCTTGCCCCACACAAAAACTGCTTGAACACATTCACCACCACTCAGAGTCAGGTCTCAAGACCAAATCAGTAAGGATTCACCTCAGTGCAACTGGAGCTTAGCATCATCGGGCAGAGGGTGAGTCTATCTCTGCTCAGCCTTTAGTTGTTCGCTTCATGAGCAGTTTGCTTTTGCTAAACCCTCCCACCAAGCCTCCTGCAGTGAACGGGATCTCAATGTTGCCCTTACCCAGTTAATGAAAGCTCCATTTGAGCAGCTTGATACCTATCATCTGAAGTACCTGACCTAAAAGGTCTTGTTTCTGATGGCAGTCACTTCAGCCCCCAACGTCAGTGAGCTCCAGGTCTTAGTAGCTGATCCACTTTACACTAAGTTGTATAACAACAGAGTGGTGTTTTTTGTACTCATTAAAGGTATGCACAGGGATAAGGCCAATGGGAAACCCACAGAAATCTGCACGTACCTGAGGTGTTGGTGACAAAACAGTCAAAGTGCCCTCCGCTCCCACCCCCCCCCCCCCCCCCCCACTCTCTCCTCAATCACTGGCGGACTACTTTCGCGACAAGGTGCAGAAAATCAACCTCGAATTCACCTCCAAACCATCTTCTCCTCACCCTATAACACACTCCCTCAACCAACCAACCCAGGCCTCCTTCTCCTCTTTTCCCGATATCACCGAAGAGGAAACTGCCTATCCTCTCTCCTCTTCGAAATGCACCACCTGTTCCTCAGACTCCATCCCCACCAACTTACTTAACACCATCACTCCTACTGTCACCCCCTCCATCTGTCATATCCTCAACTTCTCTCTCTCCACTGCAACTGTCTCTGACACCTTCAAGCATGCTGTAGTCACACCACGCCTCAAAAAACCATCACTTGACACTACCTGTCCCTCCAACTACTGCTCCATTTTCCCTCCTACCCTTCCTCTCCAAGATACTTGAACGCGCAGTTCACAGCCGTTGCCTTGATTTTCTATCCTCTCACGCCATCCTTGATCCACTTCAATCCGGCTTTCGCCCCCTACACTCGACGGAAACGGCACTATCTAAAGTCTGCAATGACCTGTTCCTTACCAAATCCAAAGGTCACTACTCCATCCTTATCCTCCTCGACCTATCCGCCGCTTTTGACACTGTCAATCATAACTTACTTCTCGCCACACTGTCCTCACTTGGGTTCCAGGGCTCTGTCCTCTCCTGGTTCTCCTCTTATCTCTCCCACCGTACCTTCAGAGTACATTCTCAGGGTTCTTCCGCCACCCCCATCCCGCTCTCTGTTGGAGTTCCTCAGGGATCTGTCCTTGGACCCCTTCTTTTCTCAATCTACACCTCCTCCCTGGGTTCCCTAATCTCCTCCCATGGGTTCCAATATCATCTTTATGCTGATGACACCCAGCTTTATCTCTCCACACCAGAAATCACTGCAGAAACCCAGGCTAAAGTATTGGCCTGCTTAGCCGACATTGCAACCTGGATGTCCAACCGCCACTTGAAACTGAACATGGCCAAGACTGAGCTTATTGTCTTCCCTCCCAAACCCACTTCTCCTCTCCCTCCACTCTCTATCTCTGTTGATAACACCCTCATCGTCCCCCTTTCATCTGCCCGCAACCTCGGGGTCATCTTTGACTCCTCCCTCTCCTTCTCTGCGCATATCCAGCAGATAGCCAAGACCTGTCGCTTCTTTCTCTATGACATCAGCAAAATTCGCCCCTTCCTGTCTGAGCACACCACCCGAACTCTCATCCATTCTCTCATTACCTCTCGCCTTGACTACTGCAACCTACTCCTCACTGGCCTCCCACTTTGCCATCTATCCCCCCTTCAGTCCGTTCAAAACTCTGCCTCACGTCTTATCTTCCGCCTGAACCGGTACACTCATATCACCCCTCTTCTCAAGTCACTTCACTGGCTTCCGATCAGGTACCGCATACAGTTTAAGCTTCTCCTTTTAACCTACAAATGCACTCGATCTACAGCCCCTCCCTACCTCTCTACCCTCATCTCCCTTTACATTCCTACCCGTAACCTCCGTTCTCAAGACAAATCCCTCCTGTCAGTATCCTTCTCCACCACTGCCAACTCGACTCCGCCCTTTCTGCCTCGCCTCACCCCATGCCTGGAATACATTCCCTGAGCCCATACGCCAGGCCCCCTCCCTGCCCATCTTCAAAGCCTTGCTCAAAGCCCACCTCTTCAATGTCGCCTTCGGCACCTAACCACCATTCTATTCAGGAAATCTGGACTGCCCCTACTTGACATTTCGCCCATTAGATTGTAAGCTCCTTGGAGCAGGGACTGTCCTTTTTTGTTAATCTGTACAGCACTGCGTAACCCTAGTACTGCTCTAGAAATGTTAAGTAGTAGTAGTAGTAGTCATTAATACCACAGGGATGGGAGGGGATGGATCCAAAGTGAATGGGGACAGGAGGAGATGAGGACCAGACTATGTCCCCTGCACACCTCTAGTACTCATCCTAAGTTCCTTCCTAAGGTAATATCAGAATTCCATTTTCACCAGTCAATTGTTCTACCAACACTTTTCCCAAAACCACATGGTCATCCTGTGAAAGCACACTGGACACTGTGGCAAGACAGTTTTGATCTTCTATCTGGAGTGGACTAAAGTCCACAGAAGGTTCACCCAAATTTTATTTATTTTGACCTTAAAAGGATGGGGGCATCCATTGGTAAACATACTCTTTCAAATTGGCTGGCAGACTGCATTTTGTTTTCTTATGCCCAGGCTGGGCTGATTCTAGAGGGTCATGTCATAGCTCACAAGGTCAGAGCCATTGCTACATGGGTAGCCCACTTGAGGTCAGCCTCTACAGAGGAGATATGCAGAGCTGCAATGTGGATTTAGTCCCCACATTCACATCTCACTACTGTCTAGAACAGGATTCCTAATGTTACAGGGACCTGCTTGCTGCTCTAATAGGACTGACCATAACATTTGAAGCTGTCAGAGTCTGGTATGTACTGTTTTTTCACTCTTTGGGGGATAGGAGAGGGGACTAATGGGGAGGTAAGGGGGGCCATGCCTTAATCCCTCCAGTGGTCATCTCATCATTTAGGGCACCTTTTTGTGATTCAGGCTTGACTGAAACAGGTCTAGACCAAAACGTCTAGCTTTTCGCCTTGGGCATTTTTGCTTTGTTCCATTATGGCAGAAAAATGTCCAGATTTTGGGAACGCCCAATCCCGCCCCCAACATGTCCCCTTGTGATTTGTATGCACTACAGAGAACGTCTTAAATACGAGTTTGAAAATCATGATTTGGATGCTTTTCTCAGAAAAATGTTGAAATGTCACTTTATGTCATTTTTAAGGTATTCTCTTTTGAAATTAAGTCCCGTATTCTGATAAGACTAGAGTCTTCTGAGTCATAATGCTGGCGCTGGTAATATTTTGATACCAACCCCAAAGAGTACAAACAACTGCTCATATGTTCTAAAAAGAACCTACTCTTCTTACAATAAAACTTCAGGGTTTTTTTTTAACCCCAGTTTGAAAACTTTACCTCTTTTGAACTTGAGGGATTCTGATACAAGACAGGGAGACTAAACTTCTTGAGTAATATAAAAAAGCAGAATTAACATTTGGAACAAACTAAGAACCATTTCTAATACAACTATATCTGGCAAAAACTGTAAAAGTTGAATACTCAGATTTTACTTTGTTCACTCCTCTGGTTAAGCAAATTGCAATAGTATTGCCTTAATGGTTGGAAAATAATGAGTAGTCTATCTCACAATTTTAAAAAATGCCTCTATTTTTACTGCAACACATGTTAATGAGTTGTGGAGTATCCTTTGTTACTCATGGAAAGAACAACACTTCAAGAGGTGGATTAACCTTCCTCTCTAGGAGCAACCTAAAGGGTTCACCGATTCAAAAGAAAAATTAGACCCCCCCCCCCAACACTGTTCCCAATAAAAGATCACCCCCACAGCCCAAGAAAGGAGCTTCTTTCAGTAATCTACACACCCGTTAATCAATTTTACAGTTAACAGCCCTTCCTAGGATTCCCCACCACTTTTGGGAGTCTTCCTGGTGAGCAGTAGGGAGGGAAAGATGCAGGAGTACCCAGTAGACTCTGGAGGACTGTGAGGGGGATATGGATGTTATTGGAAAAAGGATAAGAAGGTTGGGGTGTGGATTCTGGGGCGGTCTCTTACTGGGAAAAAAGACTGGAGGTGAAAGGGTTTCTAATTGGATAAGAGACTGGGAAAGGGGCTGTGGATCTGTTTATGGAAAAGGGATTGACAGTGTATTCCACGGTGAGAGTCTATAGAAAAGCTTTATTTTAAATTTTTTTAAAAAATCACTGGTGTGGCCTTTTAAAATACAGAAGGCCCAACTTGGAACCTGCTATCTTTACATTGGTGTAGCTGGGAACATATGATATTCCTGGCTGCAGCCATGCAAAAATAAATTTATTGCATTATTTACTACACTGCAGTGAATCCTACAATAATATAGCAAAATGTCACATTATTTTACCACAGGTTAGTAAATAGGGGCCTTAGATTCTATGTAGGAATAGGAAGAAAAAGAAGTGCCACCGATTGCCCCCTCTACTAGTGGAAGAAAGTGCGGCATCTATCCTGTTTCCAGGCAGAGGCCTAATCTAGACCGTAATGCAAGAACTTCAATATTTAACTCACTGCTGTGGTTTTTAATGTGTTAGCTTTTACACCTGTGTTCAGAACATCTACATATGCTGTAATAGGCCTTATCAATGAAAACTGTATAGAATATGAAGTCAGCAAATTAAGAAAACTCGTATTAAATAAAACCACTGAAATGTCAGCAACATTCTCTAGGGCAATACAGACCAGGCAATACAGACCTGCAAAACTGGAGTCTTTGGAGTCAGTTTTTTGGATATTGTGTTTAATAACTGCTGTCCTGCAGCTGGAGTTGGAGTCTGCTGGTAGCTACAAGAAATGTGTGCACAGTCAAAAAACAATGTATATTATGTGACAATACTTCTTTGCCAAATATGAACAACATTAGTTTATATTTAAGGAGAACATCCTCCCCTATCTTCTCTACAACACACTTTCAGAGTTAGAGGTTTTCTTTTGATTGTTTTGTTTCTTGTTTTTAACACTCCTATTGACCTAGGTACTTTTCCACATATCATTGTAGCACTCTTACCACCTGAGCTACAGGCCCAGATGTTTTATTTATTGCACATACTTGATATGCCATAAAACAAGGGCATAGCACGGCGGTGTACAGTGTAAAAAAAAATTATAAGAGACTGAGAATACAATGAGAAAAAGAAAGAGAAAAGAAAGGAAGTGTGAGGGGAAAGAACAGAGGGGGGAGAAGGATAAGGAGAAAAGGAGAGATGGGGGAGGGGGACAAGGTGCACCAAAACTAATATTTTGAATTTCAGGTGAGCTGAGATAGGGAGTCACAGTTGTTTTTCCAGGAAAGGAGAAACATGGTCATAGCAATGACTACTGTGAGTATGCCTAACGGTCATAGACAAGCTGTAGGCGTTTGATGGAGCAAAGAGGAAGACTATTATAAAAAGTATTGCAGCAGTCAAGTTGAGAGACAACAAGCAACAAATTGAGAGTTTTGAGATGGTAAAGAGGAAGGAATAGTTTAAGTGAATAAATCTGATGGACAACAAAGAAGGAAAGATGAACAGAGGTGATATGGGGCTTAAAAGAAAGTTTAGCATCCAGAGTGACCCCAAGCACTTGTACTATACCTTAGAAGAAAAGGGTGGCGCCCTTTACTCTTTTGGAGGGGGACGAATTGTAGTGTGGGGATAAGGGAAGTGGACTGCCTCACATTTAGAAGAATTAAGAAAGAGGCAATTGTCATCTAACCAACCAGTCACTGCCTGAAGACAAGTTTGAAAGGGAGCAATAGTGGAAGAAGAGGAGAGTATGATTATGAATGTTAGTGACTTATTCATTACTGGCATGTGCATGCTTACATCTTCACTCTCCCTTCCTGCAGAACAACTAACAAGTTCTGAAGAGGCCATATATGTCATGCCATCCTATCTCAAGGGAGTTGGGTGGGACACTGTGGTGTCACCTTGAGGGGCATAATCGAGAGGGGCGCCCAAGTTTTCCTGAGGACGTCCTCGCAGGACGGTCCCGGCAAAGGGGCGGGGAAACCCGAATTATCAAAACAAGATGGGCATCCATCTTTCATTTCGATAATACGGTCGGGGACGCCCAGATCCTGAAATTTAGATCGTCCTTAGAGATGGCCGTCCCCGATTTTCGGCGATAAAGGAAACCGAGGACGCCCATCTCAGAAACAACCAAATCCAAGCCATTTGGTCATGGAAGGAGCCAGCATTCGTAATGCACTGGTCCCCCTGACATGCCAGGACACAAACCGGACACCCTAGGGGGCACTGCAGTGGACTTCACAAATTGCTCTCAGGTGCATAGCTCCCTTACCTTGTGTGCTGAGCCCCCCAACCCCCCCCCCCAAAAAAAAAAAAAAAACTGTACACCACTACCATAGCCCTTATGGGTGAAGGGGGAGCACCTACATGTGGGTAAGGTGGGTTTCTGGTGGGTTTTGAAGGGCTCACATTTACCACCACAAGTGTAACAGGTAGGGGGGATGGGCCTGGGTCCACCTGCCTGAAGTGTACTGCACCCACTAAAACTGCTCCAGGGACCTGCATACTGCTGTCATGGAGCTGGGTATGACATCTGAGGATGGCATAGAGGCTGGCAAAAAATATTTAAAACATTTTTTTTTAGGGTGGGAGGGGGACCACTGGGGGAGTAAGGGGAGGTCATCCCCGATTTCCTCCAGTGGTCATCTGGTCAGTTCGGGCACCTTTTTGAGGTTTGGTTGTAACAAAAATTGGACCAAGTTGCCCAAGTGCTCGTCAAGGACGCCCTTCTTTTTTCCATTATGGGTCGAGGACGCCCATGTGTTAGGCACGCCCCATTCCCGCCTTCGCTACGCCTCCGACATGCCCCCGTGAACTTTGGTCGTCCCCACGACGGAAAGCAGTTGAGGACGACCAAAACCGGCTTTCAATTATGCCGATTTGGGCGAACCTGGGAGAAGGACGCCCATCTCCCGATTTGTGTTGAAAGATGGGCGCCCTTCTCTTTCGAAAATAAGCCTGCTTGTGGTATACTTTTCAGAAAAATAAAGTAATAAATAGAAATAAAGCAAAAGAAAAAAAAAAAGAAAAGAAAATATTTTTGTACTGGATTAATGTAATAAATTTTTTTGACTAGCTTTAGAAGGCAATACCTTCTTCTTATTTTCTTTTTGATTTGGTTCGTTTCTATCATTACCTTTAAAAAAAGTGGACTAGCATGGCTACTACATCATTCTATCAGAAAGAAATGTAGGGACATAGAAAGTGTCAGTAGAGTGGGGCAAGGAAAACAAGATTTATTTATTTAGATCATGTTTATGATAAACATTTTATTTGATTGTAAACCACCATGTTGTTATGACTAATTTTGAATGGTGGTTTTTCAAATACCAGATAAATATATTTAGGTCATACATTTTAATAAAGGTGAGTTGCATTCCAGTATAATATGTATTTTCCTGACCCAGGGAGTTTATAATCTAAGCTAGGAGCCTAGAATTGATTTTCACTGCTAAACACTTAACTTAGAGAAACTAATTTTAGCCCCAAGTTTAGCTAAATTTTCAGCTGCAAATGAAATAAATTTAGAAACCTTAAACTATTCAGCTAAGTGAATAGCATCCATAATCCTTCTCAGTCCAAGCAAAGGCTGCCACCTTAGTCTATCTATAGGGCAGGCATGTAAGGTGCTTGCAATCACCTTGATAAAAGAATCTTCCCTTGACACAACTCCTCATTCGGCTGAAGCAGAAGTACTCGTTTTGACTCATTGCTGGCCTGGCAAAGCCAGTTTCTACCCTGTTAAGATGCAGAAGATATAATGCTGAGCATAAAAATGTAGTGTATACCATATATAAAAATGAACTGAATTTCAACTGGAACATGCCTTTTTACAGAAAAAACACATATTTGATGTATGTTAATGAAAAATCAATGAGTACACAAACATAAGAAGAAAAAATAAATCAAAAAGGTAAAATTATGTATAATCATACCTGATAATTTTCTTTCCATTAATCATAGCTGATCAATCCATAGACTGGTGGGTTGTGTCCATCTACCAGCAGGTGGAGATAGAGAGCAAACTTTTGCCTCCCTATATGTGGTCATGTGCTGCCGGAAACTCCTCAGTATGTCGATATCAAAGCTCCATCCGCAGGACTCAGCACTTAGAGAATTACACCCACGAAGGGACACTCTGCCCAGCTCACCACCGCCGAAACGGGGGAGGGGAATTAACCCAGCTCATCCCCACACAAGTGGGGGAGGGGAATCCGTCCAGCTCATCCCCGCGGAGCGGGGGAGGGACACCACACCCGCCGATGCGGGGGGATCTGGCTTATCCTGCAACCGCAACAGGAGCTGACTGACCCTAACACCGCCGAAGCGGGAGGGGTACAAAGCTGCCCTACAGCCGCACGAAGCGGGAGGGAGTGCCGGCAGAATTTTAAGTCTCAATCCAGCCCCGTAAAACGGAGGGGAGAGGAATGCAGCAGCTCACTGTAACACAAACTCGTCTTAACTCTTGAAGAATCCAAGTGAAAAAACTTGAACACGAAGTCTTTCTGAAGGAACTGAAGACTAAACTTGAACCTGAAATGCAACCAGAATAAAAACAGTACAGATATCTGGGAGGGGCTATGGATTGATCAGCTATGATTAATGGAAAGAAAATTATCAGGTATGATTATACATAATTTTACCTTCCATATCATCAAGCTGATCAATCCATAGACTGGTGGGATGTACCGAAGCAGTACTCACCCAGGGCGGGACATTGAAATCCCTGACCTCAACACTGAAGCTCGTGCAGCCACAGTCAAACGGTAATGCTTGGAGAATGTATGAGCCGAAGCCCAAGTTGCCGCCTTGCATATCTCTTCCAAGGAGACGGATCCGGCCTCTGCCATCGAGGCCGCCTGAGCTCTCGTGGAGTGAGCCTTCAGCTGGATAGGCGGCACCTTCCCCGCGGCCACATAAGCCGCTGCAATGGCTTCCTTGACCCATCTTGCCACTGTAGGCTTAGCAGCCTGCAGACCCTTACGAGGACCTGCAAACAGGACAAACAGATGATCCGATTTCCGGAAATCATTGGTCACTTCCAAGTATCTGATGATGACTCGTCTCACATCCAGATATTTAAGAGCAGAGTACTCCTCTGGGTAGTCCTCCCTACGAAAGGAAGGGAGACAGAGCTGCTGATTCACATGGAAGCGAGAAACAATCTTGGGCAGGAAGGAAGGCACTGTGCGAATAGTCACTCCTGCCTCAGTGAACTGCAGAAAAGGCTCTCGACATGAGAGCGCCTGGAGCTCGGAAACTCTTCTGGCTGAAGTGATAGCCACCAAAAAGACTGCTTTCAACGTCAGGTCTTTCAGAGATGCCCTCGACAAGGGTTCAAAAGGCGGCTTCTGCAATGCTCTTAGCACCAGGTTGAGATTCCACGCAGGCACCACTGAGTGCAGAGGAGGGCGCAGGTGATTAACTCCCTTGAGAAAGCGCACCACATCTGGCTGTGAAGCCAGGGAAGCACCCTTCAGGCGGCCCCTGAAGCAAGCCAGAGCCGCTACCTGGACTTTAAGGGAACTGAGCGACAGGCCTTTCTCCAGACCTTCTTGCAGGAACGCCAACACTGAAGAAATTGGAGCAGTGAAGGGAGAAAGTGAGCCTGCTTCACACCACGCTGCAAAGATACGCCAAACCCTGGCGTAAGCAGTAGAAGTAGAGCGCTTCCTCGCACTCAGCATAGTGGCGATGACCTTGTCTGAGAAGCCCTTCTTCCTCAGACGCTGCCGCTCAATAGCCAGGCCGTAAGACCAAAGGAGGAGGGATCCTCCATCACCACGGGACCCTGATGTAACAGGCCCTGCTCCACTGGCAGCCGCAGAGGATCGTCGACTGAGAGCCTGATCAAGTCCGCATACCAGGGACGCCTGGGCCAATCCGGACCCACCAAGATTACCCTGCCGGGATGCTTTGCCACCCGGTCTAGCACCCTGCCCAACATGGGCCAAGGCGGGAACACATAGAGAAGCTCTTGTGTCGGCCACTGTTGGAGAAGAGCATCTACTCCCAGGGATCGAGGGTCCCGTCCTCTGCTGAAAAAGCGCGGCACTTGGCAATTGGCTGATGACGCCATCAGATCTAGGCTCGGCTGGCCCCAGCGCTTCGTGATGTCCAAGAACGCCTGAGCAGATAGCTGCCACTCTCCGGGATCCAAGGTATGGCGACTGAGAAAGTCCGCCTTGACATTCATGACTCCGGCAATGTGGGCCGCTGAAAGCTGCTCCAGGTTCGCTTCCGCCCACTGGCAAAGACTCATAGCCTCCTTGGCTAGAGGGGCGCTCTTGGTACCTCCCTGGCGGTTGACATAGGCCACAGCCGTGGCATTGTCCGACAGGACCCGTACAGGCTTCAACACCAGTACCGGGATGAACTCCAAAAGCGCCAACCGAATGGCTCTGAGTTCCAGGAGGTTGATAGACCACTTTGCCTCTGCAGGAGACCAGAGCCCCTGCGCTGTCCTTCCCAAGCAGTGGGCTCCCCAGCCCGACAACGAAGCGTCCGTCGTGACGACAATCCACTCTGGGGTCACCAGAGGCATTCCCGCAGACAACTTGTCTGTCTGCATCCACCAGCTCAGCGCCTTGCACACTGCTGGGTCCAAGGGAAGGCGCACAGCATAATCCTCCGACATCGGAGTCCAGCGCTGCAGCAAAGAGTGTTGAAGTGGTCTCATATGAGCCCTGGCCCAGGGCACAACTTCCATCGTGGCCGTCATAGAGCCCAACAGCTGCACATAGTCCCAAGCCCGAAGGGGAGAGGCTACTAGGAACTGGTCCACCTGAGCCTGAAGTTTGACAATCCGATTGTCTGGCAGGAACACTCTGCCCACTTGGGTGTCGAATCGAACTCCCAGGTACTCCAGGGACTGAGTCGGGCGCAGCTGGCTCTTCTCCCAGTTGATGATCCATCCCAGGGAGCTCAAAAGAGCAACTACCCGGTCCACAGCTTTGCCGCACTCTGCATAAGAGGGGGCTCGGATCAACCAGTCGTCCAGATAAGGATGGACTTGTACCCCTTCCTTTCGTAGGAAGGCCGCGATGACCACCATTACTTTGGAAAAGGTCCGCGGAGCAGTAGCCAACCCGAAAGGGAGGGCTCTGAACTGGAAGTGTCGTCCCAGGACTGCAAAACGCAGAAAGCGTTGATGAGGAGGCCAGATGGGAATATGCAGGTACGCTTCCTTGATGTCCAAGGATGCCAGGAACTCTCCTGCCTTCACTGCCGCTATAACAGAGCGGAGAGTCTCCATGCGAAAGTGCCGCACTTTCAAGGCCCGATTGACCCCTTTGAGGTCGAGGATAGGCCGGACAGAACCTCCTTTCTTTGGTACCACAAAGTAAATGGAGTAACGTCCCTTGCCAAGCTGACTTTCTGGCACAGGAACGACCGCGCCCAGGCGGATCAGATTGTCCAAGGTCTGCTGCACTGCCACAGCTTTGACCGGAGACTTGCAGGGAGAGAGTACAAACCCGTCTTTTAAGGGTCGGCAGAACTCTAGTTTGTAGCCGTCTCTGATGACTTCCAGCACCCACGCGTCTGAAGTTATTGTGGTCCACTCGCCCAGAAACGAGGACAGCCGTCCTCCAATCTGCACTGGGGCGTGGACCAAGACCCCGTCATTGGGTACGAGACCCTGGGGGAGGACCGGAGAGAGCACCTCCGGGACGGCGGTCTCTGCGAAAGGAATGCTGCTTGGGGGAGAAATTCCTCTTGAAGGAAGAGGGGGCAGAGGAACCCGACTTGCCCGGGCGGTACCGACGGGCTTCCTGCAACCGTCCTCTGGAGGTACCGGGACGAGTAGTAGCCCGAGCCCTGACCTCTGGTAATTTCTTGCCCTTAGACGTGCCGAGATCGGTCACGATTTTGTCCAGCTCGACCCCAAAGAGCAGCTTGCCTTTAAAAGGCAACCTAGCCAGGCGGGATTTAGAGGCGTGGTCAGCAGACCAATGTTTCAGCCAAATCCACCGCCGCGCAGAGATTGTCTGAGCCATGCCTTTCGCTGAGGCCCTCAAGACATCATACAGCAAGTCTGCCAAATAGGCTAAGCCCGATTCCAGGGCCGGTCAATCAGCCCTCAAGGAATGATCCGAGGGGGAAGCCCGCTGCACCATAGTCAGGCACGCCCTGGCCACATAGGAGCCACAAACTGAGGCCTGCAAACTTAAAGCAGCTGCCTCAAAGGACGACCTTAAGGCCGCCTCCAATCTTCTGTCTTGGGCGTCCTTTAGGGCCGTGCCACCTTCCACCGGCAACGCCGTTTTCTTAGTCACCGCAGTGATTAAAGAATCCACGGTAGGCCACAGATAGGCCTCACGTTCACTCACAGCCAAAGGATAGAGGCGGGACATAGCCCTAGCCACTTTAAGGCTCGCTTCTGGGACATCCCATTGAGCCGAAATTAAGGTGTGCATGGCATCATGCACGTGGAAGGTTCTAGGCGGGCGCTTCGTCCCCAGCATAATGGCAGAGCCAACAGGGGCTGAGGGAGAGACGTCCTCCGGAGAGGAAATCTTCAAAGTGTCCATGGCCTGTAACAACAGGTTGGGCAAATCCTCTGGGCTAAAAAGCCGCGCTGCAGAGGGGTCATCCGCTCCATCCGAGCAGGGATCCGTCTCCTCCAAGGAATCCGCAAAGGACCGTTGGGAGACCTCAGACACGCTGCCCTCATCTACATCGGAGGAGACAAATTCCTCCAAGGCCTGGGAATCAACCCGAGGGCGTTTACCTCTGGGAACCTCAACCTCTTTACCAGACGAGGGAGCAGGGGCAGCGTTGTGCATGAGGAAGGCCTGATGCAGCAGCAAAACAAACTCGGGGGAGAAACCCCCCCCCGACTGTGCACTTCCGCAGCCTGGGCAACAGCCCTAGACGCACCCTCAACCGGCGCTCGCAATAGCGGGGGAGAGACATGCTGCGCATCCAAAATGGCGTCCGGCGCGAAACTCCGCGAAGGAGCCGCGCGGGAAGAACGGCTCTTAACTTTAGCCGCTTCTGTGCCGTCGCCCAAATTAAGGGCGTTCATGGCATTAATGTCTCCAACCTCAAGGGCGGCCCAAGAAGAAGCCGTCCGAGCCGCGTGGCCGGCCAAGATGGCGGAGGCGAGGAGCGGGGGATGGGCGTTTATGGCGGGAAAAACCGCCACGCCGGAGGAAGGACCGGGACATTCATCGGTCACGAAACTGTCACCCAACAAGGGCGAATCAGGCTTTAAGACCCCCGCATCCCCTCTAGAAGCGCTCAAGCGACCCGGGGAGCGACCCTTTGCGCCCTCGCCCTCCGACGCCATATGCCACGAGGAGAAGAATCGGGGAACCCCCTGCCCGCTATAAAAAGGTAAAAATTACCTGCTGTCCGCTCCGAGTTGTAACGACCTGGTGTCCCAGTGAGTAGCTGCAATAGACGCTTAAATAAACGTCGAAATAAACGCCTTTAAGGACGTTCAAAATTTTTTTTTTTTTTTTTTTTTAACGGAGCCAGCGGGAGGGGGGAGAAAAGGAGGGACCTGGCACCACCAGGTTTGCACTTGCTCAAAAGAGCCCTCAACCCCAGGCACTCAACAAAACCTAAAAATTAGGCTTGGAGGCCTAGCCAGAGCTGCTGCTGTGTGTGACCACCACCTGCTGAGATAGAGAACATACTGAGGAGTTTCCGGCAGCACATGACCACATATAGGGAGGCAAAAGTTTGCTCTCTATCTCCACCTGCTGGTAGATGGACACAACCCACCAGTCTATGGATTGATCAGCTTGATGATATGGAAACATATACTTATAAATTCAACAAATAAAGTTACTTACCTATAGCATGTGTTCTCCAAGGACAAAAGGATATGAGTATTTGTAGATGGGTGTTGTCAGATGGAGCCCCAAATGGACAGAAGTAAATAAAACTCTAATTTTATAGATGTAACCCTGATCCCCTCAATACAGTTTAGGATGTCAGCTATGCTCTTTGGGGTAGGCACCCAGACTAGAATCCACAAAGTAAAATAATTCATGTCTGATGAGCCGTGTTTAGGCCAGAGCTGGGCTAAATCCCAGTAGGTGGGGGTTCACTACCACTGCACAGTCTCTCAATCAGTTCAACTTCAAGAATTCCACTCACTCTCTCCACTCTCCTCCGTTTATCAAGAGTATCCAAACCAAAGGACTGAGCAGCCTGCCATGCTTCCAGCCTTTCCTGAAAGAGACCTCTGGAAACCTGATGTGCTCGCTTCACCAGGTAAGCCTGGCGAAACAAGAGCACAAAGTCTGGCAAAAAAGGTTCCACAAGGGAGGAAGCCTCTGAATAGCTCCCTCTCCTGACTCCAGTACCAACGAAGGCCTGGCATCTGCTGTCTCCTGTGAGTCCCCATATGCGGCATTGGAGCCACCAGGGAAGGCGACAAAATGGCCATGATAGAGGGCATCACAGCCATGTCAGTGGCAGATTTCAGCAGGGAGTGTGACTGCGCCTCTTCAGTGCGAAAAACCTGAGCACCGACCATGGTCTCCTGCATGGCTGAGTCCGAGCATTCCCCCAAGCTCACCCCCGATGCTGCTCGCCACTTTCCGCAGTGGGAACAGCGCTTCACTACTTCAGCAGCCATTCCCTGGGGACCTAAGCCACAAAGAAAAGAAAGTGCAGGAAAAAAAATCTCACCGCTCTACAGTCCCTCCAGTTCACTGCCCCAAACACCCAGAGAAGCCCTAACAGCTCTGCAGCCATCCAGAGAACACACTGCCAAGCCTTTTCCTTGAGCCTGGTAGGGAGACTTACAAAAAAAAAAAACAAAAAAAACGCTCTCTCTTATTGTCTCCTTTTGGGCTTTTTTTTTTTTTTTTTTTAATTTCCATGCAGACAGAAGACTGAGGCAGTCTGGGTGGCAAAGAGCACAACGCTATACAGGGGGAGACCAGATATACCTCCTAAAGTGGGCCCTGAACAGCCATGACACCCCCCTGGGCTCCACTGAAACAGGTAACCTAGAACAGGAGCCCCCCCCCAAAGCAGATGAATCCAGGAGCTAGTGGAGTCTATCTATCCACTTGCTGGAGATAGAAATATACCGACTTTCTGAGGTGAAATCCATCCTAAATCACTAGTGAACGTCAGTGAGTTCCATCTCCACCCACAAGTCTCTGGATTCATCTGCTGTAGATGCTAAGGAAAAAACAGTTCAATTTTACTAAAAGAAACAAAATCACATAACAGTTCTTGCAAGTGGCAACCTGAAACAGAGGTGATAACATGTGCCTCTTTTAATCCCATTCACTGTTACTTCCCGTGCCTAGCAGGTTCTGTCCCGTCCTGCTTGGTAAAACAACCTGAGGCTGGTCTCCTTGTATCTCTGTAGGGTCCCGTTGGGCTTTTCCCCAGCCATTGGACTCTTTCACATACCGCACCTCCTCTGTCCATCCACTTCTCAAGGTGTGGTTCTCCTCACCCACTTCTGTCACCAGCAGGTCATTCTCCTATTGGGGTTTCCAATCCCTCCACCCCGGAGAACCCATATTCGTTTCAATTTGCAACTGAGCAGAAACACTTCGTCATATTCCTGCAGTCCCCCATTTCTTATACCAGGTAAGGACACTCCCTTGGCTTCTCGAGTGTCAGCGGGGGTTTGGGCAACCAAAGACTCTGCCCTGTGTCACACAGTTGCTTTTTTCCCTTCCAACCCCAACCCCATGCATAAGAACACTGTCAATCATTTTCCATAGCATCCATAACTGTATTAGTCACCCAACTGCACCCACACCGTAGGGAAGATAATTATTCTGATGTCTGCTGGGTCTGCACCTCAGCAGCCTGGCATTCCCTCTATCTCATCCAGTCTGTCTTCTGTGACAGGCTTCTCCCTTAGCAATCCACAAAGGAAACTGCCTCATTACAACCTCATAACTAGTTTCTTCCAGATTGTTACACAGAGCTTTCCAGCAGTCCCTCATACAGCTGAAGAGTACCTGCGCTGGCAAGGTCATCTCACTCAGGGGCATATTTACTTAAGTGAAACATTATTTTGCAGTTACTGCCTATTAACTGTCATAATTAATGCATGATAACCTCTGCTTTAGTTTCTTATTCAGTTAACAGAGATGAAATGTCATTACTATGCATTAAGTGCACTGTAAATAATATGATGCAGTTGGCTACACTTGTTCAGGTGGTGTTAACTACACAATGTTATCTGCAGTGTTAACAGTTACTGTGTGATAACCACATCTACACTGCAAGTAAGGTGAAGTCCTTGCCCATTCTCTGCTCATTCCACATCCCCTAGTATATTAACTGTTAACAGCAACTAACAATTAAACCAAACATGCACTACCCGTTGTGTTAACGGCTAACGTATCTTAGTGAATAGGCCACTTAACATTTAGCTAAAAGAGATGGAAGAAGCCAACTCCTTGGGGAGATCAGTGGCTACTGTTAAAACCTGCATCCTCTCCAAGATGGCTATAGCACTTCCACCCTAAGTGGTGCTCTGGAGGACATTTAATAATTTCCTTAAATTTTGCTTGCTATTTGGTGCTGAAGAAGGATAAAGCCTGCAAGATATTAGGAAGTTCCTTTACAACTTAAGACTGGAGTTCCACAAGGGTCTGCACTCTCAGCAATCTTTTTTAACATTTGATTCCATTGTGTAGGATTCTGCAATCTATGAACGTACATTTTCAGCTTTATGGTGATAATGTACAATTTTTCTTTCACTTATTTGAGTGATGTACCTACACACATTGAAACTTTACAAACAAATAAGCTTTCAAAAATTTCTTAAAGAAATTGGTATCTTCCATTAATCTTATCTGTACTGGGCACCCATTCCACTGCATTGGCCTTCCTTCCTGGTTCGCTCCAACTGCATATTCCCCATAGCCAGTATACGGTTAATCTGTTCGTGAGCCCTTAATCATAGACCGAGGCTTAGGAAGGATCTTGGCCAAGGTCTAGGGTAGATCAAACAGGCGCTAAGCACAACCCCAGCCACCAAGCCCCAAACACACAGGACAAACAACTAGCACCTCCATAAAAAAGGAGATAGACCACTCAGGCGGGCCAAATGGGAACCCACTCGTACAGAGTCCAAGCGTGTGGGCCTCACGGCCGAACAGGAACCGAGTCATACACTGGGAAGGGAGAAAGAACAATAAGGGGTCCCCCAAGGGACTGGAGCACAAGCAACACACGTAGCGCTAGCTAGAGACACAAGGGAAAGGGTGACAGACAGAAGCAGCTATAGGAATACACAAGGCTGTGCCACACGGCAGACAAGGATAACGGAAGCCCCTCCAAGGAATAATCTAAGCTGTACAGCACTCAAAGGTAAGGGAAAGCCACCTATAGGAATACACAAGGCTGTGCCGCACAGCGCACAAGGGTAAAGGGAATCCACACACAAGGCTGGCCCCACAACACACAAGGGTAAAGGGAAGCTGCTATAGGAATACACAAGGATGTCCACATAGCGCTCAAGGGTGCACAAGATTGGCACCACAACACAAAAGGGTAAAGGGAAGCTAACAGAGAAAATTGCCTTAACATACACAGATCAGATAAGGAGTGATGCTCACCATAATCAGGAGACTCAGCAAACAAAGGGAAAAAACAACCTAAAGGGCAGGCTGCTTCTGAGACACCAAACTGCAGGAATCAGGGCTTACATGGCAGACAAAGGTAAGGCAAACAAAGGAAAACTTAAAACAAACAGGTGCAATACCAGGACAGGAAGGCTGTCAAACAGAGGCAGGACAACAGCAAGCAAATACTAAGCCCAGCACATAAAGGGTTACACAGAGGAAAGGGAAACTTAAACAAACAGACTGCAATGATACAACGGACAAGCTTACCACAGACAACACTACACCAGCGAAGCAGGGAACAGACTCAGGTGCAGGGGAGTGAAACAATCAAGCTCAAGCTCACGCTGGGAAAACCCAGCAAACACAGAACCTACAAGCTACAAGGAGAGTAGGCAAACTCCAACAAACACACAGTGTGCAACAGCACAGACTGAGAGAAAGGGAAGCAGGTTTTAACTGGCAGGAATCAAACGCTAAAGCAAAGGTTGTAGGGAGAGGTAAGTTTAAGTAGATCTTGGTTTCTGACGTCAACTCAATCCCTGACAGGCCAATGAGAAGCGAGTTCCAGACATTCCCCTGCCTGTTTAGCACAGTGAGTTCCAGCCATTCCCTTGCCTGTTTAGCAGAATCATAACATATACTTAACAAGCCAATTCCTTACATCAGGATTGTCCGGTTCAGTCCCTAAGGGCTGCAAACAGGTCAGGTTTTCAGGATATCTGTAATGAATATGCATGACAAAGATTTGCATGCCCACTGCATCGATTGTATGCACATCTCTCTCATGCATATTCATTAAAAAAAATTTACAAAACATGGGTAAATAAATTTCCATACAGTTGTAAACAGTATTACATACAATATATTACCACAACTATGGCTTATTCCAAAATCTCTATTACATACTACAAAATCTGTATTAAAATACTACAAATATATAAAATCATGTATTTATAGTGCTGCTATCACCATAAGCATGTCTCACCATTAAACATATAGCACTATATATCCTTTACATTGTACCAAATATAGCCCGCAACCCTTCTGCTCAACAGGATTAATAAAAGTCTTCATGAAAGATGATGTACTTAACAGTCCTCTCACAGTTTGTCATGAGAAGTCCATACTGCTCCGCACTAAACTGACGTGGTGCAGCAGTCACATATCCAAAATATGGTCCATGGCAGATCCAAGATGGCGCCGAGAACAGACGTGCGCGAAACAGACTCCGATGCCCACTAGAATCTAGCGCATTGGAGTTACCATGGACCCGGAATGGGAAAGAGGAAAGGGAAACCCAATATGCCTAACTCCACAGGCAGGGTAGAACCCCCTCCTATGCGGCAGATGACACTGGAGGAATCGGGTCTGCAAGCGCCGGGAGCTGGAGTGGTCGCTTTAGGAGGTCCGGGAGATCTTTTAGACCACAGCGCTGAGGGAGTGTCATTGAGTCCACCCCCGTTAACAGTACCTCCAAGACCAGGAGGTGAAGCGAGGGCAGCGAGTGAGCAGTACACGGAAGTCGGTCTCCTACGGCTGCGTGTGGAGACCCCGCTGCCTCGTCGACGCCAGTGGGAATATCGGCTCAGACATGTTTGATGCCTGGGAGGAATCTGGGTGAAACCTCCGTGCAGCCTGGAGTCATGGTAAAGCCAGCGACTGTTACACTAGATATATTATGGAAAGCAATACAAGGACTGAATACCAACCTACAACAAACAGGTAGTTTGCGGGGAGATGTGGCTGAACTAAAGCAAGCTCAAAGTGTGGTAATAACTAAAATTGTAGAGCAATTGACAAAACTGGAGATTTTTGATAAGGAACTGAAAACAGTTAACTCCTCAACGTTAATGCTGATAAAAAATAGTAACCTCCAGCAACGTAAAATAGAATACTTAGAAAACCAGATTAGGAGAAACAATTAAAGTTTTCTCAATTTTCCTAAATCACCTCTTGTTCCAGCACTAGACATGTTGAAAATATTTTAGTGAGGTATTAGGTGTTCCCCTAGAGGGTTTTCCACCTATTACCAAAACACAATATATCTCAGGTGCTGGAACAGAAAAATTACCTATTCATCCTCAATCTGGTTTAAATTTAACAGACTTTCTAGAGAATTCTATGGAAGTTATCACGGAAAGAACTACACTGCTGGTTACATTTGCTCTGGAATTAGACCGCAATAATATATTCAGACTCTATTTCCGCCACATAAACTCACCTTTCTTGGGATCAAAAGTACAGATTTTTCCGGATCTCTCTAGAGATATCCAAAGAAGAAGAAAAGAGTTTTGTTGCTAAAAGAAAGAGTTCTTCGAATAGGAGGGACTTTCCTGTTAAGATTCTCCTGTAAATGTAGTGTTTCTTTGAATACCACAAATTATATGTTTTTTGACCCCAGGAAGTTAGTAGAATTTATTTCCTCAAAAGAATAATGTTGCAGTAGTTCTTGATTGTTTAGCGCTTTTGTCTCGGCTGCGACACGTAGGCTCTCTCTGCTCTACTTCTAATTATTTCCATTAATTTAACTGAGTTTTATTTAAAAAAACTTTATTTCCTAGATCTTGGATCATTTTCATGTGGACTAAAGACTATTAAGATTTGCCTAGTTTGATTTGATTTACTTGTTTCTTTTCTGAAATACGTATTTATGTTATATTGCATAAATGTAAATTTGAAAATTCATAAATAAAAAAAAATATGGTCCATAATCAATGTATTAGTCAGTTGAGTCAACTTTTAAAGACGTAACAATCCCCAGAAAGTTATACACAGTTGGGTGTCACTGCGTTACGCTCGACTATAGAACAAAGACACTAATACTGACACTTGAGCCTGTCTCTGAAAATTATCAAACCCAACATGGGCTCGATGGACCCCTGGTCTTTTTCCAGTGTGGCATTACTTATGTACTTCTGGTCCATGTTTCGCTCCACAAGGCGTCATCAGGGGTTAAGAAATCTGTTTAATCTTTATTATATATTATCAAGTCTGTTAGACAATATGACTTACGGAATCTTAGCGGAGATTGGGTGGCGACGCCGGTAATTGGACACAAAACGGGAGCTGGGCAGACTTCTACGGTCTACACCCTGATTGCCTGGAGCGTAAATTTTAAGGGGCTTTGATGTTAGCTTCAGAACTTAGTACAAGAACAGTACTGGGCAGACTTCTACGGTCTGTGCCCTGAGAAAGGCAAGGACAAATCAAACTCGGGTACACATATAAAGTATCACATTCCATGTAAAATGAGTTTATCTTGTTGGGCAGACTGGATGGACCGTACTGGTCTTTATCTGCCGTCATTTACTATGTAAAATGAAGATACATACCTGTAGCAGGTATTTTCCGAGGACAGCAGGCTGAATATTCTCATGATGGGTCATCGTCCATGAAGGCCCAGGAGACCGGAAGAAAACTCCAAAACAAAAAACAAACCAGAATGCTCCGTCGCGCGGGCCAAACGCAGTGAGCATGCACGAACGGCTTCCCGCCCGCAATGCGAGCGTCCCCTCTCAGTTCAATAAAAAGCAAACATAGAATAGAACAACTCCAAAGGGGAGGAGGGAGAGTTATGCGAATATTCAGCCTGCTGTCCTCGGAGAATACCTGCTACAGGTATGTATCTTCATTTTCTCCGAGGACAAGCAGGCTGAATATTCTCATGGTGGGGTATCCCTAGCCACCAGGCTCACTCAAAACAATGAACACTGGTCAATTGGGCCTCGCAACGGCGGGGACATAACATAGATTGACCTAAAAAGAAACACAACTAAGTGAGAGTATAGCCTGGAACAGAACAAAAATGGGCCTAGGGGCCTTAGGTGCACGGCGTTGACGGGAATGTGCATGCTGGGACTCAGCCTGAACCGGCTGTCGAGAAGCAGGAGTGTACCTACGCCTATTATAGGAATAGGGAGCACTCCTCTTCCCTCCAAAAAACCTCCTAGAAGAGGATGCGGTAGCATAAGACGTCCGACGGGAGAAAGAATCCATGGCATCATGGTGCTTTTTGATCTGATCAACCATATCCTCTACTTTTTCTCCAAAAAGATTATCACCCCGGCAAGGAATATCCGCCATTCGCTACTGGGTCTTATGATCCAGGTCACAGACACGCAGCCATGAGAGTCTGCGCATCACTATACCTTGAGCAGCTACTCGGGATGCTACATCAAAAGTGTCGTAAGACCCCTGGCCAGGAATTTGCGACACGCCTACTGCTGCCTGACCACCTTGTGAAAAGGTTCAGCAAGCTCTGGAGGAAGAGCTTCAACTAAACTAGACAGTTGCCTCATCGAGTTCCTCAAGTGGATGCTTGTGTAGAGCTGGTAAGTTTGGATCTTGGCGGCGAGCATAGCGGCCTGATACGTTCTCCTCCCAAAAGAATCCAAGGTCCTAGACTCTCTGCCTGGGGGCGCCGAGGCATAGTCTCTAGTACTCTTGGCTCTTCTGAGAGCAGAGTCCACCACCACGGAATCGTGAGGAAGTTGGGCCTTCACCATTACAGGCTCTCCTTGGACTCTGTACTGGGACTCAGATTTTTTGGGGACCACTGGGTTAGAAAGAGGGCACGACCAATTTCGCATAAGCACTTCCCTCAGTGTATTAAGAAAGGGGGCCGTTGCAACCTCAGCAGGCGGAGAAGGATAATCCAAGACCTCGAGCACCTCAGCCCTGGGCTCATCCACAACCTCCACAGGGAATGGAATGTTCTTAGACATTTCCCTAACAAAAGATGAAAAAGAGAGACTCTCAGGTGGAGACATTCTACTCTCAATTGGCGGAGTAGGATCAGAGGGAACCCCACATGACTCTTCCTCCGAAAAGTATCTGGGGTCTTCCTCCTCTTCCCAGGAGCCCTTCTCATCAGTATTGGACAAAAGCTCCCTAAGAGCACGTCGAGGATCGACGACCTCATGGGGGGTGTCGAAAAGTCGACTCCTGCCTGGACTGCGGCGAAGCTTCCTCCACTGACATCGAGGGGGAATCGACCCGGGTGGCAGCCGACACCAGTACCGCAAGCGGTACCAAGGACGGGGACCTCCTCACAGGTGATGGCCCAGATGCCGCCTCTGCAGTCGGTACGGAAGGCGCAAGCACCCCGACACAGGGTTGCTTCGCCAGTCTGCCTCTGTGTCGGGGTGCTTGCGCCTTCCGTACCGACTGCAGAGGCGGCATCTGGGCCATCACCTGTGAGGAGGTCCCCGTCCTTGGTACCGCTTTCGGTGTCGCTGCTTCCCTTGACGTCGCCGCCGCCTTCGGTACCGATGTCGATGCTGACGTTGAAGGACCGGACCTATCTGGAAAAAGTTTCTCACGCTGAGCCTCCCGAGCCACGTGGGTCCATTTCTTCATCAACAGGCACAGTTTACAGGCAGCTGGCATATAGTCGGGTCCAAGGCACTGAAGACACCACGCGTGGGGGGTCGGTGCTAGAGATGGTCCGGATGCAGCGAGTACAACACTTGAAGCCGCTGGGAGTCTTCGATGACATGGGTGGGAAAACAGCGGCTGCAAAATTAAATGGCTCGATGGTGCCAAATAAAAAGGCACAAAAAAGACCCGGCCGAGCAGCCTAAGGACGGCCGAGACAGAAAACGAAAGGAAGCTTAAAAAGATGAAGAAAACCTAAAGATTAAAGGAAAAAGGGGCTTGTTTTTTTTTATTTTGAAGAGGTAAGAAGTTGAAAAAGATAAAGGGGAAACGATAAACGTTTACCCGGGTCCCCTGAGCACGAAAAAATGCAGTTCACGAGAATACGTGATTATCTGATCGTGGATTAAAAAGAACTGAGAGGGCACGCTCACGTCGCGGGCAGGAAGCCGTTTGCGCATGCTCACTGCGTTAGGCCCGCGCGATGGAGCGTTCTGGATTCTTCTTTTTGCTTTGGAGTTTTCTTCCGGTCTCCTGGGCCGTCGCGGATGGCGACTCATCATGAGAATATTCAGCCTGCTTGTCTACGGAGAATAATAGGTATGTCTAATATTTTCTTAATTAGAAAATATCTAACAATAAAAATAAAAATATTTTTTCAAGGCGGCCTATTTCAATTCATGCTAATGCAATATTGGATCTATGGATTTAACAGTCCATACAGTACTGGGTCAAGGCTAAAGGCTTGAGGCATTGGGCTTTGCCTGTTTCTCTGTTCAAGTCTCTTCTTTGATCTGTCCCCTTTATTCTACAGTATGATCATTCTATTTTCTTTTTCCTTTAATTATTATTGTAAACCACTCTGCTGGCATTATAATAAAATGGTATATCTAATCTAATCTGTTGCTTGTATACCACACAAATCCCAGCTTGAGGTTCATGGCGGTTTACATTTTTTTTTTAATTTTTTATTTATACTTTCCAAACTTTACAATACAAGGCAAACTTGCTAAGTAAATCAGACAGAATATTATGAAGTTATCACATTCATCTTACGAAGATACATTAATGCCTTTTTTATATCACAAAAAAAAAATGAGACCAAGGCGTTAATAAGAATAAATGGGGAAAAATTATAGGTAAATATAACTAAAGAACAGACTTTGCACGTATCGTTCTTCCTTAATTTCTTACAGCTTTAAACATTAGTTAGAATGTAGAAAAATCATAACTTCCTAGAGTCAATGAATACTCTTAACTGCTCTGGCTGGAAAAATATATATTTTAAACCTTGATGTTTCACCACACATTTGCTTGGGTAGTTCAAGAAGAAAGAGGCTCCCAATTCCTGGGTCTCTTTCCTCATGCTCAAAAAAGATTTCCTAATATCCTGCGTTTGTTTCGTTACGTCCTGAAATATACGAACTGTTTTACCGTAAAACAAGTCATTTATTCGACGAAAGTATAGTCTTTTTATAGCTTCAACATCTTGCAAGAAAACAAATTGAACCATTAAAGTCATTCTTTCTGATTGATCCGATATGGTAGCTTCCAACAGTTCAGATACATTTAAGTTTGTTTGTTCCATTAAATTTACAGGTTTATCAGTTAGGGATCCTGCTTCCAAGGAGATCTTATTCATTATATAGTACATTTTGTTAACTGGAGGTAAAGTTTCTGGGGTATATTTAAAAATTTCAATTAAGTATTTTTTAAAGGCATCCAACGGTGTTAGTCCTTTCTCTCTTGGAAAATTCAGAATCCTCAAATTAAGTCTTCGATTATAATTTTCAATTTGATCAATCTTTCTTGCTATTATAGTTTTGTCTTTTATCATCTCTGAAGATAGGTCTTGCAGTTTTTTAACATCTTGATTGAGCTTTATAGTTTGAGCTGTAAACTCCTTTTTTATGCCAGTCAGAGATTCAGAAAAGGCATTCATTGTACTTACAAGAGAAGATAGTTCTTTTGTAGATTTATCCACATTCACCGCTAATTGTTGGAGAACACTCCAAATGTTCTCCAACGACACCGACCCAGGTGCAGATTTCAAAAGCTTCCCTTCTAGGCTCAGGCACTCAGGCTTTGCGACCCGTCTGGTATCGTCGCTCCAGCCCCTTCGATTAGGGGTTCACCATCGACACCCTCTTCGGATTCGAGGGAGCCTCTCTGGTTCCGGCGTCCTTCTGGGTGGGGCGGTGGTTTAAGCGCCGGAGAAGAGTAACATCGAGTCCCAAGTCCTCCATAGCTCCCCCGCTATGGGGGACAGCGGGAACACTCACGGCGTCTTGGGAAGAAGTTTGCGAGATGACCTGCTCGATCGAAAGCTGTTGCAGGGATGAGGTCCGGGGTATCGAAGCTTTACCCCGGACCGTACCTTTCCGTTTAGTATGAGGCATAAACAAAAAGATTTAGTTTTTAAGACGCGATCGAATCGAGGAGATCAGAGCTCACTCAACTACGTGCCGCCATCTTGAAACGCCTCCCTGTCATCCAAGGCGGTTTACATTAAAAGGATATAAAGGGGCGAATAAGAGAGGGTAGACGGGAGGAAAGAAGAGGGTTTGGTATCAGTTTCTGAGAGGCAATTGTAGGTAGCCAGTTGGGTGGGACGGGGGAGGGGGAGGCAGCAGAGCTTAGTTCTTTCAGCTTCTTGCAGAGTGCTATGTAGTTTGATTTTAATCAAACTATGTTTGGCACGGAGTTCCATTCCACAATGGCTCTGAATAAGAACATAGAAGTTAATCTGCTGGTGGTATCCAGAAGTGTTGATAGCCGGGTACTTTAAGAGTGTGTTGTCCCATAATCTGGTAGTTGTAGAAGCAGCTGGAAAAACAGTTGAATTAGTAGCTCAGGGGGCTTGTCCATGCAGTACTTGGAACACTATGCAGATGGCTTTGAAGGTAATGTGGGCATGGACACAGAGCCAGTGTAGTTCTTTCAGGAGGCCAGAAACACTTTTGAATTTCCTTGCTCTGAAGATCAGTTGGGCTGCTGTGTTTTGAATGAGTTGGAGTTTGGCTTGTTGTTTGTGGTTTAGACCAATGTATATACTGAGTTGCAGTAGTCCAGGTTGGATATGATTAGTGCCTGAACCAATACTGAAAAATTAGATCTTTTGAAAATATGATCTTACTAGCCTCAGATATCACATGAGAAAGAAAGATTTATTCCAGACTTCAATGATTTGGGCATCGAAGGTTAGTGAGGAGTCCAGGACTTTTGATTCTTTGTCTACTTTTAGACTTATGCCATTGGGTAGGATTACATTGGGAGGAATGTCAATGTTGGAGAGGGAGAACCCTAATATTTTAGTCTTGGTTTGGTTCAGTTGAAGCATGTGTTCTGTGGCCCAGTTGTGGATTTTGTGCATAGCACATTGGATTCTGGTGACGGCGTCCTTGCAGGGCTTGCAAGGATTAACATTAAGATGCCATCATCTTCATTTAGGCTGATATAGTGTAGAATGTGAGAGCAGTCATGGACCCTAGAACAGAACCCAAAGGGCACTTTGAAACAGGCCAGAAGGGCAGAAATTGACAAGCCTGTAGGAGCCTGTATGACTCTGGAATCTATCAGAGATTGAGGAGTCTGTGTGACTCTGGAATTTATGATCTATTATGGCACCCTTGAGGGCTAACAGGCATGGGAACAGGACAAAGTACAAACATAGGAAGAATGTGGTTTTAACATCTTAAGAAAACCAGATGGTGGGAACCAGATAATAATCTATGAGAAGGATCATTTGCAGAAAAAGCCATGAAGCTAACATATAAGCAGCTGAATTAGTACAGTATTTTGGAGAAGTAGTCATAGAGAACACCTTTAAGTTTCTGTACTAATCTGCTATGAGAAATAGCTTGTATCTGTAATTGGTCAATAATAAAGAAAATATTACTGTATTTCTCATACGTGGCCTTGTCTTTTATCACTCCAGGCGTGGGTAGCTGACCCCTTGGGGTGGTGGTAAAAAGACTAAACATTGTATTTACAATAGGAGAGAGAACTCATGAATAAGTTGAATAACAGTAGACACAGGGGGGAAATCAGAAACACCTATGTGGTTACCCAGCTTTTGGACAGTACTCCATTCTTCCGAATAGTATAAGATCGGTTTTGTAGGAAGTCGCTGAACCAGTTAAGAATAGTACCAGAAAGTTCCAAGTTGCTAAGTTTGGTTAGCTACAAACCATGGTCTACAGCGTCGAAGGCAGCTGAGATGTCGTACTGAAGTAGGATGGTCTGTTTGCCTTTAGCTAGGTGGTCCCTAACTATGATGGTTAAGACCAGCAGAAAGGACTCGGTGTGGTGTTGAGGTCTGAATCCAAATTGCGTGGGGTGGTAGCAGGAGTGCTTCATGATGTGTTTAGAAATTTGCTGATAAATGAGGGTCTCCATAGCTTAGTTTATTTATTTGTTACATTTGTATCCCACATTTTCCCACCTATTTGTAGGCTCAATGTGGCTTACATAGTACCGGAAAGGCCTTTGCAGGCTCTGGTGTGAACAAATACAGGGTGATGTTGTGGTAAGATCAAGTTCACGTGGCACAGCCACATTAGGAAATCGAAGAACGGAAGAGTTGTGTTATGTCCATTACGTGCTTCAGTTTGGTTGTATTGCAGAGATTAGACATTTAAGTTGGATCGGTAGGGTATGCCTTTTTAAACAGGTTGGTTTTTAAAGATTTCCGGACGTTTAGGTGGTTGTACGTCATTTTCAAGGCTTTTGGTAATGCGTTCCACAGTTGTGTGCTTATGTAGGAAAAACTAGATGCGTAAGTTGTTTTGTATTTGAGTCCTTAGTAGCCCGTAATTTCCATTAACATACCAATTTATTTATTTTTAATCTAGGATTAGACCAAAGAGAGACATGAACTGTGTTGTTTGTGGTTTGTCAAACTCTAATAGTCAATGTTGCATGTTGGTAAGTATTGAGTTCTCTGTTTTGAGACTATGATAATGCTGTGGACATTGCAAGATGTGTGGGAATAGGATTGAGAATTGAGTGCTCAAGATGTAGCCATAAAGGAGTGTAATGAGGATTAGGGGTGAGCCAAGAGAGGCCCTGTCGAGTTATGAAAGGCTTGTGATAAAGCAGAAAGTTGAGAAAAAATACTCTGAACTTATCCTTGGGTGCCTTGAGCTTACTGAGAAATAGTCTAAGCAGGTTTTGATTTCTACAAAAAGGAGGACAATAGCTTTTCAACCTGCAAATAGAAAGATTTATGGAAGAGTGCATGCACAGATCATGCTTATTACAAAATTAATTTTAGGGGAAACCATCACTGTGAGAGTTTCTAGCCTGCCCCACCAGGATAGGTGAAGGGGATGCCAGGATGACAGTGGGCATTTTAATGATTGAAGAATCCTGTCACCATTACACTGCACTGTTTTGGGCAAGATGTTAAAGAGATCGATACCTAAGTACTTTAGTTTAGCAGGAGTCCATACTAAATCATAGTTAGTAGGGGGATCCCAGCTATGAGTCTGTAGTTAGATGTAATGGTAAGGTCTGAATTAGGGGCCTTAGTGAGGGCAATGTGGCCCATCTCGTGACTGTCATTAAACTTAAACTTATCAAGACAACAGCCAAAATGGGAAAATCAGAATTTAAGAACTATTGAAAAATCTCTGTTCACGCTTTCCAAAAATACTAGGACTAGGGGGCATGCGATGAAACTACAGTGTAGTAAATTTAAAACAAATCGGAGAAAGTTTTTCTTCACCCAACGCATAATTAAACTCTGGAATTCGTTGCCGGAGAACGTGGTGAAGGCAGTTAGCTTAGCAGAGTTTAAAAAGGGGTTAGACGGTTTCCTAAAGGACAAGTCCATAAACCACTACTAAATGGACTTGGGAAAAATCCACAATTCCAGGAATAACATGTATAGAATGTTTGTACGTTTGGGAAGCTTGCCAGGTGCCCATGGCCTGGATTGGCCACTGTCGTGGACAGGATGCTGTGCTCGATGGACCCTTGGTCTTTTCCCAGTGTGGCATTACTTATGTACTCTATAGATGGTTAAATATATACTGCGACTACTACTATATATGGCAGAAATTAACACATTAAAAAATCTGCAGAGCCTTGTAAAAGTCTTGACACCCTTATATATTTTTCAAATTCGTGTGGGTAAAAAATATCATTCAAAATGTTATACCGATTTATCTATATAACTTATGCTATACTTTCAGTAGAGCGGTGATCTTGTAGTTGTTGGAAAGGTACGAGTCAGTTGGCTCACTGTGTTGGCATGTGATGTAACATTTCCTTCAATAAAAATATTTTAAAAAAAAATGAAATGCAGAAATATTAAAAAATTATGAAGAAACTAAAAAGTCTTGATTACAATAAGTCTTCAAACCCTTTGACTCAAAATTTCATGCAAGTAGTACTAGTGAGACTTAGATTAAAGGTCTACCAACTTTGCACAGTGGGGTGGTGAAGTTTTTACCTATTCTTCTTGACGGAATAGCTTAACCTGTTTCAACTTTGTTGGAGATTGTTTACAGATTGCAGTCTAAGCCTTGTTACTGATTTTCTACTAGATTCAAGTCTGCTCCTTAAGGACATTCTCTTTCTTCATGCTGAGTCATTCCATTGCTGCTTTTGCTTTATGCTTAGGATCATTATGTTGCTGAACAGGCTTTCCTCTAGGATCTGCTTATACTTTGCATCATCCATTCTTCTCTCAATTTTAACAAACTTCCATATCCCTGCTGCTGCAAAGCATCCTCACAATATACTGCATTATGGTAGGGATGGGTTTAGTAGGCTGATGTGCTAAGTTGATTTTACACTACATATATCAAAATTAAGACCAAAATATTCTACTTTGATCCTACTAGACCACAAAACCTTTCCTCATTGTGTACACCGTCTCCTAAGTGTTTCTCTGCAAACTCTATGAGGCTTGGTGGGTGGCAGTGGCGTAGCTAGGGTACTTGACACCCGGGGCCGGTCATTTTTTTTTTTTTGTTACATTTGTACCCCGCGCTTTCCCACTCATGGCAGGCTCAATGCGGCTTACATGGGGCAATGGAGGGTTAAGTGACTTGCCCAGAGTCACAAGGAGCTGCCTGTGCCTGAAGTGGGAATCGAACTCAGTTCCTCAGTTCCCCAGGACCAAAGTCCACCACCCTAACCACTAGGCCACTCCTCCACGCCACACTCATTTTTTAACACCCCCCCCCCCCCAATCCAGTACTAGGCATACCGAGAATACAAAACACTCAGGACCTATAGAGCAATTCTACCATACCATAAGCAGTCATTTCTACGAGTCACACAAGGAAAAGGAAAGCATCTTAAACACTACAGTGAGCACTAGAACATCAATTCACCTATTGTAAAACGAAAACAGACAGATTAGTACAGATCGTCAATCCTGCACAGTCAATGCCAACCGAAAGCCATGTCTTTTTCACAAACACAGATACACCCTAATCCACTTTAGAATAAGTAATCATAAACTTTCTATTTAGACAAAAATTAAATTGAACCCCCAATGCCAGACTCTGCATACAATGCAACACCACAGAAACAGAAAATGTCCCCTAGTACTGTGCAAAATATAAAGACAGCAGATGTAAATTTGAAAAAAACTAACAAATACCAATCACCACTTTACAAATTAACAAATAGAAATAAAACAAATACAGAAATTAAAATAATACCATTTTATTGGACTAATACATTTAGCTTCCAGAGGCCAAAATCTCCTTCCTCAGGTCAATACAGTATAGTGCTGTTACAGTATCCTATCCTGACCTGAGGAAGGGGGTTTTGTTCTCTGAAAGTTAAGTCAAAATGTATTACAATTAGTCCAATAAAAAGATTACCTTATTTACATGTTCTATTTGTAAACATTTATTAACACAGCTACAATACTATATCCTAAAGCAAAAAAATAAAAATATATATTTTATTTACAGTTTGTTGTCTCTGGTTTCTGTTTTCCTCATCTTCTTTTCACTGTCTTCCTTCCATCCAGCATCTGTCTTCGCTCTCTCTCTGCCATCCAGTGTTTGCCCTCTCTAATGTCCCTTCCATCCACTGTCTGCCCTCTCTCTCTGCCCCTTCCATCCACCATCTGCCCCAGTCTGCCATCTCTCTCCCCCCTCCATCAACATCTGCCCTCTCTCTCCCTTCCATCCACATCTGCCCTCTATCTCTGTCCCTTCCATCCACCATTGCCCCAGTCTGCCCTCTTTCTCTCTCCCCCTTCCACCCACCATCTGCCCTTTCTCTCTGCCTCTTCAATCCGTCTGCCCTCCCTCTCCCATCCATCCAAGGTCTGCCCTCCCTCACGCTCCCCCCTTCCAACCAGGGTCTGTCCCCTCTCTCTCTGCCCCCTCTTTTCAGCCCCCAGCTCCAGCCCCCTTATTCCACCTGCCCCTAGTTCCAGCCCCAGCCCACATCTCTCATCTGCCCCCCTTTTCAGCCCCACTATCCCACCAGTCCCCAGCCCTTTTCTCCCATTAGTCCCGAGCTTCAGCCCCCAGCCACTTCTCCCTGTCCTCTTTAAAGCCCCCAGTCCCCACAGTTTCAGCCCCTGCCCCTTTTCAGCCCCCAGTTCCAGTACTAGTCCCCTTATCCCAACTACCCTCCTTTTCAGCCCCCAGTTCCAGCCCCCTTCGTCCACCACATGCCTTGCATCCCCACTTTTCAGTCCCAGACCCATTCTCCCACCTGCCCCAGGCATGGACCCATTTTCCCTCCTGCCCCTTGTCAGACCCCAGTTCCAGCTTCAGACCCCTTCTCCCCTCTGAGCACCCCCACCCCATCCCCTTCTCCCCTCCCCAATCCCCTTCTCCCCTCTGAGCACCCCTCTGAGCTCCCCCACCCCTCCGAGCTCCCCCTCTCCCATGTGAGCCCCCCCCCGACCCGGTCCCGTCCCCCCTCCGTCGAGAGCCGACAGAGCCCTCTTCTCCTGCCACCATTAAGCGACGCAGGCAGCGCCTCGTATCTGCCCTGCGTGTGCTGTGAAAGGGAAAATCACCTCGCTGGCATCGGGCCTTCCCTCGCTGTGTCCCGCCCTCGAGGAAATAGGAAGTTACCTCAGAAGAGGGCGGGACACAGCGAGGGAAGGCCCGACGCCAGCGAGGTGATTTTCCCTTTCACAGCACACGCAGGGCAGACATGAGGCGCTGCCTGTGTTGCTGCATGGATTTTTTTAAAAAAAGGGCAGGGTGGTGGCAGGAGACGAGAGCTGTCGGCTCTCGACGGAGCACCCCCCACCCGCTGGCACCCGAGGCGGACTACCCCCACCGCCCCGCCCTTGCTACGCCACTGGTAGGTGGGTGTGCCAACAAAGCTATATGTGTCACGGCACCATTATTCCTTGAGCCAGGCCTGCCCACAAAGGTCAGGTTTGTAGAGGAATGTTGAAACTGTTAAACAGACGTTTTCCCCAGACCTCTTAACTCTTAAAGTAATCTTTATCCTCATAGTGTGTGTGGAATCTTAAGAATCTGTGAAGTCACAGGCTCGACATAGTTCACTGCTAGGTGCAACGGTCAGTTCTATATATATATACATAGCTGTGATTAAATGAGTTAAATATGCATATACAGTCAGTTTCTCACAAATTTTAAGTGAATTTCAAGATTACTACACATTTCCTTTTGCTACTTAAAATGAGTTTGGAACCAGTGTGAAACAAATTTTGCAATCTTAAATAAAGTCTACAAGGTATGTGCATGGTAAGGACTAGCATTACTGGTAATCACAACAATTTACAAAAACAATTAAAAACAAATCAATTTAAGAGCATATTCTACCTTTTGAGTGAGGCTACAAGCTCTTGCAAATCTGTTATGGCCAGCAGCCTCTTTCAGGAAGCCTTCTGTGATCAGCTGCCATGCTAAAGCCTTCCACCAGCTTTCAGACCTGCCCTTCCCAGAACCAAACAAAGCGTGGCAACGATACTTGTCAGGAAGGCGCTGAGAATTCTGCAAGTCGAAATTTAAAAAATAAAAATCCAGCAATATTGATACATAATTCCTAGCAAAGTTCTTGTCTTTTTCCACAAGTGATTACTAAATTCTATTATTACATCATAGGTCTTTGCTTCTGTTTTAAAATAGCACAGAATCTCCTTCAGTGGTATGCTCTCAGCCACGCCTACTCAGTTTTAGCTGAACTTGTGAATTTGACTTCTTTAATCCATTCCACAAATGCATGTAAATGTGCTGTTACATAATTATTTCCAGAAATCAGGGAGGACCAAATCCCTTACACCATATGCAAGGTTAATCCCATTGTTTTGAGCATTCCATAAACATTTAGTAATAACAGTACTTAACTGTTTAAACTAGTCCTCAAGAATATCTACTGATAGTACTTTTATTGTACATAAAGAATGAACAATAACCAATTTAATCAAAGTTTATGTTACCCATCAGAAAACTTTCCATTCACCCAATTATTTAGTCAACATAGGTAGAAGGGGGTCTTCAATTCAAGTTGTAAATTTTGCCAAGCTATTTGTAAATTTAATTCCCAAACATAGAAAATTATCATACTTGATCTATAATGGATGACGGTATTCAATCTCTCATCCATGGAAAGAAATATGATCTGGAGCAGTTAGGAGGTCTTTTACTAAAGAACAGCTTGAATTATCTGCAGAAGGCCCATAGGAATAAAATGGGCCTTGCTGCAGATAACTCAAGCTAAACTTTAGTAAAAGACCCCCTTAATGAAAATACCAGCGTGTTTTCCCAATTTCATCAATGTATTCAGTACCTGCTTCAGGTTTACCCTAGTATTCACATATAGCAGCTTAACATCAGCATAAAGCGCTATCAAATTAGCTACAATTCCTATCCAATGACCCTTTTCAAAATTCTTTTCTCTTAGTATAACAACTGGTTATGTTATAAATAGCCCCCAGATAACCTGAGAACCTATATAAAAATAGGGCTCATAAAATCAGATTGATGAATCAAAGCTTAATTAAGCTATTTATTATTCAAATCATCCTTGCAAGGGTGGGTGTGTTACAGCATCTCTGAACTTGGAGTTTGCCTCTCCACACACAAATTTCTATATGATTCCACAGACTTTATAGTTACATTTAAGTGTCTGCCTCTAAGTTTTTCTCATTGGCTGATGGTTGTCTGTCTGCGAATGTGTAACAGCAGCTCTGAACTCCCCCCCCCCCCCCTTCCTTCCTCTCTGTAGAGTTTCTTTGTTCATAGTTCCCTGTTATCTCACAGATGTCCAGTGTCCCTGCCTTCTAACCTTGGCTAATGCAACAGTTTCTACAAGCCTTCCCCCCCCCCCCCCCCCTTCTCCTGCTTATTACAGATTCCTTTGGGAATTGATTCAAACAGCTGAAATATAGTAAAATGTTTTCTTTTAAAGACATCTTAGCTAGGGCCTATTATATGAAAATGCCATATCTCTCTATATAAAACGCACCTCCAACGTTCTATTGAAGCCTCCACAAGTCCCAACGTTCTACATCCGTGGTGGTGTAGATCAAAGTTTGCCCATGAGTGTTTGCCCCGCCCTCGCGCCAAACATGACGACGTCGAGGGTGGAGCAATGGCACTCAACCAATCGCATCGCTCCATCCTCAACGTCATCACGTTTGACGCGAGGACGGGGCAGACATCGATCTACACCACTACACAATCGTTGGAACTTCTGGATGCTTCAAAAGAACGCCGGAGGTGCGTTTTAAATAGAGAAGAGAGATGAGGAAAACCGATAGGTGGCTGAAGGGGGGGCGGGGGAGAGAGCAGAATCGCTGGGTGGATGGAGAGGAGGAGGGGGGGCAGGGAAGAGAGCAGATTCGCTGGGTGGCTGCAAGGGGGGCAGGGGAGACAGGGGACAGACCAGAATCGCTGGGTGGCTGAAAGGGGGGCAAGGGAAACAGCAGAATCGATGGGTGGCTGTAGGGGGGGGCAGGGGACAGACCAGTTACAACATAAGACCCACACAACAGACAGGACAGTCCGGTCCCCTTAAATATCTCAAAGGTTTCTGAAATATTTCTATTGGGTTTAACCACACTACACCAGCAGCAATACAAACATTTCATTAAGCAATGAACCTGTCCCCAAAACTGTACCACTCAAGTATTTTAAATATAAATTGAATTCCTATAAATCAGAAGTATTTTCTGTATCCTGTCTTGGCAACAATGGTTTCTCGATTTCTTTTACTTTGCTTCTGCTATTCTACATAGATTTTGTAGTTCCTTTCTTATGTGGGTTTTGATTTTACTGTTTTATTATTGACCGCTTTGATTTTAATTTGAAAGGTAGTATTATCATGCAAGGTTCCATGTTAGGAGTCACGGACCAAGAAAGGGATCTAGGTGTCGTTGTTGATGATACTTTGAAACTTTCTGCTCAGTGTGCTGCTGTGGCTAAGAAAGCAAATAGAATGTTAGGTATTATTAGGAAAGGAATGGAAAACAAAAATGAAGATGTTATAATGCCTTTGTATCACTCCATGGTGTGACCGCACCTCGAATATTGTGTTCAATTCTGGTCACCGCATCTCAAAAAAGATATAGTGGAATTAGAAAAGGTACAGAGAAGGGAGACAAAAATGATAAAGGGGATAGGATGACTTCCCTATGAGGAAAGGCTAAAGCGGCTAGGGCTCTTCAGCTTGGAGAAAAGGCGGTTGAGGGGAGATATGATAGAGGTCTATAAAATGAGTGTAGTTGAACGGGTAGATGTGAAGCGTATGTTTACGCTTTCCAAAAATACTAGGACTAGGGGGGCATACGATGAAGCTACATGTAGTAAATTTAAAACGAATTGGAGAAAATTTTTCTTCACTCAACGTGTAATTAAACTCTGGAATTTGTTGCCAGAGAATGTGGTAAAGGCGGTTAGCTTAGCGGAGTTTAAAAAAGGTTTGGACGACTTCCTAAAGGAAAAGTCCATAGACGATTATTAAATAGTCTTGGGGAAAATCCACTATTTCTGGGGTAAGCAGTATAAAATGTTTTGTACTTTTTTGGGATCTTGCCAGGTATTTGTGGCCTGGATTGGCCACTGTTTGAAACAGGATACTGGGCTTGATGGACCTTTGGTCTTTCCCAGTATGGCAATACTAATGTACTTATATCAAGCTTTCTTAAACAAACAGTGTAACAGTACACTCTTCATCCCCTCAGCACTATAAGTAGATCATTATGGAAGCAGGTTTAAAAACTGAGGGACTGATGCACAAACTATCTTGGGCCTAACCACATAGTTACAAGCATGTGGTATGTTCTAAGCAATGCAGAGAGGGATTAAGAGTGGGTGTTAACCCTTGCGGAATACATGGCTGCAACACTGCATTAAAATGAATGCTAATGAGGCCATTGAGTATTCCACAGCAATGCAGAGAAGTAAACAGGGGCTTTTGATGCATAGTTAATGTGAAAATGAAGTTTACCAGGCCCAGGGCTGTGTACAAGGGTTCATAGAGAGGATTTCATGTTGGTTTTTGAAATCTAACTGCTAGTTTTGTCTCCTTTTACAACATGAAGGAAGCCTCTGCAAGATTCAAAGGCAGCCAAGGAGGTTAAAGTGAATGCTACATACCTGTAGAAGGTATTCTCCGAGGACAGCAGGCTGATTGTTCTCACTGATGGGTGACGTCCACGGCAGCCCCCTCCAACCGGAAACTTCACTAGCAAAGGCCTTTGCTAGTCCTCGCGCGCCGATGTGCACCGCGCATGCACGGCCGTCTTCCCGCCCGAACCGGCTCGTGTTCGTCAGTCCCGTATATAGCAAGACAAAGACAAGGGAAGACACAACTCCAAAGGGGAGGCGGGCGGGTTTGTGAGAACAATCAGCCTGCTGTCCTCGGAGAAAACCTTCTACAGGTATGTAGCATTCGCTTTCTCCGAGGACAAGCAGGCTGCTTGTTCTCACTGATGGGGTATCCCTAGCCCCCAGGCTCACTCAAAACAACAACCATGGTCAACTGGGCCTCGCAACGGCAAGGACATAACTGAGATTGACCTAACAACTTATCCAACTAACTGAGAGTGTAGCCTGGAACAGAATAAACATGGGCCTAGGGGGGTGGAGTTGGATTCTAAACCCCGAACAGATTCTGAAGCACTGACTGCCCGAACCGACTGTCGCGTCGGGTATCCTGCTGCAGGCAGTAATGAGATGTGAATGTGTGGACAGATGACCACATCGCAGCCTTGCAAATCTCTTCAATAGTGGCTGACTTCAAGTGGGCCACTGACGCTGCCATGGCTCTAACACTATGAGCCGTGACATGACCCTCAAGAGCCAGCCCAGCCTGGGCGTAAGTGAAGGAAATGCAATCTGCTAGCCAATTGGAAATGGTGCGTTTCCCCACAGCCACTCCCCTCCTGTTGGGATCAAAAGAAACAAACAACTGGGCGGACTGTCTGTTGGGCTGTGTCCGCTCCAGATTGAAGGCCAATGCTCTCTTGCAGTCCAATGTGTGCAGCTGACGTTCAGCAGGGCAGGAATGCGGACAGGGAAAAAATGTTGGCAAGACAATTGACTGGTTCAGATGGAACTCCGACACTACCTTCGGCAAGAACTTAAGGTGAGTGCGGAGGACTACTCTATTATGATGAAATCTGGTGTAAGGGGCCTGGGCTACCAGGGCCTGAAGCTCACTGACTCTACGAGCTGAAGTAACTGCCACCAAGAAATGACCTTCCAGGTCAAGTACTTCAGATGGCAGGAGTTCAGTGGCTCAAAAGGAGGTTTCATCAGCTGGGTAAGAACGACATTGAGATCCCATGGCACTGTAGGAGGCTTGACGGGGGGCTTTGACAAAAGCAAACCTCTCATGAAGCGAACAACTAAAGGCTGTCCTGAGATCGGCTTACCTTCCACACGGTAATGGTATGCACTGATTGCGCTAAGGTGAACCCTTACAGAGTTGGTCTTGAGACCAGACTCAGACAAGTGCAGAAGGTATTCAAGCAGGATCTGTGTAGGACAGGAGCGAGGATCTAAGGCCTTGCTGTCAAACCAGACGGCAAACGTCCTCCATAAAAAGAAGTAACTCCTCTTAGTGGAATCTTTTCTGGAAGCAAGCAAGACACGGGAGACACCCTCCGACAGACCCAAAGAGGCAAAGTCTACGCTCTCAACATCCAGGCCATGAGAGCCAGAGACTGGAGGTTGGGATGCAGAAGCGCCCCTTCGTTCTGTGTGATGAGGGTCGGAAAACACTCCAACCTCCACGGTTCTTCGGAGGACAACTCCAGAAGAAGAGGGAACCAGATCTGACGCGGCCAAAAAGGAGCAATCAGAATCATGGCGCCTCGGTCTTGCTTCAGTTTCAACAAAGTCTTCCCCACCAGAGGTATGGGAGGATAAGCATACAGCAGGCCGTTCCCCCAATCCAGGAGGAAGGCATCCGATGCCAGTCTGCCGTGGGCCTGAAGTCTGGAACAGAACTGAGGGACCTTGTGGTTGGCTCGAGATGCAAAGAGATCTACCAAGGGGGTGCCCCACACCTGGAAGATCTGGCGCACTACTCTGGAGTTGAGCGACCACTCGTGAGGTTGCATAATCCTGCTCAATCTGACGGCCAGACTGTTGTTTACGCCTGCCAGATATGTGGCTTGGAGCAACATGCCGTAACGGCGAGCCCAGAGCCACATGCTGACGGCTTCCTGACACAGGGGGCGAGATCCGGTGCCCCCCTGCTTGTTGATGTAATACATGGCAACCTGGTTGTCTGTCTGAATTTGGATAATTTGGTGGAACAGCCGATCTCTGAAAGCCTTCAGAGCGTTCCAGACCGCTCGTAACTGCAGGAGATTGATCTGTAGATAGCGTTCCTGGAGGGACCAGCTTCCTTGGGTGTGAAGCCCATCGACATGAGCTCACCACCCCAGGAGAGACGCATCCGTAGTCAGCACTTTTTGTGGCTGAGGAATTTGGAAAGGGCGTCCCAGAGTCAAATTGGACCAAATCATCCACCAATACAGGGATTTGAGAAAACTCGTGGACAGGTGGATCATGTCCTCTAGATCCCCAGCAGCCTGAAACCACTGGGAAGCTAGGGTCCACTGAGCAGATCGCATGTGAAGACGAGCCATGGGAGTCACATGAACTGTGGAGGCCATGTGGCCAAGCAATCTCAACATCTGCCGAGCTGTGATCTGCTGGGACACTTGTACCCGGGAGACGAGGGACAACAGATTGTTGGCCCTTGTCTCCGGAAGATAGGCACGAGCCGTCCGAGAATCCAGCAGAGCTCCTATGAATTCGAGTCTCTGTACTGGGAGAAGATGGGACTTTGGATAATTTATCACAAACCCCAGTAGCTCCAGGAGTCGAATAGTCATCTGCATGGACTGTAGAGCTCCTGTCTTCGATGTGTTCTTCACCAGCCAATCGTCGAGATATGGGAACACGTGCACTCCCAGCCTGCGAAGTGCTGCTGCTACTACAGCTAGGCACTTCGTGAACACCCTGGGCGCAGAGGCGAGCCCAAAGGGTAGCACACAGTACTGAAAGTGACGTATGCCCAGCTGAAATCGCAGATACTGCCTGTGAGCTGGCAATATCGGGATGTGTGTGTAGGCGTCCTTCAAGTCTAGAGAGCATAGCCAATCGTTTTCCTGAATCATGGGAAGAAGGGTGCCCAGGGAAAGCATCCTGAACTTTTCCTTGACCAGATATTTGTTCAGGGCCCTTAGGTCTAGGATGGGATGCATCCCCCCCGTTTTCTTTTCCACAAGGAAGTACCTGGAATAGAATCCCAGTCCTTCTTGCCCGGATGGCACGGGCTCGACCGCATTGGCGCTGAGAAGGGCGGAGAGTTCCTCTGCAAGTACCTGCTTGTGCTGGAAGCTGTAAGACTGAGCTCCCGGTGGGCAATTTGGAGGCTTCGAGGCCAAATTGAGGGTGTATCCTTGCCGGACTATTTGCAGAACCCAACGGTCGGAGGTTATAAGAGGCCACCCTTTGGTGAAAAACTTTCAACCTCCCCCCGACCGGTAGATCACCCGGCACGGATACGTTGATGTTGGCTATGCTCTGCTGGAGCCAGTCAAAAGCTCGTCCCCTGCTTTTGCTGGGGAGGCGCACGCTGCTGACGAGAGCGAGCGCGCTGGGGCTTAGCCTGGGCCGCAGGCTGGCGAGATGGAGGATTGTACCTACGCTTACCAGAAGAGTAGGGAACAGCCCTCCTTCCCCCATAAAAACGTCTACCTGAGGAGGTAGATGCTGAAGGCTACCGGCGGGAGAATTTGTCGAAAGCGTTATCCCGCTGGTGGAGCTGTTCTACCACCTGTTCGACTTTTTCTCCAAAAATGTTGTCCGCTCGGCAAGGGGAGTCCGCAATCCGCTGCTGGATCCTATTCTCAAGGTCGGAGGCATGCAGCCATGAGAGTCTGCGTATCACCACACCTTGAGCAGCGGCCCAGGACGCAACATCAAAGGTATCATATACCCCTCTGGCCAGGAATTTTCTGCATGCCTTCAGCTGCCTGACCACCTCCTGAAACGGCTTGGCTTGCTCAGGAGGGAGCTTGTCCACCAAGCCCGCCAACTGTCGTACATTATTCCGCATATGGATGCTCATGTAGAGCTGGTAGGACTGAATCTTGGCCACGAGCATAGAGGAATGATAGGCCTTCCTACCAAAGGAGTCTAAGGCCTTCCTACCAAAGGAGTCTAAGGTTCTGGAGTCTTTGCCTGGGGGCGCCGAAGCATGTTCTCTAGAACTCTTAGCCTTCTTTAGGGCCAGATCCACCACACCAGAGTCGTGAGGCAACTGAGTGCGCATCAGCTCTGGGTCCCCATGGATCTGATACTGGGATTCGATCTTCTTGGGAATGTGGGGATTAGTTAGTGGCTTGGTCCAGTTCGCCAGCAATGTCTTTTTTAGGACATGATGCATGGGTACTGTGGACGCTTCCTTGGGTGGAGAAGGATAGTCCAAGAGCTCAAACATTTCAGCCCTGGGCTCATCCTCCACAACCACCGAGAAGGGGATGGCCGTAGACATCTCCCGGACAAAGGCCGCGAAAGACAGACTCTTGGGAGGAGAAAGCTGCCTTTCAGGGGAGGGAGTGGGGTCAGAAGGAAGGCCATCAGACTCCTCGTCAGAGAAATATCTGATGTCCTCCTCCTTCTCCCATGAGGCCTCACCATCGGTATCAGACACAAGTTCACGAACCTGCGTCTGAAGCCGTGCCCGACTCGACTCCGTGGAAACACGGCCACAGTAGGAGCGTCGAGAGGTGGACTCCCTCACCAGCACCGGCGAAGCTCCCTCCGCCAACGTCGTCGGGGAGCATTCCTGGGAGGCGGCCGTAGCCAGTACGTACCGAAGACCTCACCTCGGGCAAAGGGCCCGCCGTCGCCTCACTCGACGGTACCGGAGGCGCAAGCACCCCCGGTACCGGAGGGGAAGGGCGCAACAGCTCTCCCAGAATCTCTGGAAGAACGGCCCGGAGACTCTCGTGCAGAGCGGCTGTGGAGAAAGACTGAGAAGCCGATGCAGGCGTCGATGTCAGAGTCTGTTCCGGGCGTGGAGGCGGTTCCGGGCTGTCCAAGGGGGAGCGCATCGACACCTCCTGAACAGAGGGTGAGCGGTCCTCCCGGTGCCGATGCCTACTGGGTGCCGACTGCCTCGGAGATCCCAGAGCTCTCGGTACCGAGATGGGAAGGAGACCGGTGACGATGCTTCTTTGACCTCTTCAAGCGAAGCATGTCACCTGAGCTTCCCGGTACCGACGAGGAGGACGTAGAATCCAACCGTCGCTTCCACGGGGCCGAGGCCGAAGAACGTCGATCTCGGGGGGGGCTGTACCGCAGGAGCCCTCAGGGCAGGGGGAGACCCACCCGAAGGCTCACCGCCACCAGCAGGGGAATGGACAGCCCTCACCTGCACTCCAGACGAAGCACCACCGTCCGACGACATCAGCAACAGCGGAGGTCCCGGTACCACCGACGTCGACGCAGCCTTTCGATGTCTCGGTACCGACGATGCCAGAGGTAGAGGCCTCGATGCCGATGTCGAAGACTTCGATGCTGTCGACGTCGATGCACTCGATGCCCGTGCTGTTGTCGTCGAAGAGCCCGAGAACAACGCGTTCCACTGGGCCAATCTCGCTACCTGAGTCCTCTTTTTTAAAAGAGCACAAAGACTACAGGCCTGCGGGCGGTGCCCAGCCCCCAGACACTGAAGACACGAAGCTTGCCTATCAATGAGCGAGATTACCCAGGCGCACTGGGTGCACTTCTTGAAGCCGCTGGAAGACTTCAATGACATGGGCGGAAAAATCACGCTGGCGAAATCAAAGTTCGCGATGATGACGAAAGGCACCAAAAACAAGCGAGAAAATCCCGAATCGAGGCCAAAAAGGCCGGTCCCGAAAGCTAAAGGAAACTTACGCGGGGAAAAAGCTGGAAACACGGGAAAAGGGTAAAGACCGGATCGGTCTCTTTTTTTTTTTTTTTTTAGCAAAAATCGCGAAGACGCGTGAGGTCAACTTGAGGGGCACGAAACGGCGGCAAAACACGACCGTCCCGAGCACGGACAAAAGAACACTGACGAACACGAGCCGGTTCGGGCGGGAAGACGGCCGCGCATGAGCGGTGCGCATCGGCGCGCGAGGACTAGCAAAGGCCTTTGCTAGTGAAGTTTCCGGTTGGAGGGAGCTGCCATGGACGTCACCCATCAGTGAGAACAAGCAGCCTGCTTGTCCTCGGAGAATAAATATTATGTGATACAGATGCTTTATCAACAAAACCTGTCTTGATAAAGTTATACCAAGTTATACCATTAAAATAAAAACAAGTCAGGTGTTATGCTGGATAGAAACAAAGCCTTAATAGGTGTTTCTTGCTGAAAACTAATTCTCTCCCTAAAGTTCTATACCTTTCTCTACCTAGACAAAGATGGTATAAAATTTCAACAGAGGCAACCTCTTAATTTGAGGGCTCCCTGGAGTCCTTGTTCAGAACTACACACAGACTCCTTTTTCAAATAATAGGTGAAATCTGATCTCCCTTGTGACTCCCCCGAAGTCTAAGAACCCACCTGTACTAATGTGTTGTGAAAAAAATGACACTGATGGATTAAGCCAAATTACAAAAACGAGCAGAGCTTTAAACAATTTAATTCACACACTCACTATCTATTTATATAATCCAAACGTGTATATATATATATATATATATATATATATATATATATATATATATATATATATATATATATAAGATAAATAAAGAGATAGGCAATAAATACTTAAAATCTTTAGAAACGTTTATTCTCATCTGTAACCCTCCCTTCTCTTGTTTTAAATATAGACATCAGACACAAGAATTGACTTGAGGGTTACAGTTGGAGACAGGTTTTACTTCAGAGGGTTAGAATGATCCATTTGGGGTCACCTTTACATCTCATATTGCAATAAACTAGGGCTCAGGAATTGTGACCATACCAATTATGTTTCTAAAGGCAGAAAAATCTGTTTGACAATAATAATAGTTCATTAACTGTGGGAGAATGGAAGGGTTTTTTTTGTTTGTTTTTTAAAAATCAAGGACTTACAATAGAACTTTCATTTAGTTACAAACAAATGGAGGTATTATTCAGTGAAGGCACCATGCCACTGGTTATAAATGAGTCCTTTGCACCATTAATTTTGTTTATGACTTTATGTTTAACTCTCAAATTAAATGTTTCTTACTATCATAGTAACATAGTAAGTGATTGCAGATAAAGACCTGTATGGTCCATCCAGTCTGCCCAACAAGATAAACTCAGTCTAAGGACACACAGTACTTAACATACATGTAATTTTTTTTTTTTAGAAAGTTGATGGTTGCTATATTTTACAGAAAGATATGAAACATGCCCAACAAGTCTCGTGGACACTAGTTGGTTTCAGCAGGTCTACAGGAAATGTCCTCTAGCTCTACTACATCCCCATCTCTGGAAAAGGGTCGTTTGTATATTAATACCATTCAAGTATTTAAGGGGGGGGGGGGGGGGGGAGATATCAACATGGACTACTGTTGTCAAGTTATTTAACCACAGGGGTTCACTGCATAAAACGGGATCCTATGCTAACATAAGCCAACCTGTTGTAAAATAACTCAACTTAACATTAGCCCACATTGATAACTTCTCCTTCCCCTCCAAATGTCTCTATCATATCTCCCCATCACTCTTTTCCTATAAGGTATATGTGTTCAGGTCCTCTGGTCTTTTCTCATATCTTACTGTGCAAATCCCTTCCTCTGAACCACTTCAACTCTATGTCCTTAGCAATATATGACCTCCAAAATTATATACAAAACTCCAAAATGGGCCTTATCAACGACTCATACAGGGGAATAAACACCTCAATTCTTCTGCTGGTTATGCCTCTCTCTAGCAGCTTAACATCTTTCTGGATATGGCCACTGCCTTGTCACACTGTTTCACAACCTTGAGATCCTTTGACACTAATATCCCAAAACCCCTCTCCCGGTTCATGTAAGTCAGCCTCTCACCCCTTAGCATAAACAACTCCTTTGGATTTCTACTTCTCAAGTGCATCACTTTGCACTTTTTTGTATTAAATCTTAACTTCATTTTTCTAATTTTTGTAGATCACTTCTCATGTTATTCACTCCCTCCAAAGCATCTACTCCGTTGCAAATCTTCATCCGCAAAATAGTAAACTTTTCCTTCTAACCCTTTGACAATGTAGCTCACAAATATATTGAACAGAAGTGGCCCCAGTACCAATCCCTAAGGATCTCCACTACTCACCTTTCTTTAGAGCAAATTTCATTTACCAACAACCTCTGTCATCAGTCAACCAGTTTTCTAATCCAGTTCACCACTTTGTGTCCTAACTTCAGCCCACTGAGTTTATTCATGACCCTCCTAAGAAGAACCATGTAAAAAGCTTTCCTGAATTCCAGGTAGACTACATCTAGCATATAGACGGAGATGAAAATGGAGAAGTTTCCAGGCTGTTCCACTGCCTTAATTTTCCATATTTCACTGCTTGACTAACTAGCATTTGGGGGGGGGGGGGGGGCGTGTTAGTTAGCAATGTGGGCTACTATTAAGAGAGCAATTTTACCATTCACTCGTGCTATTTTAGTACTGATCCCATTTTATTGTGACTAGAACTAGTTATTAATAACTTGTCTTAACGATAGCCTATATTGATAACTTTCTCCCCCTTAGTGTTTCTTCTATAATTTATATGTGTGTAGCTGTGGTATATTTTGCTTTAACTGTTTTTTTTTGTGGTATACCCTGATTGAAAAAGGGGGGAAACAAAGCCTGTTTTCTCTCTCAGAGAAACTGCTTGCAAACTTTGTTTTTCTAGCTCTCTGGCTATTCTATATCATAATGTCTTGATATACTGCTGATAAATTGTGGCTCATACCTTTAGAAATTCAGATGTCTATATTTTTGTTTTGTTGTATAAATATTTGGGATTGCCTTCAGTACTGACACAGTCTATGAGCCTAGAGCAGCACACTTCCTGGTCCATTGTAAAGGTAACCTCGGTAAGGAAGGAGTCTCAAAGAGGTATAAATTTATTGAGATAGTCTCTGAAGTCCTGTTTTTGATGGCAACTCCACTTGATTAGGTGTCAAAAGGTCTGTGCTTCACTGGACAAAGAAGACCTTTCTTGCTCAGCTATCTAGGCGTCTATGGAGAGGATTTTCTGTAGAGAGATCAAGTTGGACTTTGTAAAAGTTCACAAGAAATACTATGGTCTACAGGAGACTAATAACCTTCCTGGGTGTCTACTTAGTTTTTACAGAAGAATTCTTCTTCATTAACCAGTCATCTAAATAAAGAACAAAACTACCCCTCATTTTCTGAGATGTGCTACTACTACTGCCAGACATGTTGCAAACACTCTTAGCATGCTGAGAAGCCAAGACAGCATTCAATGCTGATTGTTTGCTCCATTCATTCCAAATTTTAGGAACCTTCAGTGCAAAGGATGGATCAAAAATATGCATGTAAGCATTATTTTGGTCAAGAAAGCACAATCCAAACCTATTATGGGGATGATAGTTTGAAGCAAGTTCATCTTGAATTTATGTCTCAAGAATTTGTTCAAATCCCTTAGATCTAATATTGGTTTCAATCCTCTCCATTTCTTTGGAACTGAGAAATATGCGGAGTAAAAGCCTATGTGTTACGTCTGTGGCCGTGACCACCCTCAGACTTACCCTGTTTCTGGGAGTCAGTGGCTGTGCTGGCTTCTGCTTGTCTCTGTGTCTGTCTTAGTTTCTCTCTGGCTCTGTGTGCTGATTGCCCTACTGAACCTCATCTGTGTGGGCTATGCCTTTTCCAAGATGGCTGCCGCCGACTCCTCTATGCCAGTATCCAAGATGGCTCCCGCTGGGCTGACTTCTCTGTGTGTCAAGCCTCTGTTTGGATGCAAGGTGATTGCTGCAGCTGTGCCTCTGGTGTGGAAGGGCTTTATTAATCACTTAGAGACTACAGCCCAGGCCTTTGCATTTCATCTAGGGCCCTGGTGTATAGAGTGCTCTATACACTGTTTCAGTGTTTGCTCTGTGTGAGTTTCTATGTTTGACTAGATAGCTTAGGCACCGTGTGGCTTGTTAGCCTGTGTATAGCTTTGCTAGTTCTCTGTGTTTGTTCCTAGGGTTAGACTAGCCAGCTTAGGCACCATGTGGCTTGTTAGCCTGTGTATAGCTTTGCTAGTTCTCTGTGTTTGTTCCTAGGGTCAGGGCCGTGCCAAGGGTCTCTGGTGCCCCCCTGCAGACTATCAGTTGGCGCCCCCCCCCCCCCCAACCAGTTTGGCACAAGATGCAAAGGAAATAGGAGCTGAAAGATGGAGTGCAGATCTTTTCAAGAAGGCATACCGTAATCATCCATCTTAAACACTAAATAATAACACTACACAGGATCTATCCCTCCCCATCTTCAAAGCCTTGCTTAAAGCCCACCTCTTCAATGTTGCTTTCGGCACCTAACCATTGGACTAACCAGGAAACCCAGATTGCCCCAATTTGATTGACTGCATTCTTGTCCCTTAAGATTGTAAGCTCCTTTGAGCAGGGACTGTCCTTCTTTGTTAACTTGTACAGCGCTGCATAACCATAGTAGCGCTTTAGAAATGTTAAATAGTAGTAGTACTATACAAAACCGAAAGCCTATCACATGATTGATTACCCTCCTTGCTACCTATATTTAAGCACTACCACTTCAAACCTCATGTCGAATAGAATCTCTGTATAGCAGATGACTACTGCTTATCATTTAAAATCCATTTTATTACTCATCAGCTTATCTTCCTTGTTCCTTTCCTCCTGCCTTGGTCTCCCCTCCTCCTCCCCCCCCCCCCCCCCCCACAGAAATTTCCTCCTTGTTTTTCCAATCTTTCTCTTTGCCTTTCTGTTCCATCAGTTCTTATTTTCCTTTCCTGCCCTTACTCTCCCCTCCTTCATTCCTCCCTGATTCTAGCTTGTTCTCCACCCCCCCCCCCCCCCCACAGAAATTTCCTTGCCTGCCTTGTCTTTCTTTTCTTCTTCCCCAGCTGGCCTGGTGGTTCCAGTTCCCCCACCCAACCTGCAGCCTCAAATGTACTTAAAGTAGGCCCACCACGCCACGCCAGCCAGCAGCCATTATAATGAAAAGTACAACAACAAGGGCAGGCAAAACCCTACCAATGATGTCCAGTCCACGCCACTGCCACAGAACAGCAGCGGATCCAAGCAGCGCGGTGCCGGCTCGCCTATCCTCTCTCCTGTAGGGCAGCACTAACGTGGCGTCGGCACTCGGCTCGGCAACACCCCTCCCCCCATAGGCGGTCGGTGGCCCAACTGTTTGGGGAGGCTAAAGGGGCTGGGGTGGAGCTTAAATCCATAATTGTCTGATCACACACAGAAAAAAATAAATAAATGTCACAATTAATACCTTTTATTAAATTTAGATATTAGTTATGTATCATATGTCAAAGAATAAAGTGGTTGCTCAAAGCATATACTAACCACAATCGCTCAACTGCAAAACACTATGCACAACTTTGTGCAAAAACACACTCTGAACCTTACTGTACCATAAATATTACACTGGGCAGAAACTAATACACCAATATACCACCCATACGGAAAATGCAGACCGTCAACAATATTGAAACAAGGGATCATAATATCACAATTCTCATGTAGAGCCACAAAACATCCTAATTCATGTTTAATGTGGGATAAAATGTCATAAATAAGTAAATAAACTTTTAATGTTGAACACCTAATTCTCAAAGTGGACATATTCCAAACACTATAATGAAAATAAAATGATCTTTTCTACCTTTGTTGTCTGGTGACTTTGTTTTTCAAATTCGTGTGGGTAAAAAATATCATTCAAAATGTTATACCGATTTATCTATATAACTTATGCTATACTTTCAGTAGAGCGGTGATCTTGTAGTTGTTGGAAAGGTACGAGTCAGTTGGCTCACTGTGTTGGCATGTGATGTAACATTTCCTTCAATAAAAATATTTAAAAAAAAAATGAAATGCAGAAATATTAAAAAATTATGAAGAAACTAAAAAGTCTTGATTACAATAAGTCTTCAAACCCTTTGACTCAAAATTTCATGCAAGTAGTACTAGTGAGACTTAGATTAAAGGTCTACCAACTTTGCACAGTGGGGTGGTGAAGTTTTTACCTATTCTTCTTGACGGAATAGCTTAACCTGTTTCAACTTTGTTGGAGATTGTTTACAGATTGCAGTCTAAGCCTTGTTACTGATTTTCTACTAGATTCAAGTCTGCTCCTTAAGGACATTCTCTTTCTTCATGCTGAGTCATTCCATTGCTGCTTTTGCTTTATGCTTAGGATCATTATGTTGCTGAACAGGCTTTCCTCTAGGATCTGCTTATACTTTGCATCATCCATTCTTCTCTCAATTTTAACAAACTTCCATATCCCTGCTGCTGCAAAGCATCCTCACAATATACTGCATTATGGTAGGGATGGGTTTAGTAGGCTGATGTGCTAAGTTGATTTTACACTACATATATCAAAATTAAGACCAAAATATTCTACTTTGATCCTACTAGACCACAAAACCTTTTCCTCATTGTGTACACCGTCTCCTAAGTGTTTCTCTGCAAACTCTATGAGGCTTGGTGGGTGGCAGTGGCGTAGCTAGGGTACTTGACACCCGGGGCCGGTCATTTTTTTTTTTTTGTTACATTTGTACCCCGCGCTTTCCCACTCATGGCAGGCTCAATGCGGCTTACATGGGGCAATGGAGGGTTAAGTGACTTGCCCAGAGTCACAAGGAGCTGCCTGTGCCTGAAGTGGGAATCGAACTCAGTTCCTCAGTTCCCCAGGACCAAAGTCCACCACCCTAACCACTAGGCCACTCCTCCACGCCACACTCATTTTTTAACACCCCCCCCCCCCAATCCAGTACTAGGCATACCGAGAATACAAAACACTCAGGACCTATAGAGCAATTCTACCATACCATAAGCAGTCATTTCTACGAGTCACACAAGGAAAAGGAAAGCATCTTAAACACTACAGTGAGCACTAGAACATCAATTCACCTATTGTAAAACGAAAACAGACAGATTAGTACAGATCGTCAATCCTGCACAGTCAATGCCAACCGAAAGCCATGTCTTTTTCACAAACACAGATACACCCTAATCCACTTTAGAATAAGTAATCATAAACTTTCTATTTAGACAAAAATTAAATTGAACCCCCAATGCCAGACTCTGCATACAATGCAACACCACAGAAACAGAAAATGTCCCCTAGTACTGTGCAAAATATAAAGACAGCAGATGTAAATTTGAAAAAAACTAACAAATACCAATCACCACTTTACAAATTAACAAATAGAAATAAAACAAATACAGAAATTAAATAATACCATTTTATTGGACTAATACATTTAGCTTCCAGAGGCCAAAATCTCCTTCCTCAGGTCAATACAGTATAGTGCTGTTACAGTATCCTATCCTGACCTGAGGAAGGGGGTTTTGTTCTCTGAAAGTTAAGTCAAAATGTATTACAATTAGTCCAATAAAAAGATTACCTTATTTACATGTTCTATTTGTAAACATTTATTAACACAGCTACAATACTATATCCTAAAGCAAAAAAATAAAAATATATATTTTATTTACAGTTTGTTGTCTCTGGTTTCTGTTTTCCTCATCTTCTTTTCACTGTCTTCCTTCCATCCAGCATCTGTCTTCGCTCTCTCTCTGCCATCCAGTGTTTGCCCTCTCTAATGTCCCTTCCATCCACTGTCTGCCCTCTCTCTCTGCCCCTTCCATCCACCATCTGCCCCAGTCTGCCATCTCTCTCCCCCCTCCATCAACATCTGCCCTCTCTCTCCCTTCCATCCACATCTGCCCTCTATCTCTGTCCCTTCCATCCACCATTGCCCCAGTCTGCCCTCTTTCTCTCCCCCTTCCACCCACCATCTGCCCTTTCTCTCTGCCTCTTCAATCCGTCTGCCCTCCCTCTCCCATCCATCCAAGGTCTGCCCTCCCTCACGCTCCCCCCTTCCAACCAGGGTCTGTCCCCTCTCTCTCTGCCCCCTCTTTTCAGCCCCCAGCTCCAGCCCCCTTATTCCACCTGCCCCTAGTTCCAGCCCCAGCCCACATCTCTCATCTGCCCCCCTTTTCAGCCCCACTATCCCACCAGTCCCCAGCCCTTTTCTCCCATTAGTCCCGAGCTTCAGCCCCCAGCCACTTCTCCCTGTCCTCTTTAAAGCCCCCAACCTAATTCTCAAAGTGGACATATTCCAAACACTATAATGAAAATAAAATGATCTTTTCTACCTTTGTTGTCTGGTGACTTTGTTTTTCTGATTGTGCTGGCCTAGTATCCGATTCTGCTGCTATCTGTCCTCTTAACTCCGTTTCCAGGGCTTCCTTATTTGTTTACTTTCAGCCTTTCTTCTTCATTTCTTGTCCTCTGCAAACTTGACTGTCCAGTGGATCCAGCTTTTGCCTATTTTCTTCATCCATGTGCAGTTTTTCTACTCTCTTCCTTTTCCATCATCTCATCTCCTTCCTCACTCCACCCTCCCCTCCATCCACCCATGTCCAGCAACTCTCTTCTCCCCTGCCCTCTCCTCTCCCCTTCATCCACCATGTGCAGCAACCCTCCTCTCCCCTCCATCCACCCATGTCCAGCAACCCTCCTCTCCCCTGCCCTCTCCTCTCCCCTTCATCCACCATGTGCAGCAACCCTCCTCTCCCCATGTCCAGCAACCCTCCTCTCCCATGTCCAGCAACCCTCCTCTCCCCTGCCCTCTCCCCTTCTTCCACCATGTGCAGCAACCCTCCTCTCCCCTTACCTCCATCTACCCATGTCCAGCTACCCTCCTCTCCCCTGCCCTCTCCTTTCCCCTTCATCCACCATGTGCAGCAACCCTCCTCTCCCCTTCCCTCCATCCACCCATGTCCAGCAACCCTCCTCTCCCCTGCCCTCTCCTTTCCCCTTCATCCACCATGTGCAGCAACCCTCCTCTCCCCTTCCCTCCATCTACCCATGTCTAGCAACCCTCCTTTCCCCTGCCCTCTCCTCTCCCCTTCTTCCACCATGTGCAGCAACCCTCCTCTCCCCTTCCCTCCATGTCCAGCAACCCTCCTCTCCCCTGCCCTCTCCTTTCCCCTTCATCCACCATGTGCAGCAACCCTCCTCTCCCCTTCCCTCCATCTACCCATGTCCAGCAACCCTCCTCTCCCCTTCATCCACCATGTCCAGCAACCCTCCTCTCCCCTGCCCTCTCCTTTCCCCTTCATCCACCATGTGCAGCAACCCTCCTCTCCCCATGTCCAGCAACCCTCCTCTCCCATGCCCAGCAACCCTCCTCTCCCCTGCCCTCTCCTTTCCCCTTCATCCACCATGTGCAGCAACCCTCCTCTCCCCTTCCCTCCATCTACCCATGTCCAGCAACCCTCCTTTCCCCTGCCCTCTCCTCTCCCCTTCTTCCACCATGTGCAGCAACCCTCCTCTCCCCTTCCCTCCATCCACCCATGTCCAGCAACCCTCCTCTCCCCTGCCCTCTCCTTTCCCCTTCATCCACCATGTGCAGCAACCCTCCTCTCCCCTTCCCTCCATCTACCCATGTCTAGCAACCCTCCTTTCCCCTGCCCTCTCCTCTCCATGTGCAGCAACCCTCCTCTCCCCTTCCCTCCATCTACCCATGTCCAGCAACGCTCCTCTCCCCTGCCCTCTCCTTTCCCCTTCATCCACCATGTGCAGCAACCCTCCTCTCCCCTTCCCTCCATCTACCCATGTCCAGCAACCCTCCTCTCCCCTGCTCTCTCCTCTCCCCTTCATCCACCATGTGCAGCAACCCTCCTCTCCCCATGTCCAGCAACCCTCCTCTCCCATGTCCAGCAACCCTCCTCTCCCCTGCCCTCTCCTTTCCCCTTCATCCACCATGTGCAGCAACCCTCCTCTCCCCATGTCCAGCAACCCTCCTCTCCCATGCCCAGCAACCCTCCTCTCCCCTGCCCTCTCCTTTCCCCTTCATCCACCATGTGCAGCAACCCTCCTCTCCCCTTCCCTCCATCTACCCGTCTAGCAACCCTCCTTTCCCCTGCCCTCTCCTCTCCCCTTCTTCCACCATGTGCAGCAACCCTCCTCTCCCCTTCCCTCCATCTACCCATGTCCAGCAACCCTCCTCCCCTGCCCTCTCCTTTCCCCTTCATCCACCATGTGCAGCAACCCTCCTCTCCCCCTTCCCTCCATCTACCCATGTCTAGCAACCCTCCTCTCCCCTGCTCTCTCCTCTCCCCTTCATCCACCATGTGCAGCAACCCTCCTCTCCCCATGTCCAGCAACCCTCCTCTCCCATGTCCAGCAACCCTCCTCTCCCCTGCCCTCTCCTTTCCCCTTCATCCACCATGTGCAGCAACCCTCCTCTCCCCTTCCCTCCATCTACCCATGTCCAGCAACCCTCCTTTCCCCTGCCCTCTCCTTTCCCCTTCATCCACCATGTGCAGCAACCCTCCTCTCCCCATGTCCAGCAACCCTCCTCTCCCATGCCCAGCAACCCTCCTCTCCCCTGCCCTCTCCTTTCCCCTTCATCCACCATGTGCAGCAACCCTCCTCTCCCCTTCCCTCCATCTACCCATGTCCAGCAACCCTCCTTTCCCCTGCCCTCTCCTCTCCCCTTCTTCCACCATGTGCAGCAACCCTCCTCTCCTCTCCCGTCTGCCCTTGTTTCCTTCCTGCACCCCCCCCCACGCCGCCGTCGCCGCCGTACCTTTAAATATTATATTTTTGCTGAAGTCGAGGGCAGCACCGGCTTTGAAGGCATCAGCAGGCTCATCGCGCTTCCAGCAGCCTTCCCTCGCAAGTCGGATGATGGCTCCGCCCCCTTCTGACGTATTTCCTGTTTCTATGAGGGCGGAGCCATCATCCGACTTGCGAGGGAAGGCTGCTGGAAGCGCGATGAGCCTGCTGATGCCTTCAATGCCGGTGCTGCCCGCAACTTCAGCAAAAATATAATATTTAAAGGTACGGAGGGCGGCGGGGGGCGGGGCAGTGGCGGGCTAGCCTCCCCAAGCCTCTTATACGGGGCGCCTATGCCCCCCCCCCAAAGTCCTCCAGAGTTGGACTGCCTGCGAGGCTCCAAGCGCAAGCGTTGAAGAGCTGGGGGGCGGTGCTAACAGTCACCAATGGAACGAGGCAGCGCTGCGCACGGGAAGGCAGCAACCAGAGCCAGCAGCGGCGCATGCGCATATAGGCGCCAACGCGACTACGCGAGAGAGGTGAGGTTTACATTTATATTTTTTAATTGACTCGGCCGGCGGCGGCGCCCCTGAAAGGCAGGCGCCCCCCTGCCATGCTTACCCTGCTGAGTGGGTTAGCACGGCCCTGCCTAGGGTTAGACTAGCCAGCTTAGGCACCGTATGGCTTGTTAGCCTGTGTATAGCTTTGCTAGTTCTCTGTGTTTGTTTCCAGTGTATGACTTGTTAGCTTGGGCACAGCTTTGTTGTTAGCTGGTGTATAGCTTTACTAGTCTCCTGAGTTACCTAGTGTATGTTTCCTGTGTATGACTGGTTTGCCTGGGCATAGCTTTCCTATTAGCTTGGGTACAGTCTACTAGTCCTTGTGTCTAACCTGCCGACTACCAGAACCCGGACATTCCCTGCCTGGCTGCCTTGCCTTCGCCGAGGTGCCAGGGGGCACTCCTGGATCCTCATTCTTGCTGTTCCTGCTTGCAAGTTCCAGTTCCGGTTTTTCCTATAAGCCCTGCCGGCCGCCTGAACCTGAGGGCTCAACCCTCGGGGAAAGGTGGTCAAGCGTAGGTGAAGCCTAGGTCCAGTGTGTTCCAGCCCAGCGGGTTTCACTCCTGTATGTTCCAGTCCTGTGGGGCCCTCCAGTGTGTTCCAGTCCAGCGGGCTCCACTCCAGTGCGCACCCATCCGGTGCGTTCCAGTTCCGTGTATTCCGGTGTAGAACTCCAGTCCGGGGTTCCGGTCCAGTTTTGTCTCATCTCTACCTTGGAGGTGATCTTGCCTGCCACTGCTGCTCCACGGTAGTGGCCCATGGGCTCACAAACCCAGTGCTCCCGGGGAAGAAGCCTGACAGTATGCCAAGGTCCTCGAGCACGCGACACTATGCAGATTTTTCATTTCGGAAAAAAACTCTATAGCATTGCCTTAAAGCAGTGAGAAGTTACTGCAGAAAGCTACCACGAGTCTAACCACGTGGTTATTGCCAACTGTACGCAGGATGAACATGCCAAGCAATGCAGAAAGGTTTTGAGCTCAGGTGTTAAAATGAATACATACGATGCTATTAAATATTCTGCAGCAATGCAGAGAAGGAAACAGTAGATTTTGATGAGCTGTTACCACGAGAATTCTTTCACCAGGTCCAAGACAAAATAGCCCAACCTGAACTCCCTACCTGTGAAGAAACAGTGTATTTTAAGCATGTAAAATGTATTGGATATTTTCCTGCATTATGTTTTTAAGTGTATTTCTCCTATTTGGACTTTAGATGGTGTTTCTTTGCTGTAAAGCTGTTACAGGGAATTGAATGTTCTTTTCCTTTAACACAAACAGGAAGCAAGAAGCAGTATATATTTGAAATCTTATTGATTGGTCTCCGATTGGCCCAAGATCTCATTTCATTTGGACTTTACTGGCTTTGAGTTCAATTTCACCCCGAGAGAGAGAGAGAGAGAGAGAGAGAGAGAGAGAGAGAGAGAGAGAGAGAGAGAGAGAGCTCGAGCTCTTTGCTGAAGCCCTGTAAAAAACAGTTATATTTGATAACTGGTGAACAGCTATATATGTCCTGATCTCCCCAGATACTTTCTAGGAAGTATGCAAATGTTTAGTTAATTTTCTAATTGGTCCATTTTTCAGCTACTTGTTACTGTTTGCTAATTGCACATTTTTTGTCCACTGTTTCAGGTTCTGAGAATAAACACATTTGTTTGTTTGTTCTGCCAGTCTGGACTGATAAAGAATCCTGGTTTGTGTGTTGGATCTGTGAGTGCTTTCTGGAAACTGTGGGACCACTGGGAGTGTGGCTCCAGTAATCTAGAAATCACTGGGGTTAAACTGAGAGCGGGAGACTTGCACAGAGATGGTTGTGACCCAGTCGGTGGGAGGAGGGTGCTAGTGTAGAGTACAAGCAGCAGGTGCAGGTGGACCTGAGCTGTGCTGGGGATAGACCCTCTACATGGCCGTGGGGTAACCTCAGGTGGGTGGCTAGGTGTTTCGTGACACTACCCCCACATCATTCCCTAGTGTCTATTGGCACATCCAGACCCAACCCCTTCCCTCATTACTTTACAACAAATTCTTTGGTGTCTAAGGCACCCCCTACCCCTCAATCCAACTCTCCCCCTTCTCTAATATTAAAAGACAAAATTTCCTGGTAGTTTAATGGCCCCATCCTTCCCCCACTCCTGGCTGTAAAAATAAAAATAAAATAAAATAAAAAACCAAACTTATTATCTAGTAGAATCACCACCCACCAGGTTCTCTGTGCATAACCTGAAAGGAGGCAGGTGCAATGCCCGCTCATTCCTACCTCCAGCGTTGTTGTCATTCAAAATGGTGGTGCCTAACCCCATGCAATGCATCCTGCACAGAGAGGGGTAAGTATGCCATATAAAACGTTTTTCCTTCCTTGGTAGTGTGGGTGAAGACTATCAAATAAAGGAAAACTTCCCTTATATGGCAGACTAGTTCCAACTGGTGTATCCCAGGATGCACTGCATGGGTCAGGCACCCCATTTTGTATGACTGTGGTGCAGGAGCATGTGATCATCATTCCTGCCTCCTTTCAAGGTAAACAGGGGGGACGGGGACTGATCAAGGGGTGGCAAGTGCCATTAGACTCCAGGGACTTTTTTTTTAACCTATTAGGGGGGAGGAGGCCACTAGACTACTAGGGAATTTTGTGTTTTAATATTTGGTCATGGCGAGAGTGTTTGCCCTAGACCTGTGGTTCTCAAATCTGTCCTGGGGGTTCACTAGCCAGCTTGGTTTTCAGGATATCCACAATGAATATGCAAGAGAGACTGGCATGCCTGTCACCTCCATTATATGCAAATCTTTCTCATGCATATTCATTAGGGATATTAATTTGCATTTGTTAGCAGCCTGTGTGTCAAGCAGAAGCTACTTGAGAAAGACAGCTCACTGCTTGGGAGCTTTATTCTTTGTGTTACACTGTACTAACCAGACAGGGAAAACATTGGACTGCTCCCACTGGTTTCATGTTAAGCCCCTGATGCAGTCCTTGAGAGGGCGAAACATGGCCATGTTGGGTAGTTAGGGGAAAGTTATATGTTGATTTTATGTATCTGAATTGAATAAATTTGTTTTATTTACCACGGGATTGCTTTTCTTTTCTGCTATTCATTAGGAATATCCTGAAAACCCAACTGGCTGGATGTTTCCTTGGGATAGGTTTGAGAACCACTACCCTGTTTTAATGTTGAGGGTGGGGTGGGATGGGGGTGGAGAGCAGGTCAGAGCCAGGGGAGCCCAAGGCACCAGGGACAGGAGGCAGTGCAGAAAGCTGGGTCAGGGTGCTGGTGGCTTGTTTTTTTTCTTTTAATGTCACCCTTTCTGTTAGTGTGTGCGCCAGCTACTGCTCATGCACTGACAAAAAGAGTGACATTTTCCAACGAGGTAGAGATTACTACCACAATTTTAACACAGCAGTTATTTCCTACAGCATGCCACAGTATTTTTTGGTTAGTAATTTCAAAGCAGAATTGTGTGCTTAAACAGCTCTACCCTCTAGGCTTTCTGCATCGGCCCTGAATCAGCCTCCTTCTGGAGCTGGATACTACTGGATGCAATCATATCTGAAGAAGGAATAGGCTTGATCTACAGACTGCAGCTTAGGCTGCCACATATCCCTTTGGCATGGTCCTTGTGGCTGATGTTGCTGCTGCTATTTCTGCCTCCGTTGATAAACCCTTCAGCAATAAAAGAATTGCCTCCAGAAGGTGTAGGGTTATTCCTATATGAAAGTGGCCAGGTACACCAGGGTGATTAAAACACATGGGACCCGATATTCAGACCATGGGAGTTAGCCAGGCTAACTACCGCAGTTGATGCTGAGCCCGGATACTCAATGCTAGGCCATTTCCGGTGTCTGGTACTGAATAACCAGTTTATTTTTGGCCGGTTTCAACTTAACTGGCCAAGTCAATATTCATACCTGGCTGGTTAAATTGAAACCAGTCAAAAATAGGCCTCCTATTTCAGTGGTCGAATTTGGCTGCCAAACTTAGCCGGCAATGTGCTGAATATTAGCAGATAGCCGGATATATTGCACGATATAACCAGTTATCCGCTAAGCACTGACCAGGAATATTCAACAGGCGATAACCAGCTATCTCCCATTTAATATTCCCGGATAGCTGGTTAAGTGCTATTACTGTAAAGAGAAGAAAAGAGTGGGGGAAAATATGCTCTTTCCAATCAATGGAGGCGACGTGTAATTAAATAAAACATAATGTTTATTATAACAAGTTGACTCAACACAGCTGTGTTTCGGCGCTGTAGCGCCTTCTTCAGAAGTCTACAAATCAAATATAAAACAAATATAGCTATAAACAACATTAATAATAAAAGGATATAATCTCAAATAAATCTATAAAACTATAAATCATAATCAAGAGTGATCATCAATAATGTTATGCTAACATAATTAAAATGTTTTCACAGAAACATCATAAGAAACATAAGTAAAAATCAAAAAATGCTAAAACATACTGTGTGGTGTTGCAAATTGAAACTTAAAACCTTTGGAATTAGAGAAATTGGAAAAGAGAACACATTATAATAGTATAATGCACTAATTAATAAACTTTAAAAGCATTGTACACATTAAAATATCAGACTCTATAAAAACACGGCTGTGTTGAGTCAACTTGTTATAATAAACATTACGTTTTATTTAATTAACACTTCGATTAATGCATTATTAGTTGCAATTTAAAAAATTAATCTCGGCGAATAAACTTGAACATGTTGCAATGTTCCACTCCAAACCTCAGAACTCAGCACAATGTGGCATCTTTCTCCTACCCTAAAGTCAACACCTCCCCTCTTTCAATCCCACCCCTCCCCACCAGTCTAACTTAAAGGTGGTCTTCTATTGATTCCCTGTGGTGATGCACATACACTGCCTGCAGCAAGCTCTGAAGCTTTCCCTCTGGCATCACTTCCTGTTGTCATCTGGCTAGGATGGACCAGAAGGAAAGTTTCAGAGCAGGACGCAGGCAGTGTAAGTACATCGCTGCCGCTTTTGAAGATCAATAGAAGACCATCTTTAAGATAGATCAGCGGGGGTACTGAGAGACACCAAACCATGGGTGAGTAGAGGGGAATGAGCAGCAGACCTGTGAGCTGCAGTGCCAGTGGAAGCTATGATGGTAGCAGTGAGCTCCAGCCACCAAGAGAAAAGCTTGGGGCTACATACCACCAAGTTTGTATTGCTGCTCATGAACAAACATGTAATTGATTTAATGTTGATGAAGCCTTGGCATATATCACTGCTCTCCTGGTATAGAATATCTGGCATAAGTGAAGCCCAATGGAAATGGGATGGGGAAGGTGAGAAAGAGATAAATAATGGACAGGGAGGGAGAGAGGAAGGGAAAAGAGAGGGAGATATGTTGGACCCCAGGAAAGAGAGATCGTTAATGGACCTGGGGGGAAAAGGAGAGGGAGGGAAGGAAGAAAGAAGAATAGATGTTGGATCAGGGGATGGGAGGGAGAAAGATTATCAGGACTGTAATTGTGCAATTAAATCTCAATAAAAAATTTTTTTGTGGCAATTGACCTTGAACATTTTAATCAAAATGCAGCCCTAATCATGACATGATGAGATGCTGTCCACAGTTTACTGAATCAGCAATGCCATCCAGTTATTTCCCACCTTCCTCCCACAGGAGGGCCTCTGAAAACAGTTTTGAGAGTACATCATAGGTACCTGATGTGCCTCTATTCTAGAGCTCAGCATGGCACTCTTGAAAACATTCTTTCCCACTAAGTTCTTTTGGTCTTTTCCTAGTAGACTACTGGAATGCTTCTTCAATCACTTTGCCTTCATTACAGTGGACTCTTACTACAACTGAGTGGCATGGCAGGTGCACCCTGTCAAATCGATGGGTGGGTTGGACTTTTTATTTCAGGTTCAGTTTCCTGGCCACCAGCAAACAAGTGATGACGGTTTTGCCCATCTTGAGTGCAAGTTCCTGCAGAAGTCAGTGGAATAGGACTACCACTGCTTCTTCTGGCAATGAGTGAAAGAACAGCAAAGATATCTGCCCTTCAATTTTGCTTGTGCAAACAAAGACAGGATGGTTGCCATTTTTTGTACAAATTTTCTACAATTAAGGTCATCAAGACAAAGCACTTCTTGGAAATGTTAACAAGGGGTGTGAAACAGTTTATTAGATTCTTTTCCCTCCGACTACTCCGGAAAAGCATCCCAGGACTGTCTTAAATACTGGGAATCAGAGGCAAAAAAAAAATCTGGACTCTAACTAGGCAAGAAGGGCAACTGATCATTCAGCCTCCTGGTATGATTCTCCTTAGGTGGTCAGGGCTCTTGAGACACTGTTCTGCTACTGGAAACTTTGCAGCAAGTTTGGGGGACAGCAAAAATATATACCTAATCAAGTTCAGATCTTTGGCTGGTAGGGGGTTCAAATGCCTCTTCAAATGGCAACTGGTTGCACTTGCACATCTGTTCTAGACTTACATTCACTGGCTCCTTGCACTGCCCAGGCAGGAACTTTAAAAAGAAGTTCATGGCAACAGTAGAAATTGTTCATGGTTACCCTGTAGAACTGACCCCTTGGGCCCCAACCAACTAAATTACCAAAACAGCCAATGTCTGAGGAACTTACTGACATGTGTAGAAGCCTTGTGTACTTCAGTACCAAAGCTTTCCGTAACAATTTTGTACACTGTACCCGACTGCTGAGATCTTAAGACATCCACACAATTCCATGGGGCCAAGACCTGCACCAACGGTGTCCTGGTCTATGCCTCATTCTTTGACAAATCACTTTTCCTGGGTATGTCTGCTGAGAAAGATTCCAAAGCTAATGAAAGTGGTGTGCTAGGATCCAATTTTCACCTCTTTAGGAGGTTCAGGGCATCACTTCCTGCAGAAAGATTCCACATCAGCCTCTCTGGAAAAAGTCTTGCTCCTTGAAGTTAAGTAACTTCTCATATTGCATTCTTTTGATGCAGTTTGTACTTTGGATCTCACAGAGTGTTTTTTCCCATCTTCCTTGCCAGAACTTTGATGAGAGCAAAACTTTGGAAGGGGGTGAAATTGCAGAGTCATGGAATCGGAGGTAGGGTATTATTATGGATTAAGAACTGGTTGAAAGATAGGAAGCAGAGAGTAGGATTGCGTGGCCAGTATTCTCAGTGGAGGAGGGTAGTTAGTGGGGTCCCGCAGGGGTCTGTGCTGGGTCCGTTGCTTTTTAATGTATTTATAAATGACCTAGAGATGGGAATAACTAGTGAGGTAATTAAATTCGCCGATGACACAAAATTATTCAGGGTCGTCAAGTCGCAGGAGGAATGTGAACGATTACAGGAGGACCTTGCGAGACTGGGAGAATGGGCGTGCAAGTGGCAGATGAAGTTCAATGTTGACAAGTGCAAAGTGATGCATGTGGGTAAGAGGAACCCGAATTATAGCTACGTCTTGCAAGGTTCCGCGTTAGGAGTTACGGATCAAGAAAGGGATCTGGGTGTCGTCGTCGATGATACGCTGAAACCTTCTGCTCAGTGTGCTGCTGCGGCTAGGAAAGCGAATAGAATGTTGGGTGTTATTAAGAAGGGTATGGAGTCCAGGTGTGCGGATGTTATAATGCCGTTGTATCGCTCCATGGTGCGACCGCACCTGGAGTATTGTGTTCAGTACTGGTCTCCGTATCTCAAAAAAGATATAGTAGAATTGGAAAAGGTACAGCGAAGGGCGACGAAAATGATAGTGGGGATGGGACGACTTTCCTATGAAGAGAGGCTGAGAAGGCTAGGGCTTTTCAGCTTGGAGAAGAGACGGCTGAGGGGAGATATGATAGAAGTGTATAAAATAATGAGTGGAATGGATCGGGTGGATGTGAAGCGACTGTTCACGCTATCCAAAAATACTAGGACTAGAGGGCATGAGTTGAAGCTACAGTGTGGTAAATTTAAAACGAATCGGAGAAAATTTTTCTTCACCCAACGTGTAATTAGACTCTGGAATTCATTGCCAGAGAACGTGGTACGGGCGGTTAGCTTGACGGAGTTTAAAAAGGGGTTAGATAGATTCCTAAAGGACAAGTCCATAGACCGCTATTAAATGGACTGGAAAAATTCCTCATTTTTAGGTATAACTTGTCTGGAATGTTTTTACGTTTGGGGAGCGTGCCAGGTGCCCTTGACCTGGATTGGCCACTGTCGGTGACAGGATGCTGGGCTAGATGGACCTTTGGTCTTTCCCAGTATGGCACTACTTATGTACTTATGTACTTATGTACTTATGACCTCGGAGCCTCCATTTTGAATGCACTAAACCTTTTCACTCCTTGGTGTACAGTTAAGGACATCAAGAGGCATATTTTCAAAGCACTTAGCCTTCCAAAGTTCCATAGGTTTCTATGGAACTTTGGAAGGCTAAGTGCTTTGAAAATATGCCTCCAAGAGTTGGCCAGATACATCGGCAGCAGACCATGTAGCCGTACATGATAGATGTTTTGTCACTGCATGGGAATCACTTTAATCTAGATTAGCAGGCCTGCCGCCTGATGCCCCCGGGCCCAGCCTCCAAGGGGGACCCGGTGCCTGCAATCCCTACCCCCCCCCCCCCCTTGGCCGCAGAGAAAAGGGAGGCATCCAGTGGCAGGCAGAAGGCTGGCTCAGTCTCCTGCTCCAGCATGGGGTTATTGCTTTAATTCTGCTCTGCCAGCCAAAGGTCCTTCTTCCTGCCGCATCCTGCCTCCTGTGAAATAACTTCCTGTTTCAACATAGGTGGGATGCAGACGAAAGAAGGAATCATGGCTGGCATTGCAGAATTAATGTGATAACCTGGCACAGGAGCAGGATACCGAGCAAGCCTTCTACCTGCCACCAGAAGCCTCCCTTCACACCCGGGGAAGCAGCAGGGGGCCTGGCAAAAAATGGTGCAGAAGGGGGTCCTTAAGACTGTTTGCTCCGGGCCTGGATTTGTCTCTTGGCAGCCCTACAAGACTGAAGACCAGGAGTGAGAGGAAAGGTTTGTAATGGCTTTTTTTTGCGGGGGGGGGGGGGGGGGGGGGGGTAAAGGGGAGTGAACTTTGTATCTAAAGGAAAGATAAGCATTAGCAAAAAGCACAGAACCTGAGAGAATGGAACTATTTGCACCCACAGCACTAGAGAAGAAAATTGGTGAGTGCAGTGTCTGCATCCATATGCAAGCTTTGACAGAGAGACTGCTTTTCATGTATTACTGGTTCCATGCCGGCACTGTTAGCGGAAGTACATAAGTACATAAGTAATGCCACACTGGGAAAAGACATAGGGTCCATCGAGCCCAGCATCCTGTCCACGACAGCGGCCAATCCAGGCCAAGGGCACCTGGCAAGCTTCCCAAATATACAAACATTCTATACATGTTATTCCTGGAATTGTGGATTTTTCCCAAGTCCATTTAGTAACAGTTTATGGACTTGTTCTTTAGGAAACCGTCTAACCCCTTTCTAAGCTCTGCTAAGCTAACCGCCTTCACCACGTTCTCTGGCAACTAATTCCAGAGTTTAATTATGCGTTGGATGAAGAAAACATTTCTCCGATTTGTTCTAAATTTATTACACTGTAGTTTCATCGCATGCCCCCTAGTCCTAGTATTTTTGGAAAGCGTGAACAGACGCTTCACATCCACCTGTTCCACTCCACTCATTTTATATACCTCTATTATGTCTCCACTCAGCCGTCTCTTCTCCAAGTTGAAAAGCCCTAGCCTCCTTAGTCTTTCTTCATAGGGAAGTCGTCCCATCCCCGCTATCATTTTAGTCGCCCTTCGCTGACCTTTTCCAATTCTACTATATCTTTCTTGAGATGCGGCGACCAGAATTGAACACAATACTCAAGATGCGGTCGCACCATGGAGCGATACAACGGCATTATAACAGCCTCACACCTGTTTTCCATACCTTTCCTAATAATACGAAACATTCTATTCGCTTTCCTAGCCGCAGCAGCACACTGAGCAGAAGGTTTCAGTGTATTATCAACGATGACACCCAGATCCCTTTCTTGGTCCGTAACTCCTAACGTGGAACCTTGCATGACATAGCTATAATTCAGGTTCTTTTTTCCCACATGCATCACCTTGCACTTGCTCACATTAAACGTCATCTGCCATTTAGCCACCCAGTCTCCCAGTCTCATAAGGTCCTTCTGTAATTTTTCACAATCCTGTCGCGAGTTAACAACTTTGAATAACTTTGTGTCATCAGCAAATTTAATTACCTCGCTAGTTACTCCCATCTCTAAATCATTTATAAATATATTAAAAAGCAGCGGTCCTAGCACAGACCCCTGAGGAACCCCACTAACTACCCTTCTCCACTGTGAATATACCCATTTAACCCCACTCTCTGTTTCCTATCCTTCAACCAGTTTTTAATCCACAATACGACATTTCCTCCTATCCCATGGCCCTCCAATTTCCTCTGCAGCCTTTCATGAGGTACCTTGTCAAACGCCTTTTGAAAATCCAGATACACGATATCAACCGGCTCCCCTTTGTCCACATGTTTGTTTACTCCTTCAAAGAATTGAAGTAAATTGGTCAGGCAAGATTTCCCCACACAAAAGCCGTGCTGACTTGGTCTCAGTAATGAGGTTGAAGGGGGGGCAGCCTCAGGAAAGATGTCAGGAAGTATTTTTTCACAGAGAGGGTGGTGGATGCTTGGAATGCCCTCTCGCGGGAGATGGTGGAGATGAAAACAGTAACGGAATTCAAACATGCGTGGGATATGCATAAAGGAATCCTGTGCAGAACAAATGGATCCTCAGAAGCTTAGCCGGAATTGGGTACGGAGCAGGTGGGGGGAAGAGGGGTTGGTGGTTGGGAGGCGAGGATAGTGGAGGGCAGACTTATACGGTCTGTGCCAGAGTCAGTGATGGGAGGCGAGACTGGTGGTTGAGAGGCGGGAAGTACTGCTGAGCAGACTTGTACGGTCTGTGCCCTGAATAAGGCAGGTACAAATCAAGGTAAGGTATACACATATGTTTGTCTTGTGGGCAGACTGGATGGACCATGCAGGTCTTTTTCTGCCGTCATCTACTATGTTACTATGTAATCCATATCCTTGGATGTGCTCCGTAATTTTGTTTTTGATAATAGCCATTTTTCCCCGGCACTGACGTCAGACTCCCCTGTCTATAATTTCTCCGATCTCCCTTGGAACCTTTTTTAAAAATCGGCGTTACATTGGCCACCCTCCAATCTTCCGGTACCAAGCTCGATTTTAAGGATAAATTGCATATCACTAACAGTAGCTCCGCAAGCTCATTTTTCAGTTCTATCAGTACTCTAGGATGAATACCATCTGGTCCAGGAGATTTGCTACTCTTCAATTTGCTGAACTGCCCCATTACGTCCTCCAGGTTTACCGTGAAGTCAGTAAGTTTCTTCGACTCATCTGTTTGAAATACCATTTCCAACACCGGTATCCCACCCAAATCTTCCTCAGTGAAGACCGAAGCAAAGAATTCATTCAATCTCTCCGCTATGTCTTTATCTTCCTATGTCTCTCACTATTGGGGCTGATTTTATCTTATTTGTCGACTGAGAAACACTAGTGTAGCCAAATGTTTTTACACTCTGAGGACATTCCCTTTTGTGTTACATTTAAACAAATGTGGAAAATATTTTGGTTTCACTCTTTTTGAGTACTGGTTATGCTTGTGGCAGAAAGTGCTGATGTAGGGGCAGCCCTCAGACAATGCAGAGGGATGCGAAGACTAATTTGCAACCTCATTTGCACAGGTCAGTACAGGCTGAAAATAAAGGGGGAAAAAGCAGGACATGTCTAAAAAAACACATTTGCTCAACAGTAGGTTTGGCACTGCTACAAAGTGGCATTAGCATTCAGGTAGGACAATTTCAGACTAAAAATGTTTCAAGACTTCTGACCTACCAACTACCTGCATGTTTGGCAATTCATGACATCTAAGCTTACACAGGTCAGTCACCACTGCAATAAACACTAGCCAATAAACACCATGGCAATAGATATGGCCAGCAAGAACTAAAATTAATTATGCTCCTTCTCGTAGCGTGCACCTCACTGACACTGAAAACTGAGAGCCATTTTGGTTTACACAGTGTAGAAATCTGAATACCCACCGATCCTCTGAGAAACAAAACTGGAACCCCTGTTCCAAACCTCTCTCCCAAGGTGCTGATTACCGACATCAGCTGGTGAGCTTGGGGCCCAAAGTCTTCCAGGCTCTCTTCTGCATCATCAGCAGATACGTTGTTAATCACTCTAAGTGCAAAACAAAAAAAAAAACAGAAAGGGGAACTGACAACTGATCTAGGGAGCAAAGCTCTGAAGGATCAATAAATATGGACATAGGAAACATATCATACACTACATGACCTATACATTTGAATACTTTTGATTAAAGTTCAAATAGACTAGAACCCTATTAGACACTTTGCTAATTATTTTCAAATTTGTCTTCATCAAAATTCAAACTCTTCTACATTCTCATTTCTAGGAAATTATAATGGACGATTTATATATACTTCTCCCCTTTATGACTTTGGAACATCTAATTCAAACTGCACCAAACTTTATGTAGACATAGATCCTCAAGGAACATCTGATTTTTCAATTTTCAAATCTGCTCAACTAATTTGTGGGAGAAACATGGGAAGGAGATAAAGTTGACACCCTTTGAAAAGATAGGCTTGGGAATTTGAACCAAAGCCCATCTACAGAAGAATGTCATACATCTTACTTGTAATACGGTATACATAGAAGTTCATTTTGATGATGACAGGAATTTTTGCACATTACATTTGAAGTATTAGCCTATTACACCACTAAAGTGGAGGGGGGAGGGATGAATAAAGATGTGTGTGGAAAATAGGGTTCTGGGAATTTCAGAATTTGAACAATGGTATTTTTATTAGTGGGCAATGCTTGATAGCAGTCAGTAAATCCACTATCCTGAAAAAAAAAAACAGGTCCATAAAGTTGTAAGTTCCTGGGGCTGCAGAGAGAAGCACTCACCTGGCCTGACAGTTATCACAGCATTTTACAGTTCCCATGATGCCTGATGTGGCCTTTCGAAGTTGTTTGTCTTCAAAATGAGATAAGATGATCCTGCCCAAGAGGATGCCGGAAATTAAATAAAAAGAACAAGAATTTACATGCTGAATTCATTCCAGGAAACAATGTGCTGAAATCATCATCATTAATTGATTCACCTGGGAGCCAATTACTTAGATCTGATTCATTCAGGGATGATAAGAAGCTAAAAATGGGGCTGGAAGGTACGAGAGGGTGCCATGAAGTTTTTCACCCTGAACAAAAATTCCTTGTTTTATAAACGTGACAAGCCGTAAAGCCCGTTAAAATGGGCGACATTTTTGTTGTGAAAAATGTAATGAAATAGCCAAAGCAAGAAATGAGAGTGGATGTCTACAGTACACTTTTATATACTACGACCCTCCTCTCTCCCCTGCCCCCCCTATAGCCACCCATGTCCAGCGACCCTCCTCTTTCCCCTGCCCCCCCTCCAGCCACCCATGTCCAGCGACTCTCCTCTCTTCCATGCCCCCCCCTCCAGCCACCCATGTCCAGCGACCCTCCTCTCCCCCTGCCCCCCCAGCCACCCATGTCCAGCAACCCTCCTCGCCCCCTGCCCCACCCCAGCCACTCTCCTCTCTCCCCTGCCCACCCTCCAGCCACCCACGTTGTCCAGCAAATTCTTCAGAGTAGGCAGGGAAGAACCCCAGTCTTGCCTGCCTGCCCGCTGCCGGCGCTGACTCTCCCCCACTGCTGGATTGATCTTCAAAATGTTTTTGAAGATCGATCCGGCAGCGGGGGAGAGTCAGCGCCGGCAGCGGGCAGGCAGGCAAGACTGGGGTTCTTCCCTGCCTGCCCCGAAGAATTCGCTGGACAACTTGGGTGGCTGGAGGGGGAGCAGGGGAGAGAGGAGAGTCGCTGGACATGGGTGGCTGGAGGGGGGGGCAGGAGGAGAGGAGGATCGCTGGACATGGGTGGCTGGAGGGGGGTAGGGGAGAGAGGAGAGTCGCTGGACATGGGTGGCTGGAGGGGGGGCAGGGGAGAGAGGAGGGTCGCTGTACAGCGCTGCGTACGTTTAGTATAGCGCTTTAGAAATGATAAGTAGTAGGTGACGTCAGGAGAGACATGTGACGTGCTGCACAGGCGCAGAGCAGCTGCTCTCTACTGCGCATTTGCGGGTGAGTCGGTCACCTCTCATTTATATCCTATATAATCAAACGCACCTCTAACATTCTGAAGCTGACTGAATGGCTGAGGCATTCCTGCTCTCTGTATCCATCTCCTGAATTGACATCACGTACTTCCGGGTTCGTCACAAGCAGAAGTGACCAACCACACGAGGCTTCTCGGCTTCAGAATATTGGAGGTGCATTCTATTAAATGGGATTGGTCAGTTCCTTGAAGCACAGCCAGAGCTCAGCGTCCTGCACAGTAACGCTCAGACACCAGAGAGAGAGAGAGAGAGAGAGAGGGAGGGAGGGAGGGGGGCCTGACACCAGAGAGGAGGGGAGGTATCTCTGTCACACACACACACACTCTCTCTCTCTCACACATTCTCTCTCTCTCACAATCAATGTCTTTCTTTCTCTCTCTCACTCTCACACACTCTCTCTCACACACTATTAGAGGCTCATTTTCAAAGCACTTAGCCTTCCAAAGTTCCATAGGTTTCTATGGAACTTTGGAAGGCTAAGTGCTTTGAAAATATGCCTCACCTGTCTCACACTGTATCACATTCACTCTGTATGTGTCACACAGTCACTCACACACTCTCTCTCTCATAGACACACTCGCACCCAGACTCACTCTCTCTCTCACACACTCGCACATTCACTCTCTCACAGTCACTCTCACATGCACTCTCTCAAATATACACACTCCGAGGAAAACCTTGCTAGCACCCGTTTCATTTGTGTCATAAACGGGCCTTTTTTACTAGTAGTTAGATATTTAACAGAGAAAACAATTTAAATATATCTCCACAGCTCATGTTTGTACAATTCAAAATAATAAAAGCTTGCTATTCCTTATTCCCCCAATCTCCAGGTCAAGGACAGGTACTGCAGAAATCCAAATTATGAACAATTAAACAAGCACCTCAACTGTGGTGACCCCCCCCCCCCCCCCCCAAATCAGCTAAACCAGAGTATACATAATATTAAAGTACAATGATATAGAAAATAAAATGTTTGTAACTTGAACAAAATTCCACCACCCCCTCAAAATTCAGGATTTCATTTGCACTTGGCCCTCTCCTCTTCCTTCCAAATAGTGCCATCTGTCTTTGCTGAACTTGACAGCAGCCAGACATCCCCATGGGAGCTTCCTGATAGGATCAGAAGGGCGAGGAGAGAAACCAAGGCAGACTTCACCCATAAAAAGGCCTTAACTTACTGAAAATGCAGTACTCTACAAGAGTTCCTTTGAACATCTGAAGGCAGGTACCACTGTACAGTTTGGTGAAACACAGTCCTCCCAGGGGACGCCTCAACTTATTGGTAACTAATTTTATCACTCCCTGCTAATTCTGTTTGGATTTTTGCTTCATTCTTCACCAAGGACCCAGAGCCATTTATGCTACAAATCAAATTATGAGCAAAAACATAACTCGAAATAAACAATATGAAATACATGTGAACAAAATAATTATTCTAGTTTGATAAATGATAATTTAACAAAATTGCTGCATGGTTAATTTCTAAAATGCCTCTTTGTCTTTTTTTCCATTTTAAAATTTTGGAATGACCAAGAAGCATCTAATCAGAAGAATGTTACGGGTTTCCTCTTATATAAATGAGAATGACTAAAAGTTGTTGCCCACTTGCAGGTCATTCAATGCTGAGGCCTCTGCTACTTTGTTGTTCTCATTATTGTATTTGACACCATACAACGAGGTGCATCAGAGTTTACGAAACATTGCATCATGAAGGAGGAGGCCATCAAACATTACAGAAAATGAAGATACATACCTGTAGCAGGTATTCTCCGAGGACAGCAGGCTGATTGTTCTCACTGATGGGTGACGTCCACGGCAGCCCCGAGACCGGATTCTTCTTAGCAACAAAACTTTGCTACAGCCTTCGACTGTGCGCGGGCGTGCGCACTGTGCATGCGCGGCCATCAGGATCCCGCCCGTCGCGCGAGAGTCCCGTCAGTTTGATAACAAGCAAAGAAGGAAAGACAACTCCAAAGGGGAGGCGGGCGGGTATGTGAGAATAATCAGCCTGCTGTCCTCAGAGAATACCTGCTACAGGTATGTATCTTCATTTTCTCCGAGGACAAGCAGGCTGCTTGTTCTCACTGATGGGGTATCCCTAGCCCCCAGGCTCACTCAAAACAACAAAGAAAGGTCAATTGGGCCTCGCAACGGTGAGGACATAACAAGGATTGACCTACGAAGAAACATCTAACTGAGAGTGCAGCCTGGAACAGAATAAAAATGGGCCTAGGGGGGTGGAGTTGGATTCTAAACCCCGAACAGAATCTGCAGCACCGACTGCCCAAACCAACTTTCACGTTGGGTACGCTGCTGCAGGCAGTAATGAGATGTGAATGTGTGGACTGAAGACCACGTCACAGCCTTGCAAATCTCTTCAATAGTGGCTGACCAAGTGGGCCACTGACGCTGCCATGGCTCTAACACTATGAGCAGTGACATGACCCTCAAGATTCAGCCAAGCTTGGGCATAAGTGAAGGAAATGCAATCTGCTAGCCAACTGGAAATGGTGTGTTTCCCAACAGCAACTCCCCTTCTGTTGGGATCCAAAGAAAAAAACATTTGGGCGGACTGTCTGAAGGGGCTTGTCTGCTCCACATAGAAGGCCAATGCTCTCTTGCAGGCCAATGTATGCAACTGACGTTCAGCAGGGCGGGTATGAGGACAGAGAAAGAATGTTGGCAATTGACTGATTCAGAGGGAACTCCGACACCACCTTCGGCAGGAACTTAGGGAGAGTACGGAGGACTACTCTGTTATGATGAACTTTAGTATAAGGAACATGGGGTACCAAGGCTTGAAGCTCACTAACTCTACGAGCTGAAGTAACAGCCAACAAGAAAATGACCTTCCAGGTCAAATACTTCAAATGGCAGGAATTCAGTGGCTCAAAAGGAGGCTTCATCAGCTGGGTGAGAACGACGTTGAGATCCCATGACACTGGTGGAGGTTTGACAGGGGGCTTTCACAAAAGCAAACCTCTCATGAAGCGAACAACTAAAGGCTGTCCAGAGATAGGCTTACCCTCTACACGTTGATGAAAAGCACTAATTGCACTAAGGTGAACCCTTACGGAGTTGGTCATGAGTCCAGACTCTGATAAATGTAGAAAGTATTCAAGCAGGGTCTGTGTAGGACAAGAGCGAGGATCTAGGGCTTTGCTGTCACACCAGACGGCAAACCTCCTCCATTTGAAAGAATAACTCTTCTTAGTGGAATCTTTCCTGGAAGCAAGAAAGACTCGGGAGACTCCCTCAGAAAGACCCAAGGAAGCGAACTCTACACCCTCAACATCCAGGCCGTGAGAGCCAGAGACTGCAGGTTGGGATGCAGAAGCGCCCCCTTGTTCTGAGTAATGAGGGTTGGAAAACACTCCAATCTCCACGGTTCTTCGGAGGACAACTCCAGAAGAAGAGGGAACGAGATCTGACGCAGCCAGAAAGGAGCTATCAGAATCATGGTTCCGCAGTCTTGCTTGACTTTCAGCAAAGTCTTCCCCACCAGAGGTATGGGAGGATATACATACAGGAGGCCTCTCCCCCAATGAAGGAGAAAAGCATCCGATGCTAGCCTGCTGTGGGCCTGAAGTCTGGAACAGAACTGAGGGACCTTGTGATTGATCGGAGTGGCAAAGACATATACCGAGGGGGTGCCCCACGCTCGGAAGATCTTGCGGACTACACCCATGTTGAGAGACCACTTGTGAGGTTGCATTATCCTGCTCAACCTGTCGGACAGACTGTTGTTTACACCTGCCAGATACGTGGCTTGGAGAAACATGCCGTGAGCACGAGCCCATAGCCACATCTGGACGGCTTCCCGACACAGGGGGCGAGATCCGGTGCCCCCCTGCTTGTTGACATTACATAGCAACCTGATTGTCTGTCTGAATTTGAATAATTTGATTGGACAGTCGATCTCTGAAAGCCCTTAGAGCATTCCAGATCGCTCGCAACTACAGGAGATTGATCTGAAGACCTGACTCCTGGAGGGACCAAGCTCCTTGAGTGTGAAGCCCATCTACATGGGCTCCCCACCCCAGGAGAGATGCATCCGTAGTCAGCACTTTTTGCAGCTGAGGAATTTGAAAAGGACGTCCCAAAGTCAAATTGGATCAAACTGTCCACCACTGAAGGGAATTGCGAAATTCGGTGGGTAGCTAGATTGCATCCTCTAGATCCCCTGCGGCCTGAAAACCACTGGGAAGCTAGGGTCCAATTGAGCTGATCGCATGTGAAGACGGGCCATGGGAGTCACATGGACTGTGGAGGCCATATGGCCTAGTAGCCTCAACATCTGCCGAGCTCTGACCTGCTGAGACGCTCTGGCCAAGGAAACAAAAGAATGTCAGCCCTCGCCTCTGGAAGATAGGCCTGAGCCGTCTGTGAATCCAGCAGAGCTCCTATGAATTCTAGTTTCTGAACTGGAAGAAGATGGGACTTTGGGTAATTTATGACAAACCCCAGTAGCTCCAGGAGTTGAATAGTCATCTGCATGGACTGTAGAGCTCCTGCCTCTGAAGCGTTCTTTACCAGCCAATCGTCAAGATAAGGGAACACATGCACTCCCAGTCTGCGTAGCAATGCTGCAACTACCGCCAGGCATTTGGTAAACACCCTGGGCACAGACGCGAGCCCAAAGGGCAGCACACAATACTGAAAGTGCTGTGTTCCCAGACGGAATCGTAGATACTGCCTGTGGAACATCTCGGCCCTGGGCTCATCCTCAGAAACCACCAGGAAGGGAACAGCCACAGACATTTCCCACACAAAGGAGGAGAAAGAAAGGCTCTCCGGGGGGGGGGGGGAGTTTCCTTTCAGGCGAAGGAGTGGGATCAGAAGGAAGACCACAAGACTCCTCAGAAGAGAAATATCTGGGATCCTCCTCTTCTCCCCACGAGGCATCCTCCTCGGTGTCAGACAAGAGTTCACGAACTGCAGTCCGAAACCGGGTCCGTCTCGACTCGAAGGAACGACGTCCTCGATGACGACGTTGAGAAGTCGACTCCCGTGCTGACGGCGATGAAGCTCCCTCCAACGATGTAGACGGGGAGTCGACCTGGGTGGCAGCCGAGGCCGAAGCCACAAGCGGCATCGGGGACCGCACCACAGGCACAGAGCTTGCTGCCGCTTCCATCAACGGTACCAAAGGCGCAAGCACCCCCAGTACCGGAACAGACTGGCGCAGAAGTCCCTCCAGGAGACCTGGAAGAATGGCTCTGAGGCGCTCGTCAAGAGTGTCTGCCAGGAAAGGCTGTGGGGCCGGTGCAGGAGCCGGAGGCAGAATCTGTGCAGAGGAAGGCGGTGGTACCGGACTGTCCGAAGACCGACGCACCGACACCTCTTGGATGGAGGGTGAGCGGTCCTCCTGGTGTCGACGCTTCTCGGATGCCGAGTCCCTCGACGCCCCGGAGCTCCCAGTACCATGTGTTGAAGGAGATCGATGCTGATGCTTCTTAGCCTTCGCTCGATGCATGGCATCGGCACTCCTCGGTACCAACAAGGAGGACATGGAATCCACACGCCTCCTCGGGGTCGGGTCCAAAAGTGGTCGGTCCCGATGGGAGGTATGGAGATCAAATTGAGGGAGTATCCTAGCCGGACTATTTGGAGAACCCACTGATCAGAAGTTATGAGCCTTTGCAGCAGAAGCCTTCGAGACAGGTGGAGACCCACTCGATGGCTCACTGCTCCCAGCGTGCGGTGGTCTCTGGACAGGTATTACCTGCTCTCCCGATGTCGGTGCCATCTCCGGTGCCACTGTCAACGTCAACGCCGAAGTGCCGGGCAAGGCTCCAAACAGACGTTCCCGCTGAGCCTGTCTCAACGCCTGTATCCGCTTTTTAAGGCTAAGACACAACTTACATGCGTCTGGGCGATGGTCGGGCCCAAGGCACTGGATACACCACAAATGGGGATTGGTAACTGAGATTGCCCGGCTGCACCGACCGCACTTCTTGAAGCCGCTGGGAATCCTCGATGTCATGGACGGAAAAATAGCGGCAGCGAAGTCAAAATTCGTGATGGTGCCAAGAAAAAAGGGGCACAAAAAGAGAAACGCGAACGTGCAGCCCAAAAGGGGCCGCGACGGCAGTGAAAAAAAACTTAAGAGGGCCCAACTAAAAAAATAAGGGGACTACTAGGAAGTTTTTTTTTTTTTATATTTACTTTCCCCAAGAGGAGAATGAAGAAGAAAAAAAAAAAGGCGTGAACTCGCAACTAAAAACGAAGGCTTTTTCTCAGGAACAGAGACGGCTATCTACACAACTGCTCTCTACCGCAGAAAAAGAAAAAAAAACTGACGGGACTCTCGCGCGACGGGCGGGAACCTGATGGCCGCACCCATGCGCTATCAAAGGCTCTAGCAAATTTTTGTTGCTAGGAAGATTCCGGTCTTGGGGCTGCCATGGACATCACCCATCAGTGAGAACAAGCAGCCTGCTTGTCCTCGGAGAACAGCAATTACTCCAGGGTTTATCATGGGGTGGGATATGAGTTGCAATATGTAAGATGAGCAGCTTTAGGTCATTCAAGCTACTTGTACAGAGTGGTGGTATGGCTACTTTGAAGGAGAGATGGCAGTCAGACATCATAGAGTAATAGCAGGTAGAAAAATGGCAGGTCACCTAACAAGGTCAGCTAGCTGATCTGTGCCATGTCTACACTGCCCACCCAAGGGTTCAAATGCTCAAAGGCAGCATTCTGTAGCTTGTCAATCTTGTATAGATGGAAGATACCCATAGACAGACTAGTGTAAACAGGGGCAACTGGGCAGACGAAGTGACCAAAGAAGTCCTTGTGAGCATCTACTCTATTAGCTTATAACAAATGCCCCAGAAAATTCACATGAACAATAAAACATGTGATGATAAATTGTCAAGCTTTTATTTCCTCAAATGTATGCATTCTCCAATTCTTCTTAACCTTGTATTTCATGTAATTTTTTTCATCAGCTTCTATGGTGATATTTTCACCATTTGACTGTCCTCCCTGGAGTTTAACAGTCAAGTGAGGAAACTAAAAGCACCAGTTGTGAAGAGGCAGACAGGTGCCACCCCTAAAGTGAATCAATTGTATGTCCTCTTGGCAAATAAGAGTAATAGTGTCGGCAAGATGGGCCCGGCAATGTTGATGGGGGGTTTCCTGGATAAAGCGTAAAGCAAAACATGACTCATGTCGGAGAAATATTCCCCCCAAGTCGACAACCTTTAAGATATATTGATGCAACCTGCATCAGCTGGACCACCCATGGATATCAGAACCAGAAACTATAAAGTTCATACCTGCAATCAGTGAATTAAAGTTTTATTTTAACTACTTAACTATTTCTAAAATTCTGAATGTTAGAGTTCTTAAAACTATAGACAACCATCAACCCCCTCTGCATCAAGGCTCCAAAGAATTCACATAGAAGTGCTAAGTACAGCCATTTGTTTCTCTATTGCTGGAAGCCTTTGATCTCACAGGCATGGTCTGAATTTACAACTTTAAAAAGGTCTGTTCTTTTACATTATTTAAAGCCTGAACTCTGCATTGCCAACTAGTAAGATTGCTGATCCACAGGGTAAACTCCACAGGGTGGACCGCAGTGCCACCAAGTGAAATTTTACCTAACTAACTTCTGACACAGAAAATGTGCCTTGGTCTGGCAGACCACAAGACATCGGGAGTCCCAGTGGTGTGCGGGAGAGGAAACTAAAATCCCCACCAATCAAAGAGAAGGCAAAAGTGCAACAGGTCAAACACCTACACAACAGTACTTAAAAGATCATCTCACTGCCACACCAAATTTACCCCCAGCACCCCCAGACCACCCTTGGGAACTATAGGACTGGTGAATGCCAGATAAGCTGCAAAGAAATCATTAGCAATCCATGATGTCATACATGAACAGCATCTTGACATCCTAGATGAAACTGGAGGGTTACCACTGGCTGAACTACGCCCAACAGGTTTCAACATCCAACATCAACCAAGCCCAGAAAGACGGGGTAGAGGGGTAGCAGTCTTGCTTCGGGATACAATCAAACTGCACAGATTTTCTATTCCCCAGCTACGTGAATCAGAATCTCTTTTAATCCAACTTAAAGAGGAGAAACCAATCTGGCTGCTCATGGTATACCAAGCACCTTGTAACACATTATCTGTGCAAGAACTCTTAGATCTGATTACTCAAGTGACCCTGGATTACCCTAGGCTAGTGATCATGGGAGATTTCAATCTACACATCGTTATCAATAGAAATCAAACAAAATAAAACATGGAAAAGAAAACCCAGATACCACCACAGCTTTCTGGACACGATGATAGCACTAGGATTAACACAGGTGATCAATTCTCAAACCCACGAAAAGGGTCACATACTAGACCGGGTATTCTAGAAAGGGATTGACATCCCAGAATTGTGGGATAACAGTATTGAAATAACACCCCTATCATGGTCAAACCATTTTCTAATTAAAAGTTCCCTAGGTGACCACCTGAAACAAATGGCACGTCCCAGAGTTTGGAAGGAGATAAAAGACAAAAAAAAAGGTGACCACTGAGAATTTCCTAGAGGCCTTGGACTATCCACATGTGGATAAAAAGACAACTACAGTGTCAGAACAGGTTGACATTTGGAATAAACACTTAACCAAGACCTAAGAGAAAACTACACCACTAAAAACGGTCTTATGCCACATCACACTCAGATCCTTAAATGCGAAGGACGGAAACTGGAAAGGAGATGGTGTAAATCTCACCTGGATGAAGACAGGCTAAACTATAGGAAGCACACGACAAAGTACTGCCAAGCCTTAATAGCAACCAAAAAACAATATTTCTCTCAATGCACTGCACACGCTGCCAATTCAACAAAGCAGTTGCTCAGTATAGTAAACAGCCTACTGCAACCCCCAAAACAAAACCAGCCTGCCCAGTCTAAACTGAACTGCAACCCCCAAAACAAAACCAGCCTGCCCAGTCTAAACTGAACTGCAATGATTTTGCTGCATACTTTGCCAAAAAAAAATTAAAAGTCTCCACCAGGATTTACAAGCAATCCCACCCAGTCTCCAACCAGTTAACCAGGAGTGCACAAACTCACCCCCTCCTGACACAGACAGATGAGACACTTTTAACCCAATGACAGAGCAGAGCCTTGACAAAATCCTGAGACCTTCGACCAACCACCTGCTCATTCAACCCCTGCCCATCAAAGATAGTGCTGCAGGCCAGTATGGAGACAGTGGTGAAGGCAAGTATGGGCCTCATAGAAGGCGCCACAAAAATTGTGAACTCCTCTCTTTCTAATAGGCAACTGCCAACAGCATTAAAAAAGGGCAGTGGTTCGCCCTTTGCTTAAGAAAAACAATCCTCACCAGGACAAACTTGAAAGTTACCGGCCAGTATCCATCATCCCATTTCTATGGAAAAACTTATATAACAAACAGTCTCTGTTCAACTTAATGATTGGCTAGAAGACAGAAACTGACTAGATTCATGTCAATCTGGATTTAGACCTGGTTATGGAACAGAAACGGTCCTTGTATCCCTAGTAGATGATTTTCACAGAAACCGAGACAGGGGATTCGCTTTGGCATTAGTACTGCTAGATTTCTCAGCAGCTTTTGACACTGTGGATCATGATATCATTCTAACACAACTGACAGAAACAGGTATCAATGGAATAGTACTTGCCTGGTTCAGATCCTATCTATCAGACAGGCAACAATCTATAATGTTTGGGCATAGACCTGTGAGCTACAACAAGGATCGATACTGTCACCTATTCTGTTCAAGATCTACCTCAAGCCACTAGCTGAGCTGATTTGGCCAATGACACTCAGTTCTACATCTATGCGGATGATGTGCAGCTACTGATACCCACTGAACCTGACGTACCTACAGCCTTGAATAAACTGATTACCTGTCTAACATCAGTTCAAAAATGGTCTAAATACTTTGCCTGAACCCAAGTAAAGCCGAACTTCTCTGGGTCCCTAACACAAGCGGATACATACCCGACATCAAAATCTCTTCAGGGAAATTACAAGTCAGGAACCTTGGAATACAATTACTCTGGTTCCCCAAATCCAAGCAACCTTCAAGAGCTGCATCTACTATTTCCAACAGCTACACTGCCTCTCTCCTTACATCGAGAAGGTAAATCTTACTCCAGTTGTGCATGCCATGATAACATCAAAAATGGATTACTGTAATGCACTATACAATGGTCTGACTACAAAGAGCCTGCACCAGCTTCAATTCATTCAGAACGCTGAAACAAGACTTGTAGAAGGTTGCAAAGCGATGTGACCACATCACACCATCTTTGGCTACCAGTAAAATACAAGGCTAAATTTAAAACTCTATGTCTGATCTTCAAGGCCCTTAAAGGAAATGGCCCTGAGTACTTGAAGAAAAGGATGACCTTCTCCACACTGCCAAGGACACTAAGGTCCTCTCAAGGACCATCTCCAAAAGACATTACACAATGTGATACCCGCAAGCAAGCCTTCTTCTACACTATGGAATGCACTGCCTAAAAGGCTCCGTTTAACACAAGGCTATCTCTACTTCAGGAAGCACGTTAAAGCTTGGGTTTTCAACCAGGCCTTTAATGAAACTAACTTGTTAGTCTCACTCACACACACAAGGAGTGACACGGGTTGCACATACTGCATTAGGACATGTTTATCCACTCCTACCCTAGCTGATATAATATTTAACCATCTCTCTGACCTCATTATTATTATTATTATTTATTGCATTTGAATCCCACATTTTCCCACCTATTTGCAGGCTCAATGTGGCTTACAGAGATTTGTTATGACATAGTCATTCCAGGATATCAGATACAATTAGTAGTGTACAAAAAATTGAGTAAGGGAAGAGAGAAGGAAGGTGTTAGGCAGAATAGTACAGAAGGTGGACTTTCGTAGCTGGGTGGGTTAGTGAGGTAGTTTTGTCAGGCTATGGGTTCTCTTTGTAGGCCTTGTTGAAGAGATGTGTCTTCAAAGATTTGCAAAAGTTAGTTATTTCATCAATAGTTTTCACGGCTGTAGGTAATGCATTCCACAACTGCGTGCTCATGTAAGAGAAGGTGGTGGCATACATCAGCTTGTATTTTAGACCTTTACAGCTGGGGAAGTGCAGATTGAGAAATTTGCAGGACGATTTTGTGGTGTTTCTGGGAGGTAGGTCCACAAGGTTTAGCATGTAGATTGGGGCGTCTGCGTGAATGATTTTGTGTACAATCGTGCAGATCTTGAACGCAATGCATTTCTTAAGTGGGAGCCAATGAAGTTTCTCTCTTAGGGGTTTTGCACTTTCATATTTAGTTTTTCCAAATATGAGCCTGGCGGCAGTATTCTGGGCTGTTTGGAGTTTTTTGATAGTCTGTTCTTTGCAGCCAGCATACAGTGCATTGCAGTAATCCAGGTGGCTTATTACCATTGATTGTACCAGGGTTCGGAAGACATGTCTCAGGAAGAAAGTTTTCACTCTTTTGAGCTTCCACATGGAGTGGAACATCTTTTTCGTCATGTTCTTCACGTGGGCATTGAGAATGAGGTTTCGATCAATGGTAACTCCAAGAATTTTCAAGTTTTGTGAAACAGGAAGAGAACAGTATGGTGTGTTTATGGTGGAGAAGTTTTTTGTGTTATGTTGTGAGGTGAGTATAAGACACTGTGTTTTTTCTGTGTTAAGTTTTAGTTGGAATTCATCCGCCCAGGTGTGCATGATGTGGAAGCTTTGGTTGATCTCGTTGGTGATTTCATTTAGATCATGTTTGAACGGGATGCAAATTGTGACATCGTCTGCATATATGTAAGGGTTGAGGTTTTGATTGGCTAGAAGTTTGGCTAGAGGTATCATCATTAGGTTGAATAAGGTTGGTGAAGACGTAGCTGATAAAAGATATGAAATAACTATCTAATGTTATATCTGTGAGTAAAAATAATATGTAATGAGACTCCTGAGGAAATTAGAGTCATAGATTTAGGAAGTAATGTTCTATTGTGGATTAAAAACTGGTTAAAAGAAAACAGAGAGTAGGGTTAAATGGTCAGTATTTTCAATGGAGAAGGGTAGATAGTGGGGTTTCGAAGGGGTCTTTGTTATGCTTTTTTAACTTATTTATAAGTTATCTAAAGATGGGAGTGTCTAGTGAAGTAATTACATTTTCTGTTGACACACAGAGGGGCATTTTCTAAAGGTCATCTAAGTATGAATTAGGATGCCCTCGTGAAGTCGGCCAAAATCAGGTAGGTATAATCGAAAAATAGTATGGATGTCCTTAGACATTCCATTATCGCAGTGCAAAATGCCCAAATCGGGGACACCCATAGTAAAAAGGACACCCATCTTCTAGAACCGCGAAAGGACGTCCCTAAAACATTCACTGTACTTGCCCATTTGTCATCAATGTCCTTCGCCGGTTCTATGAGAAAAACGTCCTTATTACTATACTTTGGACTTCTCTGATGTACTTGGTTGTTCCGCAAGTACAGTGCAAGTAGTTGCGGACATCCAGGTACGAGAAATATAAGGAACATTCATAAGTGTAAAGTACAGTAACAAGGACGTGTTTCTCACAGAACTGCCGAAGAACGCCCCTCTTACAGGTCCGCCGTCCTTCAGTGGGCCTAGTAAGATGGACGTCCTTCAGCAGTTCTGTGAGAAACACGTCCTTGTTACTGTACTTTACACTTATGAATGCTCCTTATATTTCCCCTTATCTGGAGTCCGCAACTACATGCACTGTACTTGCGGAACATGCAGCTATGGGAAATATAAGGAACATACAAATTTTTTTGTTTTGCTTACTTTATTTATTTTTTGTCTATTAGATTGTAAGCTCTTTGAGCAGGGACTGTCTTTCTTCTATGTTTGTGCAGCGCTGCGTATGCCTTGTAGCGCTATAGAAATGCTAAATAGTAGTAGTAGTAATTACCATTGATTGCACCTTTCTTTAAATTAGTCACCTTATTTTCTAACTCCTCTTATTCCCTTATCTATATGTTCCATCTTTACTTATACCCTTCACTGTCAATTAAAACTATCTATTATGTATTGTGTTGTGATTGTAAGTAGTATACTATGCCATACTTTGTATTGCTATTTGAATATTTTTGCTGCTGTAATTGTCTATTGCTCATGTTTGATTTATTCTTACTGTACACCGCCTTGAGTGAATTCCTTCAAAAAAGCAGTAAATAAATCATAAATAAATACATACATAAAACATTACTTATAAAAGAGAGTAGGTTTGAAAATGGAAAAAAGTTGACAACTGATGAGGAGGTTCGTGGATACATCTTAATTGTATGAGTTTGACCCATTATGTTCCACCGCTGAGGTCCTTTACATAGTCAGAAGGATTGAACCTTGTTTGAGAACTCCAGCCGTATTAACTAAACCCCTAAAGTGAAAATATTTCAGAGTACTCCTGCAAAGAAATGATCCTATATTACCAGCTGCAAATGTCATGGCTAAGAAGACAAAGCAAAAACACAGAATAAGGCAACATTTGGAAAACAGGCCCAGACGGGTGAAGTAGCAGAAGTCTGGAAGAATGCCCAGAAAATTCCCGGAGGACAACATGCCCACATCATTTACTCTGGCAGCAGAGAAGCAGCACATACTCAATTACACATATATTTCACATTAGGGTGCAATGGAATTACCATTGGGGGGGGGGGGGGAGCAGAACTTTCAATTGTTTCAACCAAAACAAGCTTTTTTTTTTTTTTTTTTTGCATACAACAATAAACTTCAATCCGCTGTGGAATCACACCAGATTATTTAAGTGGATTTCTACTGGGTAGCACTTTATTCATTTATTTAAATCTGATAAACTACTGTTCATTGACATTAAGAAAAAATAAACACAATGTATTTGGTAACACTGTCAACGCCCATTTTACAGTGTTTCCTTCCAACCCAGAGTCTCCCACATATGGAAAACAAAACAGCTGCTCCCACAATACCTAAAAGTCTCAACATACTCTCAGAATCTTACATTTTATTCAAATGAATAGAAATCAAGCATTAATAAAAACAAAATTAAAGAGTAATAAATCACCTGGACTGGATGGCATGTATCTAAAAATGTATTTATTTTATTTATTTATAGCATTTATATCCCACATTTTCCCACCCAAGGGCAGGCCCAATGTGGCTTACAGAAGTTTACAAAAGTCATACATCAATTCTACAACAAACAGTCAACGGCAATGTAGTGAAAGAGGCTAGAGAGTAAAGCAGAGGTGGGGAAACGTGGAAAGAGAAATTGAATTCAACAGGCAGCGGTGCAAAATACTGAAAGAACTCAAACATGAAATTGAGGATCTGCTGTTAGTAATCTATAATCTGTCATTAAAGTCGTCTGTAGTGTCTGAAGATTGGAGGGTGGCCAATATGATGCAGAGTTTTAAAAAGGATTCCAGGGGTGATCCTGGAAATTACAGACTGGTAAGCCTGAGGTCAGTGCCAGATAAAATAATGGAAACTATTACAAACATAGTTTAATGGGACAGAGTAAGAATGGTTTCAGCCAAGGGAAGCCTTGCCTCACCAATATGCTTCATTTCTTGAAGTGTGAACAAACATATGGATAAAGGTGAGCCAGTTCATGTAGTGTATCTAGATGTTCTGAAAGTTTTTGACAAAGCCCCTCATGAGAGACTCCTGTGCAAATTAAAGAGTCATAGAAAAGGAGGCAATGTTCTGTTGTGGATTAGGAATACCCTCAAACTACTCCTAATAATCTACTCCTTAACACTGATCCACTTAACACTTACCACCCCTCTTGCAGAAAACAACATCATACCCATACTACATAATCATCATAGATTGATCAAATACACCACACCTCACCAAACTGATAACAACCTAAACAAAGGAAGAACACTTACATGCGAACAACAACAACAGAAGAGAAAGAAGGGCCCAAACAAACTCACCTCAACAAAGAAACGACAACTAACAAAAGTCCAGTTAACACCAAACACAGAAGACCCATTCCAAACAATCCAAGTGGGCTACGTCAACGCCAGATCCGCTGTAAATAAAACAGCAATACTAACAGACTGGATCATGTCAGAAAAACTCAACCTACTCTTCCTCACTGAAACCTGGATCCATGACCAAAAGGACCCTATAATCCTAGACCTGTGCCCTACAGGATACAAAATCGCACACTGGACCAGAAAAGAAAAGAGAGGCGGAGGCATAGCACTAATCTATCGGTCCCACTTTACCACCGAAACCACTGCCAAGTCCATAACACCTCAACTTGAAACTGCCTCAATCAGAATCCACAACAAAACCCTACGCGATCATTTGAATTGTGTCTTGTTTTATAGACTTCCAGGTAATTGGAACGAAGGCCAGACCAACTTCATTTCAAACACATGTGTAACCAACTCCAATACACTAGTACTAGGAGATATCAACCTTCACTTAGAAGACCCGCACTTTATCAACGCACGAGAATGTAAGGAATTTCTCAGTTTATGTGATCTCAACTGGCCACAAATGCAAGCAACGTACGTCAAAGGGCACACACTTGATCTCATCTCACACAAACTCTCAACAGACCAGAACCTAACAATAACAAATATGAAATGGACAGAGACACCCTGGACCGACCACTACAAACTAAACTTATCCCTACACTGGCGGAAGAAGGGTATACAACGAATACTAGAACACACATCCTACAGAACAAGAGGTCAAGTAGACATGAAAACATTCTGGCAACTAATATACAATAACGAATGGACAACACAAACAGACTCCATATACTACCTTATAGAATGGGACAAAAGATGCAAAAGCATACTAGATGAAATTGCGCCCTTACGAACAAGAACCCGATGCAAGCATAATTCGACACCATGGTTCAACGATGAACTGAAAAAGTTAAAAACACAAACCAGGAAACTCGAACGAGTATGGAATAAAACAAAAGATGAACATACACTCAACACATGGAAACAAATACAAAGAAAATACAAATACGCAATAAGACAGGCCAAAAGATCATACTATAAAACAAAAATAGGGACAGATTACAAAGACATGAAGAAATTATACCAACTCGTGAACAAACTCCTAGACACCAACTTGGTCACTACCACAAATATAGACATCCCATCTGCAGATATACTTGCGAAGTACTTCAATGAAAAAATTGTAAACCTATGCAACACGCTACATCAGAACAAAACCGGCATTGAAAACTTCCTTAATGAATTGGACCCAACCACTGGAGAATACCCGGCAGATCGGACCAGGTTAAACTTCGCCCTCGTTACCATCGAAACAGTTACCCAGGCGATTAGTAGGTTTTCCATAAGTACATAAGTAATGCCACACTGGGAAAAGACCAAGGGTCCATCGAGCCCAGTGTCCTGTCCACGACAGCGGCCAATCCAGGCCAAGGGCACCTGGCAACCTTCCCAAACGTACAAACATTCTATACATGTTATTCCTGGAATTGTGGATTTTTCCCAAGTCCATTTAGTAGTGGTTTATGGACTTGTCCTTTAGGAAACCGTCTAACCTCTTTTTAAACTCTGTCAAACTAACCGCCTTCATCACATTCTCCGGGAACGAATTCCAGAGTTTAATTATGCGTTGGGTGAAGAAACATTTTCTCTGATTTGTTTTAAATTTACTACACTGTAGTTTCATCGCATGCCCCCTAGTCCTAGTATTTTTGGAAAGCGTGAACAGACGCTTCATATCCACCTGTTTCACTCCACTCATTATTTTATATACCTCTATCATGTCTCCCCTCAGCCGTCTCTTCTCCAAGCTGAAAAGCCCTAGCCTCCTTAGTCTTTCTTCACTGCATCTTTTCCAATTCTGGTATATCAATCTTGAGATGCGGCGACCAGAATTGAACACAATACTCAAGGTGCGGTCGCACCATGGAGCGATATAACAGCATTATGACATCCTCACACCTGTTTTCCATATCTTTCCTAATAATACCCAACATTCTATTCGCTTTCCAGCACACTGAGCAGAAGGTTTCAGTGTATTATCGATGACGACACCCAGATCCCTTTTTTGGTCCGTAACTCCTAACGTGGAACCTTGCATGACGTATCTTTGATTCAGGTTCTTTTTTCTCTACATGCATCACCTTGCACTTGCTCACATTAAACGTCATCTGCCATTTAGCCACCCAGTCTCCCATTCTCGTAAGGTCCTTCTGTAATTTTTCACAATCCTGTTGCGAGTTAACAACTTTGAATAACTTTGTGTCATCAGCAAATTTAATTACCTCGCTAGTTACTCCCATCTCTAAATCATTTATAAATATATTAAAAAGCAGTGGTCCTAGCACAGACCCCTGAGGAACCCCACTACCCTTCTCCATTGTGAATACTGCCCATTTAACCCCACTCTCTGCTTCCTATCCTTCAACCAGTTTTTAATCCACAATAGGACATTTCCTCCTATCCCATGACCCTCCAATTTCCTCTGCAGCCTTTCATGAGGTACCTTGTCAAATGCCTTTTGAAAATCCAGATACACAATATCAACCGGCTCCCCTTTGTCCACATGTTTGTTTACTCCTTCAAAGAACTGAAGTAAATTGGTCAGGCAAGATTTCCCCACACAAAAGCCGTGCTGACTTGGTCTCAGTAATCCATGTCCTTGGATGTGCTCTGTAATTTTGTTTTTAATAATAGCCTCTACCATTTTCCCCGGCACCGACGTCAGACTCACCAGTCTATAATTTCCCGGGTCTCACTGTAAACTAGATACCTGTCCCAGTTACCTAATGAAATCCGCCCCTGACCGTTTCATAGCAGACTTCACATCCCACCTAAATTACATGCTTCAGCAAAGGCCTCTTCCCTAAGGAAAATGGCAATATCCTACTCACCCCAATACCAAAAGACACCTGGAAAAAAACAAACGAAATCACTAACTACCGTCCACTAGCATCTATTCCGTTGGTGGTCTAACTGTTGGAAAGCATGGTAACCAAACAACTTACAGATTACATAAACAAATTCTCATTATTACATGAATCACAGTCAGGGTTTTGCCCCCTCCACAGCACTGAAACAGTATTACTCACTCTTCTAGCCAAATTCAAGCAGGAAATAGCAACAGGCAAAAACATCCTTCTCCACCAATTCGACATGTCTAGTGCATTTGACATGGTAAACCATAATATAAATAAGAATACTAGATAAGTTCGGGATTGGTGGAAACATACTTAACTGGATCACGGGCTTCCTAACCACAAGAATATATTAAGTAAAATCAAATTCAAACATATCATCACCCTGGAAAGCAGACTGTGGAGTACCGCAAGGATCACCGCTATCACCGATCCTATTCAACTTAATGATGACCCCACTTGCCAAGTCCTTATCCCTTTCATATATGCAGACGATGTCACAATATACATTCCTTACAAAACCAAACTGACAGAAACCACCAACGAAATCAAGCTAGGCCTGAATATCATGGATTCATGGGCAAATACATTTCAACTAAAACTCAATAAAGAAAAAAAACTCATTGTCTCATCCTCTCAGCCCAACACAGCGCAGACATCCCCACAAGTATCAACACCCCAGATCACACCCTTCCTATCTCAGACAGCTTGAAAATCCTTGGCGTTACAATGGACCGTAACTTAACACTAGAAAGCCAAGTGGCATCCACAACAAAGAAAATGTTTCACTCAATGTGGAAACTCAAACGCATGAAGCAATGCTTCCCGAGGGAAACATTTCACAACCTGATACAATCAATGGTACTAAGCCACTTAGATTACTGCAATGGAATTTATGCGGAATGTAAAGAACAAACCTTAAAGAAACTTCAGACCGCTCAAAACACGGCAGCTAGGCTTATATTTGGTAAAACACGATTTGAAAGCGCAAAACTCCTCTGCGAAAAACTACACTGGCTCCCAATCAAAGAATGCATCGCTGTCAAAATCTGCACCCTGGTTCACAAAATCATCTACGGAGAAGCCCCGAGTTACATGACAGACTTGATCGACTTACCAATTAGAAATTCATCTGAATCAACACGATCTTATCTAAATTTGCACTACCCAAGCTGCAAAGGACTTAAATACAAAACAACTTACGCATCTAGTTTTTCCTACATAAGCACACAACTGTGGAACACATTACCAAAAGCCTTGAAAATGACGTACGACCACCTAAACTTCCGGAAATCACTAGAAACCAACCTGTTTAAAAAGGCATACCCTACCGATCCAACTTAAATGCCTAATCTCTGCAATACAACCAAACTAAAGCACGTAATAGACATAACACAACTCTTCCGTTCTCCGATTCCCTAATGTGGCTGTGCCAGACGAACTTGATCTTACCACAATATCACCCTGTATTTGTTCACACTGGAGCCTGCAAGGCCTCTCCGGTACTATGTAAGCCACATTGAGTCTACAAATAGGTGGGAAAATGTGGGATACAAATGTAACAAATAAATAAATAAATAAAGCAAAGGGTAGGGTTAAATGGTCATTTCTCTCAATGGAGGCGGGTGAATAGTGGAGTGCCACAGGGATCTGTACTGGGACAGGTGCTATTTAACATATTTATAAATGATCTGGAAATCAGAACAAGCAAGATGATTAAATTTACAGATGACACAAAACTTCTCAAGGTTGTTAAAACACATGCAGACTGTGAAAAAATGCAGGAAGACCTTAGGAAATTGGAAGACTGGGCATCCAAATGCAGATGGATTTAATGTGGACAAATGCAACATGATGCACATTGGGAAGAAAAATCCAAATCATAGTTACCTCATGCTAGAGTCCACCTTGGAGGGTGAGCACCCAAGAAAAAGATCTAGGTGGTGTTGTAGACAACACAATGAAGTGTTCTGCCCAGTCTACAGCAGCGGCCAAAAAACCAAACAGGATTCTAGGAATTAGGAAAGGGATGCAAAATAAGACCGAGAATACTATAATGATTCTGTTTTGCTCCATGGTGCAACCTCACATGGAGTATTGCATTTAGTTCTGGTCGCCGTATCTCAAAAAAGATACAGCAGAATTAAGAAAGGTTCAAATAAGAGCGTATTTCTTTGAAGGGGTGAACACACACGTGGATATAGCCAAGCTAGTTGATAGGATTATGAACAAACATTTGACGAAGTACCTAATGAAAGACCCCTGAGAAAATTACAGAGTCATGGGATAGGAGGTAATGTCCTATTGTGGATTAAAACCAATTAAACAACAAAAGTCAGAGTACGGGTCTGTGCTGGGACTGATGCTTTTTTAAAATATTTATAAAAGATCTAGAGATGGGAATAACTAGTTAAGTAATAAATTTGCTGATGACACAAAGTTGTTCAAAATTGTTCAATTGCAAAAGGATTGTGAAAAATTGCAAGAGGACCTTATAAGACTGGGCATCCAAATGGTAGATGACATTTAATGTGAGCAAGTGCAAAATGATGCATGTGGGAAAGAGAAACCCAAACTATAGATACGTGATGCAAGCTTCCACATTAGGAGTCAATGACCAGAAAAAGGATCTAGGTGTCATTGTTGATGATATGTTGAAACCCTCTGCTCAGTGTGCAACAGCGGCTATGAAAGCAAACAGAATGTTAGGTATTATTAGGAAAGGAATGGAAAGTAGAAATGAGAATACTATAATGCCTTTGTATTACTCCATGGTGTGACCACACCTTCAATACTGTGTGCAATTCTGGTCACCGCATCTCAAAAACTATACAGTGGAATTAGAAAAGGTACGGAAGGGTGACAAAAATGATATAGGGGACGGGACAACTTCTCTATGAGGAAAAGCTGAAGTGGCGAGGGCTCTTCAGTTTGAAGAAGAGACGGCTAAGGGGAGATATGATAGAGGTCTATAAAATCCTGAGTTGTATAGAACGAGTAAAAGTGAATCCATTTTTTACTCTTTCAAAAAGTATAAAGACTAGGGGACACTCAACAAAGTTACATGGAAACACTTTTAAAACAAATAGGAGTAAATATTTTTTCACTCAACAAATAGTTAAGCTTTAAAACTCTTTTCTGGAGGATGTAGTAACAGCAGTTAGCATAACTGGGTTTAAAAAAAAGGTCTGGACAAGTTCCTGGAGGAAATGTCCATAGTCTGCTATTGAGACAGACATGAGGAAGCCACTGCTTGCACTGATATTTATTTTATTGCATTTGTATCCCACATTTTCCCACCTATTTGCGAGCTCAGTGTGGTAGCATGGAATGTTTCTTCTAATTGGGTTTCTGCCAGGTATTCGCGACCTGGATTGGCCACTGTTGGAAACAAGATACTGGGCTAGATGAACCATTGGTATGACTCAGTATGGCTATTCTCATGTTCTTAGTCAAATCTTTGAAACAGGATTCCAGAAAGTAGGGATCCTGGACAAGCCGGTGTATCATGGCTGCACTGTGGGCTGTCTGGCTGTGGGCTCGTGTAAGACATGTGACACTTACTTCCGCCTGCAGAGATTTGAGCTGAGGTATTTCTCCATCTTTGCCATCATCTTTAGCTTATATTCTCGGAATTTCTGACTGCGTATCTCACTCAGCAGGTGCCTGTTAGATAAAAAAAATGAAACTGAAATCAATTGTTTGTTAAAGAAAGTATGTATACAGTTCAAATATTCAAAAGCCATGTAATGCAGTGATATCTATCCAAGAAAAATTTTTTATTTCATGTTTCAGGACAGTATATGAGAAAATAGAATTTTCTTCACTAATCTGTCCAAAGAACTCTGGAAAAAGGCATGTCATGAATGACAATTACGTCAAGCAGAAAGGAATTGGATACAAACTTCTGCAAATTCCTCCCTTACAAACTATAAATCAATGGCCTAATCTTATAAAAAGGCTATTCTTGCAACCAAACAGTCTTATTATTCTACTAAACTTTTCAAGGCTCCTAACATCACTATTCTATACTGCACCCTCAAGATACTGACTACTTAAGTTGGAGCAGTTTTTTACTAGGGATTTAACCTCAACTTGTACATCATCATGCAACCTAAGCTTAACATTTGGTGTTACGTTTACGTGATCGTTAATCATCATAAATTCAATTTTCATCAGATTCAACAATTTGTTATCCTTTGCCCATTTTCCAACCTGAGTCATAAATCTTGTAATCACAGATTCAGTGTACATTTGATAAATTACTCCCAATTCATCAAAAACCTCACCTAGAGATAACATATACAAATTAAACAGAAGAGCAGAAAGTGCTGATCCTTGTGGCACCCCCACTGCCACACAACGCTGAGAAACCTGATCTTTCACCTTGACTGTATCATTCAATTGTTAAGAAAGAAAGCAAACCATTCAAACCACTCCTTTCACACCTAACTTCCTTAACTTTCTCAACAACAAATCAATATTTACTGTGTCGAAAGCAGAAGATACATCCATAAAGATCAACCAAAACACTTTCTTTTCATTTATACCTCTCCTAATCTCATCTACAGTAGAGAGTAATAGTTTCAATACCATGGCCCTTCTGAAAACCAAACTGATAAGAATTCAATCCAGTCACAGACTCAACAAATTCTTCCAACTGCCTCAACACAACATTTTCAATCACTTTTCCACTCATAGGCAAAACTAAGATGGGCCTACAATTAGAAGCTTGTGTAGAATCTAACCCAGCAGATTTTAACAAAGGTTTCACTGTTGCTATTTTTAAAACTAATGGGGAAACCCATTCCCTCAAAGAAGTATTATTAATATTGGTCAAAGATGGTTCTACTGCATCAGCTACTACCAGTGCTTTTTCTGTAGAAAAAAAGGTGCCTGTATTCATTGTGGGCGGAGTCACCACATAAGACCCCACCCCTATTATAGCCACACCCACATTAGCCACACCCCTTATACCAGCCATAGCACATATAAATAGACATCATTGAAAATACACTAGCACTAGTAAAAAAAGGCCCATTTCTGAAGGCAAGGAAACGGGCCCTAGGCAGGCAATTCCTCCCCCCCCCCCCGCGCTACGGCCCCCTCGCCCCCCCTTCGGCGAACCTGTCGCCCCCCCCCGCACCACTGAAAACCGCCCCCCCGCTGCATACTACCTGTGCTGACGGGGGACCCAAACCCCCGTCAGCCGAAGTGTTGTTATGCCCTTCGCGTTCCTTCATCTTCTCTGGAAGTTCCTCTGCGTGCATCTCACGTCAGACGCACGCAGAGGAACTTCCAGAGAAGATGAGGAAGGAACGCGAAGGGCACAACAACACTTCGGGTGTCGGGGGTTTGGATCCCCCCGTCAGCACAGGTAGTACATAACGGCGGTGGCGGGCGGTTTTCGGCGGTCCGGGGGGGGGGGACAGGTTCGCGGAGGGGGGGGGGGGTGACAGATGATTCCGAGGCAGGGGGAGGAGTAGGGAAATACTCCTCCCCTTGCCTTGGAATCAGCAGACCACCTCCAGCCTAGGGAGCTACGGTCCCAGGGACAGAACGTTGGAGGTGAGAATTATTATATAGGATAGGAGAAAAAAATAACGTGATTTGTTTTCATTATAAATAATTTCTGTAAGCTGTTGCAGCTCCAGTATACCCAGTGCAACATAAGACAGCAGATGTAAATTCTCAAATTGGGCATATTCCATACACTAAAATGAAAATAAAATGATTTTTTTCTACCTTTGTCTGGTGACTTTGTTTTTCTGATTATGATGGCTCAGTATCTGATTCTGCTGCTTTCTGTCCTCTTAACTCCGTTTCCAGGGCTTCCTTTCCATTTATTTCTTTACTTTCCGCCTTTCTTCTTAATTTCTTGCCCTACATCCGTAAGTAAAAGCTGGGTCCTCCGCAGACTTGACTGTCCAATGGATCCAGCTTCTGCCTATTTTCTACATCCATGTGCAGTTTTTCCCCTCTCTTCCTTTTCCCTCATCTCATCTCCTTCCTCGCCTCCATCCATGTCCAGCATTTCTTCTCTCTCCCTTCCCTCTCCTCCATCCACCCATGTCTAGCAGCCCTCCTCTTCCCTGCCCTCCCCTCCATCCATGTCCAGCGACCCTCTTGTCCCCCTGCCATCCACCTATGTCCAGCAACCCCCTATCCCCCCCTGCCATCCACCCATGTCCAGTGACCCTCCTGTCCCCCCTGCCATCCAGCCATGTCCAGCGACCCCCTGTCCTCCCTGCCATCCACCCATGTCCAGCGATTCTCCTCCCTCCCCTGCCCTCCCCTCTCCCATGTCCAGCGACCCCCCCGTCCCCCCTGCCATCCACCCATGTCCAGCGATTCTCCTCCCTCCCCTCTCCCATGTCCAGTGATTCTCCTCCCTCCCCTCTCCCATGGCCAGCGATTCTCCTCCCTCCCCTCTCCCATGGCCAGCGATTCTCCTCCCTCCCCTCTCCCATAGCCAGCGATTCTCCTCCCTCCCCTGCCATCCCCTCTCCCATGGCCAGCGATTCTCCTCCCTCCCCTGCCATCCCCTCTCCCATGTACAGCGATTCTCCTCCCTCCCCTCTCCCATGGCCAGCGATTCTCCTCCCTCCCCTGCCATCCCCTCTCCCATGTCCAGCGATTCTCCTCTCTCCCCTGCCCTCCCCGCTCCCATGTCAAACTTCCACTCACTCTAAAAACGAAGTCGCAGGCAGCGGTGAACTGGTGGGCGGCGCTAGTAAAAGCAGCAAGCTCGACTCCGTTGACCTTCGCTTCCCTGCTGCCCTCTCAGCGTCCTGCCCGCCCTCGTGGAAAGGAAATGACATCAGAGGAAGACGGGACGCTGAGAGGGCAGCAGGGAAGCGATGAAAAACTAATTCAAGAAAGGTTTGACCATTCTACTGGCTTCACAGATGGCGAGGACACAAAGCTACTTAAAAGACACTAGAAAGAAGGTCACGTGACGCTATGCTGAGGAGCGGACACTAGCTGCCTCGTTCCTGCTCCCTCATAGCCAAATCAGCAAAGAACACCCCGACAAAATGACAGAACTCTCCCAGAACATTGGCTTAGAGTCAATGGAGGTTGTGAGCAAATATAAAACACCACGTTTATCGATAATGGCTGCCAAAAATCTGAGAAAAGATAAAGAGAAGGGCAGATTGATGGAGGACAAGATGGCGGCTCTGGCAAGCCCAGCAGCCTCGTTAGTGGGATCCGCATGGGCTGCCGAAATAGTGGAAGAAGTAACTAATGCCATGGAGACAATCCTAAAAAAAAAGCTGGGGGCCTTGACGGCGAAATTAGAAGCCCTCCACAACAATGTAACCCAAATCGGAGAAGACATGGCGACGTATCAGCGCCGCACAAGCGAATTGGAAGACTGCATGGTGAAAGTGGAAGAGACTCAAACAAAGCTTCAAAAGATGGTGGACTCATATGCTGACAAAATTGAGGATCTGGAGAACAGATCCAGAAGAAACAATTTAAGGCTAGTGGGCATTCCCGAAAACCAAGGAGATTGCGATCTGAATCGGTACCTGGAAGCGTGGTTAACTAAAGAACTGGAACTGCCGGCGGAGCTGGGACCCTTGAGAATAGAACGGGCCCACCGCTTGGGAATAAAGCAGACGAACTCCACAAGGCCCAGAGTGGTTATCTGCAAAATTCTCAACTTCGCGCACAAAACAGCGATCTTGCAAGCGATGCGCAATGGGAAAGAATTGATTTGTGGTAATCAAAAAGTTTTATGTTTTCAAGACTATTCGGCAGGGGTGTTGGCGCAACGAAAGGTGTTCTCGCCAGTCTGTGCGAAGTTGGTGAAGCGCAAAATCAAGTTTGCGCTGATGTACCCTGCAAAACTGAGGATCACATACCAGTCATCCACAGATACTTATACCTCAGTAGAGGACGTGCAGAAATTTATACAACAACTGGATTCCAATCGCTGATCAACTGTAGCCAGAAAAAGATGGTGCAGACATAACTAATGGTTCAACAGGCAGGAGCCACAGTGAGATTTGGCTCGGTATTCGTGACTTTGAACATGTGTTTAATATAAGCATATAGAACAGTTTAGTTTGTTTGACGATGAGTCTCAATAAGAACAAGGTGTCATAAAGAGACTGATGTTAAGAAAGGCTGTTCATCCTCTTATAAAGGTTTTATAAACCATGCAAGGTGGCTGTAAAGTGGCATGGATGATCATATAAGCATAAGTGGGGATGCTTTTGGAGCAGTGAAGGTGTAAGATGGGGGGGAATGTTTTATATGAGGGGAGGAGAGAACGGATAAATAACGGAGAAAAAAAAAGGGGTATTCATAATGTTTAAAGGCTGACCTAGTAAAAAGGTTTGGAATGGGGGAGAGGCGTCAAAAGTGACTTGATCTCGAGGGAGGGATCTTCGGGGAAGAAAGGGGTTTTTTTGGTAAGGTGGGAATGGGGAGGCTAGGGAGGAGAAGTCAAGGGGCAGGGGGGGTTCAGGGAGGGAAAGTTGATAGATGGGCATTAGATAACAGGAAATGGGCTACACTACAGTGGTTAATTAAGCAATATGCTGTGTGTGTTTGGAATGGATGTACTGGATCATACAGGGAGGGTCAGAGGCTGGGCTGGCTCCCCTTAGACATTATACCAAGTAATTGGTGGATAGTAAGTACAAAATACAGGCAATATGATTAAGATAGTCACTTGGAATGTGGGGGGCATCCACTCCCCCATAAAAAGATCCAAAATATTGCATTATTTACAGCGCATTAAAGCTGATATAGTATTCTTACAAGAAACGCATTTGTCGGAGAGTGAACATGCAAAATTAGTGAGGTGGTGGGTGGGGGAATGTGTGGCATCAGCGTCAGTGGGTCGTAAAGGCGGAGTAGCAATTTTAATCCGCAAAGGGGTGGCACTGCAACTCACCAATATCATGAAAGATCCTGGACGCTTTATTTTCTGTAAAGTGATAGTAGCTAGGCAACAGGTGCTTTTAGGAAGTATATATGCCCCTAATCAACTTGATCTCAAATTTTATAAGAAACTAGTAACAATTCTAACTAAAATAGAATCTATGCCCTTGGTGCTTGGGGGAGACTTTAATATGACTTGGGATTCTCAGCTGGACAGATCCAATCCCCCGCAGGGACATGGGCCAAAGAAGGGAAGGGGTTTGCCAGACTTCTGCTCACTACTTGATCTTATAGATGTGTGGTGGGTCCTGCACCCCTTAGACAAGGAATATATACATCAATCCAGAGCACACGGCACTCATTCCAGGATCAATTATTTGTTGATCTCGCGTGAGATGTTTTCGGACATTGGAGGAGCTGAAATTGGCCCCTGCGTGATCTCAGACCACGCAGCAGTCTGGATGACGTGGAAACTGGGGAGAAGGGAGGGGGCGGAGAAGGGCTGGTCCTTCCCTAGCTATCTATATAAAGATGGGAATTTCGAAAAAGTGGGGGGAATACTCATATAATAATGAAGGGATGACCGACAACGTAACATTATTCTAGGAAGCTGCAAAGGCTGTACTCCGGGGGGACATTATAAGCTATGTTAGTCACAAAAAAAAAAAGCCAGGGACAGGGAAATTTTACGCTTAGAGAAACAATTGCTGGGTTTACAGAAGCAATTTGGGAGGAGGCCATCTCACAAAGTCAGACAAGACATAACTGCCGTTCAGACAACTTTGAACTCCTTACTACATGACCGGGCAGTTAAATCGCAAGCTTATTATAAATTTCATCTTTACAAACATGGAAATAAAGGAGGCAGGATGTTGGCAAGGTTAATTGCAGCCAAGAGTACTTCCAGACATATTTTAACGGTTAGAGATGAAGGGGGGAAATTACTCCATACAGATAAGGAGATAAGAGATGTTTTTCAGAGATTCTTTCAACAACTGTATGCAGGGCCGTGCCAATGCGGTAAGCGGGGTAAGCAAGGCAGGGGAGCGCCTGCCTTCGAGGGGCGCTGCTGCCCTGCAGTCCCTGTCTTTCGCTCACTTGCAAAATCTTTTACCTGGAGTTCCGATTCTCCTATCTCCCCTGCCCTCCTTTTCATGGTAAACCCGGAAGGCAGGCTCTTCAAGTTATTTGAGAGAATACAACCAGATAGCGAATGCTACATACCTGTAGAAGGTATTCTCCGAGGACAGCAGGCTGATTGTTCTCACTGATGGGTTGACGTCCTCGGCAGCCCCCTCCATCGGAAAGTTTACTAGCAAAGGCCTTTGCTAGTCCTCGCGCGCCCATGCGCACCGCGCATGCGCGGCCGTCTTCCCGCCCGAAACCGGCTCGAGCCGGCCAGTCCAGTATGTAGCAAAACAATACACTTCAAGGGAAGACTCAACTCCAAAGGGGAGGCGGGCGGGTTTGTGAGAACAATCAGCCTGCTGTCCTCGGAGAATACCTTCTACAGGTATATAGCATTCGCTTTCTCCGAGGACAAGCAGGCTGCTTGTTCTCACTGATGGGGTATCCCTAGCCCCCAGGCTCACTCAAAACAACAACCATGGTCAATTGGGCCTCGCAACGGCGAGGACATAACTGAGATTGACCTAAAAAATTTACCAACTAACTGAGAGTGCAGCCTGGAACAGAACAAACAGGGCCCTCGGGGGGTGGAGTTGGATCCTAAAGCCCAAACAGGTTCTGAAGAACTGACTGCCCGAACCGACTGTCGCGTCGGGTATCCTGCTGCAGGCAGTAATGAGATGTGAATGTGTGGACAGATGACCACGTCGCAGCTTTGCAAATTTCTTCAATGGAGGCTGACTTCAAGTGGGCTACCGACGCAGCCATGGCTCTAACATTATGAGCCGTGACATGACCCTCAAGAGCCAGCCCCGCCTGGGCGTAAGTGAAGGAAATGCAATCTGCTAGCCAATTGGATATGGTGCGTTTCCCTACAGCCACTCCCCTCCTATTGGGATCAAAAGAAACAAACAATTGGGCGGACTGTCTGTGGGGCTGTGTCCGCTCCAGGTAGAAGGCCAATGCTCTCTTGCAGTCCAATGTGTGCAGCTGACGTTCAGCAGGGCAGGAATGAGGACGGGGAAAGAATGTTGGCAAGACAATTGACTGGTTCAGATGGAACTCCGACACGACCTTTGACAAGAACTTAGGGTGAGTGCGGAGGACTACTCTGTTATGATGAAATTTGGTGTAAGGGGCCTGGGCTACCAGGGCCTGAAGCTCACTGACTCTACGAGCTGAAGTAACTGCCACCAAGAAAATGACCTTCAAGGTCAAGTACTTCAGATGGCAGGAATTCAGTGGCTCAAAAGGAGGTTTCATCAGCTGGGTGAGAACGACATTGAGATCCCATGACACTGTAGGAGGCTTGACAGGGGGCTTTGACAAAAGCAAACCTCTCATGAAGCGAACAACTAAAGGCTGTCCTGAGATCGGCTTACCTTCCACACGGTAATGGTATGCACTGATTGCACTAAGGTGAACTCTTACAGAGTTGGTCTTGAGGCCAGACTCAGACAAGTGCATTCAAGCAGGGTCTGTGTAGGACAAGAGCGAGGATCTAGGGCCTTGCTGTCACACCAGACGGCAAACCTCCTCCAATGGAAGAAGTAACTTCTCTTAGTGGAGTCTTTCCTGGAAGCAAGCAAGATGCGGGAGACACCCTCTGACAGACCCAAAGAGGCAAAGTCTACGCTCTCAACATCCAGGCCGTGAGAGCCAGGGACCGGAGGTTGGGATGCAGAAGCGCCCCCTCGTCCTGTGTGATGAGGGTCGGAAAACACTCCAATCTCCACGGTTCTTCGGAGGATAACTCCAGAAGAAGGGGGAACCAGATCTGACGCGGCCAAAAAGGAGCAATCAGAATCATGGTGCCTCGGTCTTGCTTGAGTTTCAAAAAAGTCTTCCCCACCAGAGGGATGGGAGGATAAGCATACAGCAGGCCCTCCCCCCAATCCAGGAGGAAGGCATCCGATGCTAGTCTGCCGGAGGCCTGAAGCCTGGAACAGAACTGAGGGACTTTGTGGTTCGCTCGAGATGCGAAGAGATCCACCAAGGGGGTGCCCCATGCCTGGAAGATCTGTCGCACTACCCTGGAACTGAGCGACCACTCGTGAGGTTGCATAATCCTGCTCAACCTGTCGGCCAGACTGTTGTTTACGCCTGCCAGATATGTGGCTTGGAGCACCATGCCGAGACGGCGAGCCCAGAGCCACATGCTGACGGCTTCCTGACACAGGGGGCGAGATCCGGTGCCCCCCTGCTTGTTGACATAGTACATGGCAACCTGGTTGTCTGTCTGAATTTGGATAATTTGGTGGGACAGCCGATCTCTGAAAGCCTTCAGAGCGTTCCAGATCGCTCGCAACTCCAGAAGATTGATCTGTAGATCGCGTTCTTGGAGGGACCAACTTCCTTGGGTGTGAAGCCCATCGACATGAGCTCCCCATCCCAGGAGAGACGCATCCATGGTCAGCACTTTTTGCGGCTGAGGAATTTGGAAGGGACGTCCCAGAGTCAAATTGGAGCAAATCGTCCACCAATACAGGGATTTGAGAAAACTCGTGGACAGGTGGATCACGTCCTCTAGTCCCCCGGCGGCCTGATACCACTGGGAGGCTAGGGTCCATTGAGCCGATCGCATGTGAAGGCGGGCCATGGGAGTCACATGAACTGTGGAGGCCATGTGGCCCAGCAATCTCAACATCTGCCGAGCTGTGATCTGCTGGGACGCACGCACCCGCGAGACGAGGGACAACAAGTTGTTGGCTCTCGCCTCTGGGAGATAGGCGCGAGCAGTCCGAGAATCCAGCAGGGCTCCTATGAATTCGAGTTTCTGCACTGGGAGAAGATGGGACTTTGGGTAATTTATCACAAACCCCAGTAGCTCCAGGAGGCGAATAGTCATCTGCATGGACTGCAGGGCTCCTGCCTCGGATGTGTTCTTCACCAGCCAATCGTCGAGATATGGGAACACGTGCACCCCCAGCCTGCGAAGTGCCGCTGCTACCACAGCTAGGCACTTTGTGAACACCCTGGGCGCAGAGGCGAGCCCAAAGGGTAGCACACAGTACTGGAAGTGGCGTGTGCCCAACTGAAATCGCAGATACTGTCTGTGAGCTGGCAGTATCGGGATGTGTGTGTAGGCATCCTTCAAGTCCAGAGAGCATAGCCAATCGTTTTGCTGAATCATGGGGAGAAGGGTGCCCAGGGAAAGCATCCTGAACTTTTCTTTTACGAGATATTTGTTCAGGGCCCTTAGGTCTAGGATGGGACGCATCCCCCCTGTTTTCTTTTCCACAAGGAAGTACCTGGAATAGAATCCCAGCCCTTCTTGCCCGGATGGCACAGGCTCGACCGCATTGGCGCTGAGAAGGGTGGAGAGTTCCTCTGCAAGTACCTGCTTGTGCTGGAAGCTGTAAGACTGAGCTCCCGGTGGACAATTTGGAGGTTTTGAGGCCAAATTGAGGGTGTATCCTTGCCGGACTATTTGGAGAACCCACTGATCGGAGGTTATGAGAGGCCACCTTTGGTGAAAAGCTTTCAACCTCCCCCCGACCGGCAGGTCGCCCGGCACTGACACTTGGATGTCGGCTATGCTCTGCTGGAGCCAGTCAAAAGCTCGCCCCTTGCTTTTGCTGGGGAGCCGCGGGGCCTTGCTGAGGCGCACGCTGCTGACGAGAGCGAGCGCGCTGGGGCTTAGCCTGGGCCGCAGGCTGTCGGGAAGGAGGATTGTACCTACGCTTACCAGAAGCATAGGGACCAGTCTTCCTTCCCCCGAAAAATCTTCTACCTGTAGAGGTAGAGGCTGAAGGCTGCCGGCGGGAGAACTTGTCGAATGCGGTGTCCCGCTGGTGGAGAGACTCTACCACCTGCTCGACTTTTTCTCCAAAAATGTTGTCCGCACGGCAAGGCGAGTCCGCAATCCGCTGCTGGAGTCTATTCTCCAGGTCGGCGGCACGCAGCCATGAGAGCCTGCGCATCACCACACCTTGAGCAGCGGCCCTGGACGCAACATCAAAAGTGTCATAAACTCCTCTGGCCAGGAATTTTCTGCACGCCTTCAGCTGCCTGACCACCTCCTGAAAAGGCTTGGCTTGCTCAGGGGGAAGAGCATCAACCAAGCCCGCCAACTGCCGCACATTGTTCCGCATGTGTATGCTCGTGTAGAGCTGGTAAGACTGGATCTTGGCCACGAGCATAGAAGAATGGTAGGCCTTCCTCCCAAAGGAGTCTAAGGTTCTAGGGTCTTTGCCCGGGGGCGCCGAAGCATGCTCCCTAGAACTCTTAGCCTTCTTTAGGGCCAAATCCACAACTCCAGAGTCATGAGGCAACTGGGTGCGCATCAGCTCTGGGTCCCCATGGATCCGGTACTGGGACTCGATCTTCTTGGGAATGTGGGGATTACTTAGTGGCTTGGTCCAGTTCGCAAGCAATGTCTTTTTCAGGACATGGTGCAAGGGAACAGTGGACGCTTCCTTAGGTGGAGAAGGATAGTCCAGGAGCTCAAACATTTCAGCCCTGGGCTCGTCCTCCACAACCACCGGGAAGGGGATGGCCGTAGACATCTCCCGGACAAAGGAAGCAAAAGACAGACTCTCGGGAGGAGAAAGCTGTCTTTCAGGAGAGGGAGTAGGATCAGAAGGAAGACCCTCAGACTCCTCGTCAGAGAAATATCTGGGGTCCTCCTCTTCCTCCCACGAGGCCTCACCCTCGGTGTCAGACACAAGTTCACGGACCTGTGTCTGCAACCTCGCCCTGCTCGACTCGGTGGAACCCCGTCCACGGTGGGGGCGTCGAGAGGTAGACTCCCTCGCCCGCATCGGCGAAGCTCCCTCCGCCAACGTAGTCGGGGAGCCTTCCTGGGAGGTGGCCGCGGTCGGCACCGCACGCGGTACCGACGTCGGGGACCTCAACCTGGGCGATGGGCCAGCCGGCGCCACGCTCGACGGTACCAGAGGCGCAAGCACCGCCGGTACCGGAGGGGTAGGGCGCAACAGCTCTCCCAGAATCTCTGGGAGAACGGCCCGGAGGCTCTCGTTTAGAGCGGCTGCAGAGAAAGGCTGAGAGGTCGATGCAGGCGTCGACGTCAGAACCTGTTCCGGGCGAGAAGGCTGTTCCGGGCTGTCCAGAGTGGAGCGCATCGACACCTCCTGAACAGAGGGTGAGCGGTCCTCTCGGTGCCGATGCCTGCTGGGTGCCGAATCCCTCGGCGACCCAGAGCTCTCGGTGCCGACGCGGGGAGGAGACCGGTGTCGATGCTTCTTCGACTTCTTCCGAAGCATGTCACCGGAGCTCCCCGGCACCGACGAGGAGGACGTAGAATCCATCCGTCGCTTCCTCGGGGCCGAGACCGAAGAGGGTCGATCCCGGGGGGGCTGTACCGCAGGAGCCCTCAGGGTAGGAGGAGACCCACCCGAAGGCTCACCGCCACCAGCAGGGGAATGGACAGCCCTCACCTGCACTCCTGACGATGCACCTCCGTCCGACGACATCAGCAGACGAAGTCTCGGTACCACCGACGTCGATACAGTCGCCCGATGCCTCGGCGCCGATGCAGAGGTCCGATGCCTCGATGCAGTCGATGGAGCGGCAGCCAAGGAAGATGGTCCGGACGCTGACGACGTCGATGCACTCGATGCCTCCGGTGCCGATGCCGACGAAGAGCCCGAGAACAAAACGTTCCACTGGGCTAATCTCGCTACCTGAGTCCGCCTTTGTAACAGGGAACACAGACTGCAGTTCTGAGGGCGGTGCTGGGCCCCTAGACACTGAAGACACGCAGAGTGCCTATCAGTGAGCGAGATTACCCGGGCGCACTGGGTGCACTTCTTGAAGCCGCTGGAAGGCTTCGATGTCATGGGCGGAAAAATCACGCCGGCGAAATCAAAAGCCGAAATGGCGAAAATTGAAGCACCAAAATTTAGAGGGAGAAAAATCTCGACCGAGGCCAAAAGAGGCCTACCCCGACAACGAAAGAAAACTTACGGGGCAAAAACTAAGAAATACGGGAAGGGCAGAAAACCCGAAAGGGTCTTCCGGAATACTACCGGAGCGCTTCCCGAACTTTTCTCAAGGAAAAAAGGACAAAAACACGTCGAAAAGGACGCGCGAGGTCGACTCTCTGGGGCACGAACGGCGTAACACGACCGTACCGAGTGCGGACGAAAGAAGACTGGCCGGCTCGAGCCGGTTTCGGGCGGGAAGACGGCCGCGCATGCGCGGTGCGCATGGGCGCGCGAGGACTAGCAAAGGCCTTTGCTAGTAAACTTTCCGATGGAGGGGGCTGCCGAGGACGTCAACCCATCAGTGAGAACAAGCAGCCTGCTTGTCCTCGGAGAATGCTATATATGCTTTGGTTTGGCGGTAACTCCTCACTCAGGGTGAGCTTCAGAGCTTGAACAGCATTCAAATTAAAGAGAACCTGAAATTTGAAAAGTGCTAAAAATAAGTTTTAAAAGTATTTGCATTAAATCTAATTGCAGAATTCAGGTGCTGGGAGTCTGTACTTGGTTGTCATATGCTCAGATTTGTTTAAATCATATGCAAATTTGTCCATTTTTGGGAGGTTCTCATTTGCATATTTATGGATAAAAATGATGGAATGTTTACAGCCTTAATGTTAGGTTATGGCTCTGATCAAAACAAAGGGTTTATCTAGTGTTTTTGACTAAAAATTCCCAGTGGCTGTGTGTTAATCTGCATTCAAATAGAGCTCTCTGATTGGATAATCAGCTTCTGTTAGAAATCTGCAGGGAAGGGAACAGAGTGAGACAGCAACTGACTGTTGGTTTGGCCAAGAGAGACATACAGCTGTGAGTTCCTGTGTGTGTTGACTGACATTATAAAAGAGTGCCTGATTATGTGGTAAATGAGAAAATATGAATGAAAAGAGGTTGGTGGAGATTGAAGTTTGAGTCTAATGAGAAAAGGATCTGAATATTTCAGGATTACTTGAAGTTTATGAAGAATAGAAAAGGGTGAATTTCAGTTTAAGAGTGTTTAAATCCTATAAGCTATATAAAGGCTAGGTAGATTTAAGTGACTGTAAGCAAGGAAACCTTAATATTTGATCTGAAATAAATATTTGATCTGAGATAGTTGATCAGAGATAAATGTTTGATCTGAATTATATCCTTTTGGTGCAAAAAAGAATCTTTGGAAACTAAGAGGACTTTGCTCACAATTTGAATTAGCATTCCTATTTTTGAGTTGGAAATCTTTGAAGTGTTATGAAAATACATTTTGCTTTAATGAAATTGCTAAACTTTAGAGTCAGAGACTTATCAATGAGGGATACATACAGTGCTATTTTTTCCTGAGGTCTGGCTTACTTGCCTGCTCCCTTCTGTTCCTGCTCTGCTAGATGGAGGGGGGGGGGGGGGGGGGCGCCAACTGATAGTCTGCAGGGGGGCACCAGAGACCCTAGGCACGGCCCTGACTGTATGGCTCGGGAGAAGAGAGAGGCCTTAGCGGAGAACTTTACTTGGGAAATATCCCAATCCCTAACATCCAACCAAAAGAAAGCAAGTTCTTGAATGCTCCTATAAGCGATGATGAAGTGAGCTGGGCAATAGGAAGTAGTAAACTGGGTAAAGCCCCGGGTCCAGACGGCCTTAGAGCAGAGTTCTATAAATTATTGGGGGATCTCATAGTGCCAACTTTAGCTAAGGCATTTAATGCTTGGGTGGAACACGGACAATTGCCGGAACATCTTAATCTGGCCCAGATAATAGTATTGCCCAAACCAAAAAGAGATCACACTTTGGTATCGTCTTATAGGCCCATATCGCTTCTCAACCAAGAAGTAAAACTATTCGCAAAAATACTTGCGAACAGGTTGAGACGAGAACTCCCAGGTATTATTCACGCAGTGCAGTTAGGGTTTGTTCAAGGGAGGTCAGTAGCTCGGAATCTTAGGTGCATCTTAGCATCCTTGGAACGTCTGGAGGCTACTTGTGAACCGTCTATTATGGTCAGCTTCGACGCCGAAAAGGCGGGTGGAATGGCCTTTTTTGTTCTCCACTTTGGATAAATACGGGTTCCAGGGGTGGTTTGTGAGGGCGGTGGCTGCCCTGTATGAATCACCACGAGCCAGGCTGTGGGTGAACGGAATGTATTCATCATCATTTGATATCAAACGAGGGACTCGGCAGGGTTGCCCGCTCTCGCCCCTCCTTTTTGCACTATATATGGACCCTTTAATCCGAGACATAAATATGGGCTCTACAATTAGAGGGGTGAGGTTTGGTGAACAGGAATTTAAAGTGGCGGCTTTTGCTGACGACTTGTTGGTGATGCTTACAAATCCCCAGGAGTCCCTAGGTGATCTCTTAGAAGTATTTTCAGAATTTGGGGCATACTCTGGGTTCAAATTAAATTATGACAAGTCGGAAGCGATGGCTATCACAGCAGATACCGAAGATCCTGGCAGGGACAATTCCCATTGAGATGGGTGGAAGAGTCATTCCGTTATTTGGGCATTTTTTTAGTAGCACAGACAAAAGCAATATATAAAACAAATGTCCAATGGTTGTTAGATAAAACAAAACAGCAATTAGATGCTTGGAGAGCTTTAACACTGCCACTGTCAGGCCGACTGTGCTTAATCCGCATGGTAATTCTCCCCAGATGGCTATATGTAATGCAAACTTTACCTCTACGGTTGCTACAGAGAGACATAAGAATGTTGTATCGATTAGTGATGAGGTTTTGCTGGGCATATAAGAAAGCTAAAATTAGTATGCTACTGCTATTGGGGGGGGGGGGGTGGAAACAAGGGGGACTGGGTTTACCCAATATTAAATATTGCAATATTGCCTGTAATTTGAGAGAAGTGCGCGATTGGATCTGTTCCTCTGATTACCATACTCCTCTGGAGATAGAAAAGGTGCTGTTTAAAGCTTATCAATTGATTTCATTACTGCATGGAAAAAATTCATATCTGCCACTGTGGATGGGTAGATCAATCCTTCTGGGCCCAGTACGAGATGCGTGGAGATTCTTGGGTAAACACATGGGAGGCGATTCACAGGTGTCAGAACTTTTAACGATTAAGGGGAGCCCAATGTTTGGTCTGGGGCAGGAGAATATAGTGTTTGTACGATGGGAGGATCTGGGCCTCAGTAATTTAGGGGCAGTGATAGATCAGGAAGGTGAGCCTAGACCTTTAGATCAGTTGATCCCTCATGAATCCATTTGTTGGGGTGATACTTTTGCCTACTGCCAGCTGAAGCACTATGTTCACTCTCTAGATAAAGAGGCACTCAAATTCAAATTAGGAGAGAAAATTCAGGCTTTATTTGCGGAGACCTCAGAAGAGGCTCCTTCCATTTCCAATTTACAGAAGAAAATTTGGTCTTTGGTACCTGGAAAGAAGCTGGCCCAGCTTCGGCGACGTTGGGAATTAGATAAAGGGTGTGATCTTACTTCTTGGGACATTGCAGCTCACATCAAGAACATCCCTCAATTAATTAGTGGGGCAGGATACTGAGAATGTGCATATAGAGTTGTCAATAGAGCATACTTTTCACAGGTGCAGCTATTCCGAGCAGGGAGAATCGATACACCCACTTGTCTGAAGTGCAAACCCACTGACAATTCTTTATCTCATGGGTTTTGGGGATGTCCAGTTATACAATGTTTTTGGAGGCGGGTGGTGGCATACCTCTCTCTTTTGATGTCGTGTCATGTACAAGGGACACTTATGCAGGTGATGCTTGATTGCCCTGACTCATTCAGGGGGCTTAAAACAGGAGAAGCGCTGTTGTGCCATAAGCTTTGTCTGATTGCTAGACATTGTATACTGCAAAAATGGGCTTCAGAGGACACACCAGAATTCTGGCATTGGCGCAATCAAATATATCAAGTAATAACATGGTAATCGCAAGGGGCCAAAGGCTCATATAAACGCAAGGCCCAATTTCTCAAGCTCTGGGGTCCATATTTAGCTAAATTAACACAGCAGGGAAGGAGTTTAATTCTTAATAAACTATGAACGTGGGTAGCAAACTGTTATAGTGCTCAAGTTACATAAATAGAGGTAAAGGGAGGGTCAGGGTAGGGGGGGTAATGGGGATAAAGGGGTTTAAAATGAGGATGGTTTTTGGATGATATATGTTGCACAAGCTGAAAGTAGTGAAAATATGTCATTAGTGTTGAATGTATTTTTGCAATTTCATTCTCAATAAAAATTTTTGAATATAAAAAAAACAGGATAACTTTTCATAGGTAGAGCAGTAACGACATACTGTAAGCCACATTGAGCTTGCAAACAGGTGGGAAAATGTGGGATACAAATGCAACAAATAAATTTGTTATAAAACTTAATCAGTGGCCAGTTGGAGGGGCTGGTTACAGGGACACCCTAGCAAGTGTTATATTCAGAGTTTCTATTTATTTATTTCTGACAGTCGTATCCCACATTTAACATGTATTAGGTTGAAACATAGGAGCATTTGAAAGCTTTTTTTTTTTTTAACCTGGCCCTAGATGGTTTGTGGGAACTAGCGCCTTGTATCTTGAAGAATGCAGTAGTATATTATAAAAATTAACTTGATATTGTTTATTACTATTGTTTGCTACTGGTTGATATACAGCAGAAGTTAATCAAGTTAACTTCATGCTTTGTAATATAATTTTTAATAGCATTTTTCTCAGTCATTACCCAAATACAAATAAAATTATAATGTTAATCATATGACCATGTCTGCTTCTTATGATAGCTTTTGTTAATTAAAGCCATGTCAGAAAATTATTTGCAAGTGCAATTTTATTATGCAGGCAAACAATACACTGCCAAAATACAAAATAGCAAGCAGCACAGTATTATTCGCCAAGTTTATACAAAGTTGATTATTTTCAGTGGGAAATAAATCTGTTGGCTGCCTGCTATGTTCATATTTCATCACTGTTTAATTATTGCTACCAAGTATTACATATTTAGCGCATATGCCTTAAACATATTGTTTACATTTGTTTATATACACCTTACATGTACATGGTATTGCTTATTAAACTCAAAGGCAAAACCAAAGTATGGTTAAACAATTTGGTGTAAACTGTGTTGTTTATCGCTTTACTTATTATGAAATGCTTTGAGTCCTATTGATCTGTACAACTGTTGTGTTATTTTGGTGTGTGGAAACAATCAGATGGGCTTATATGGAGGGAGGGGAGTACGGAAGGGGAAGGGTTCTTGGGGTAAAAGTACAAGATTTTATTGTGCCATGTTGGATGGTTTACTATTTTTTCTTGATCTGTATGAAGCTTATCAAGCAACATGTTTTGCTTTTAATAAAGATGATTAAAACATTAAAAAAAAGACACTAGAAAAAAAAAAACAATCTAAGACATTGGATTGGGCTCCACAAAGAAGTTTACAAGTAGTGGAGGAATCTGAAGAATACCAGATATATTTATTTATTTATGCATTCTTCTATCCCACTATTATTCAAAAGCAAGTTTCGGTTCAAAGTGGCTTACAATTTACAGTTTCACTTAAAGAGGGTGTGTTTGGCTTATGTAGTTAGTTAGCTGTAGAATTTTCTGAAAAGATGTGTTTTCAGTTCTTCTCTGAACTGGAGGTAGTTGTAGATGCTCCTTATGGTTTTTGGTAGCAAGTTCCACCATTTTGATCCCAGGTAGCTGAATCCTGCTGTGTAGAAGGTTCTGTACATTGTGTTGCAATTAGATAGGTGCAGAAGTACGTAGCTTCTGGTTTCTGGACTTGCGTTTCTTGGTGATATTCTATCATGTCTCATGTATTCTGATGTCATTCCAAACAGTACTTTGAAAATGAGGGTGTTGGATTTAAAGATTAGTGTTGCTTTGATTGGTACCCAGTGTAGTGCTTTCGAGTAGTGGGGTGACTTTTTCATATTTCGACTTTTTGAAGATCAGTCTTGCTGCTGTGTTTTGGATGGTTTGTAGTGATTTTATTATGCTTTCCTTTTTTTTTTTTAATATCTTTATTGATACATGAGGACATGTGCAACATCAAAAACATAGTAAAGAAGAGAAACAACTTCAACCATACCCCTCTTTGCGTCAGAACCAAGCAATGCCTCTCTGGCACCCACTAGCGTGTGTGCACCTGTCTCCATGAATTTTATATTTAATATCCCCCTCCCGATCACCCTCCTCCCACCTCTACCTCCCCAACTGATTGTCCCCCCCCCCCCCACTCCCAAACCCTCCTCCTCCCCCCCTTTATTATGCTTTCCTTACATCCTATATATGCTGCTTTACAGTACTCTGAGATAGTATTGTTGATTGTACCAGTGTCCGAAATGATTGTTTGGGAAAATAGTCTCTTATCCTTCTTAGTTTCCAGGGTGTTCTGATATTTGATTGTCCATTGATAGGTGTTTGTCTAGGATGATTCTCAGTATTTTCAGTTGTGTTTCAATTTGGTACGTTTGGTTGCTGACTGTGAAATGTTTCTGGGTTGTTGTGTTATATAGGCTGGTTAGGACTAGGAATGTGGTTTTTTTTTCTCTATTTAGCTTGAGTTTGAAGGTTGCTGCCCAGTTTTCCTTTGTGTCCAAGCTTGTTTTCACTTTGTTCAACATATCTATGATGTTGTTTTTGAATGGTATGTAGATGGTGACATCATCTGCATATATGAAAGGACTGAGGCACATTATCTCCAGGTTTTTGCCAAGTGGTGCCATCTTTACAATGAACACTATTGGTTATATCGGGGATCCCTGTAGAACCCCACATTCTGGGTTCCAAGAAGCTGATATCTGGTTTGCCTTCTTTACAACGTAGGATCTGGTTCTTAGGAATCCGTTGAACCATCCTGACACTGCGCCACATATTCCTATGTTATCGAGTAGGGTTCATTACTGTTGTGTTATCTACTAGGTCAAAAGCGCTTGACATGCTGAATTGTACTAGTAATATGTTCTGTCCTTTGCTTATTAGGCTTCTGAACTTCATTATCAGGGTGGTTACAACTGTCTTGGTGCTGTGTTGTGGTCCTAAACCTGATTGGTAGTTGTGAAGTATTGAGAATTGGGCTAGGTGGGTAGGAGGTATGCATGGGGACATCAAAGCATATCATTGATGCATACCTCCTACCCACCCCCATCCTCCCACCCTGTCTGACTGTCATAGTAATGCTTGAATGTTTTCACTTATATACACTGTCAGCTAGCACAATTGCTTATTTCCGATCTGACGAAGAAGGGCAACCTTCGAAAGCTAATCAAGAAATGTATTAAGTTATGTCCAATAAAAAAGGTATCATCTTATTTTCTTTTCCATGTTTTATTTTGTTTGATTTCTATTGATAACCTTAAGAGTGGACTAACACGGCTACCACACTCCTCTACTTTGTCTACTGAGAACTGACCTTTTGAAAACATATATGCAATGTGTTTGGTGAAGAGTTCGCTGAACCATTCCAGTGGGTCTTTCATCATGTAGTTTGGGCAGTTGTCCAGCATGCAGTGTGCATTTGTGTATTCTGTCATCAGTGTCTTTACTGTTTTTAGGCTGGGTGTTTTGAAGGAGGACTATATCCTGTCTGCCACGGTGTGGGTGTCATTTGTTTCGCAGTCTGTAAGAAGTCTAGTATGGATGTTTGTGGATTTTTTTGGTCTGATCTGGTCTTCGTTATTTTATTTTCAAAGTATTGTGCAAGCTCATCTGCTGTGGATGGTGTTTCCGTTGCTGCTAGTACTTCTTGGGTATCCATTAAAAAGGGAGAAAATCATCCCATATTATCCAAAAATCTAAGCAGGTTACAAAAAAACATACACAATAAAAAAAATCATAAAACAAACAACCAAACAAAACAAATAAAACAAATCATAAAACAAACAACCAAACAAAACAAATAAAACAACAGGCCCGAGTGTCTATGCTTTACTTCTCAACAAGATCGCTAATCATTGCCTCGCCTCATTTCCAACTCAGTCTTCCATTACCCTATTCAAGATAAGCCTGCCTAAACAGATGAGCTTTTAGACCTTTTTGAAAGATTAAATGTTACATAATTGTCCTTAACTCTGAAGGTAGAGAATTCCACAACTCTTGTCCTGCTACAGAAAAAAACCTTGGCACTACACTTTGCATACTGAACTCAACAAAATGAAGGCACTTCATCCTATATAATAATTCTCACCTCCAACAGGAAGTGCTTGGGACCGTGCCTGCCGGAAGTGGTCTGCTAGGCAGGCAGGCACTGACCTCAGTGACATCACTGACAGACAATTTGGCAAAGCAAAACAATCTGAGTGCTGGCCATTAGAACACAGGGTTGATAGGAGAGTTTTAAAAGACTGAAGGAACCGAAAGTGTTAAATGGGGGGAGGGGGGGAGTTCTGAACCACTGAAAGACATGAACATTTGGCAAAGGAAAACAATCTGAATGCTGGCCATTAGGACACAGGTTTGATAGGAGAGTTTTAAAAGACTGAAGGAAACGAAAGTGTTAAACTGGAGAAAGGGGGGGGGGGGGGAGGAGTTGTGAATGACTGAAAGACATGCAAATTTGGGACAGGAAAACAATCTCAATGCTGGCCATTAGCACACAGGGTACATAGGAGAGTTTTAAAAGACTGAAGGAACCAAAAGTGTTCGGGGGGGGGGGGGGGGGAGTTCTGAACCACTGAAAGACATGAACATTTGGCAAAGGAAAACAATCTGAATGCTGGCCATTAGGACACAGGGTTGATAGGAGAGTTTTAAAAGACTGAAGGAAACGAAAGTGTTAAACTGGAGAAAGGGGGGGGGGGAGGAGTTGTGAATGACTGAAAGACATGCAAATTTGGGACAGGAAAACAATCTCAATGCTGGCCATTAGCACACAGGGTACATAGGAGAGTTTTAAAAGACTGAAGGAACCAAAAGTGTTCGGGGGGGGGGGGGGGGGGGGGGGGGGGGCAAGTTCTGAATGAATGAAAGAAATGAAAATTTACGAGAGGAACACAATCTGAATGCCGGGCATTTGTACACAGGGTAGATAGGACACTTTTTTTTTTTAAATGAAGGACGTGAAAGTATTACATCTTGGGGGGAAGGGTGAGGAGGAAAGCGGTGGGGTATCCGGATACTGGGCGTTAGGGCCACGGGGGTACATAGACTTTTGAAAGCCTTAAGGAACCAAAGTGTGGGAAGGAGGAGGAAAAGGAGGGGAGGGAATGGGGTGAGGGGCATTAGGAACAGGGGAGGGGGCCCTGTCACACACTCTCATTCTCATACACACACTGTCACACAGACAGTCTCACTCTGTCACACACCCGCTCTCTCTCTCAAACATACACACTCCCAGGAAAACCTTGCTAGCGCCCGTTTCATTCGTTCCAGAAATGGGCTTTTTTTTTACTAGTTAACAATAATAAGAGACCCACAGAGAGCATCCCAATAAATAACAAACACAAATCATACTATTATTAATGAATATTTACTTGTAAATTTTGTTTAATGGATATTATTTTACTTTGCTAGCTATATGATCTATATTATTTTGTATTTTTCAATTCTGTACACTATCTTGGACCTTTTAGGAATTGGCACTTAAGCGCTAGATTAGATCATCATTTCTTTCAAAAAAGAGACATGTTTGTTAACATTTTTTAAGAATTACTGATTGTGCAATACATTAATAAGGATTAATTTGTGAAAAGTATCTAATCTTATGGTTCAAGATCAGAATTGCTCAGCTCCATATCACAGTTGTTCAGCTGTCTTGCCTGGTATATTTGCTCTTTAATAATGAGAAGGTACCCTGCCCCCTCAGTCTTATTTGTACAGAAAAAACCTGATTAGCTTGTGAGGGAGAATATACAACATGAAAAAATATGACATCTGTTACAAACAAGGGCTTCATAAATTAAATTACTCCCTTTTCTTCTTTAACACTAGAATCTGGGCTACTTTTCTTCTTACAATGATTTGCGAGCAAGAACATAAAAAGCTCTTTGCTCTGATTTCATTACAAGAAATCTAACTCTATAAATCTTTGTTTGCTCTAATATATAAGAGTTTCTTTTTTGTCTCAGAATCAATTTGAAGAAAGGTTTGAAAGACAATAATGCTGCTGAAACCCGGTACATGGCTCCTTTTAAATACTGCCCCCCTAAGATACTCACTTAAAAAAAAAAATTTAAGATCTAGGGGCAACCAGAAATAACAATTAAAAAATAAATCTTAATCTTGTGTGCCTTTGAAGATAGTGTGCTAAGTCAGTAGAAGCGTAAGGAAGGAAACTGCCAGATTCTATGTATGGCATCTAAAACGTCCGCACTGTAAACATTTCCACCTAAGCATATTCTATAAGTGATGCCTAGATTTAGGCGTGGTATATAGAATATGATGATTAGTTGATATCCCAGAGCTTAAAACGATGCGCATCCATTTACACCAATGAAAATGTGGCATAAATCCCTGCACACAGATTTACGTGAACTGGGCCAAATTCTATAAAAAGGCGTATAAATTTTGGAACATCCATAAAACACCCATTTTCCCGCTCATAGCCATGCCCCTTTTGAAATGCGCGCTTTAGAATTTAGGTGCAGTTCATTACAGAATCTGCCTACCTAATTATTGCCAATTATTGCTTCTTAAATACGCTGATTGGCTAGTTAAGCAAATCAAAGTTATGCACGTGGTTATAGAATACACCTGGATTTGAGCGTGGATCTCTAGAAGCGCTATAAAGAATCCAGAAATAATGGGAAATTTCATTACAGGCACTGAGCAGTGAACTACCCAAGAGGGCCACAGAGCAAATCTAGACACCACATCATTCCCCTTAAAATGTGGTAAATTATTTTATGGAAAAAATGTCCTTTTTGGACATTCTTTATGTAGTCTTTTAACGTGTTTTTAAAAAAGCAAGGGTTGACCCATAGTAAAGAGTAATGTAAGGGATGGGATATACTAAATAACATATTATAGAATGAGTGTGTCTGTTTTAGTTTGTTTCATTTGTTTGTGGTTGTCAAGAATACTTGCGATGTCATGAGCCAAAGTGAAAGCACCAAGAATGACATCACACCTGAACACATTCTAACCCCAAAGCAGCAGAAACATGAACTATTTTTGCACTTCTTAGAATTTTACTAAAAACTGTTGCTTCAGATAAAGCGAATGCTACATACCTATAGAAGGTATTCTCCGAGGACAGCAGGCTGATTGTTCTCACTGATGGGTGACGTCCACGGCAGCCCCCTCCAATCGGAAACTTCACTAGCAAAAGCCTTTGCTAGCCCTCGCGCGCCCATGCGCACCGCGCATGCGCGACCGTCTTCCCGCCCGAACCGGCTCGTGTTCGTCAGTCCCATATGTAGCAAGACAAAGACAAGAGAAGACACAACTCCAAAGGGGAGGCGGGCGGGTATGTGAAAACAATCAGCCTGCTGTCCTCGGAGAATACCTTCTACAGGTATGTAGCATTCGCTTTCTCCGAGGACAAGCCGGCTGCTTGTTCTCACTGATGCGGTATCCCTAGCCCCCACTGATGGGGTATCCCTAGCCCCCAGGCTCACTCAAAACAACCATGGTCAACTGGGCCTCGCAACGGCGAGGACATAACTGAGATTGACTTAACAACTTATCCAACTAACTGAGAGTGTAGCCTGGAACAGAATAAACATGGGCCTAGGGGGGTGGAGTTGGATTCTAAACCCCGAACAGATTCTGAAGCACTGACTGCCCGAACCGACTGTCGCGTCGGGTAGCCTGCTGCAGGCAGTAAAGAGATGTGAATGTGTGGACAGATGACCACGTCGCAGCCTTGCAAATCTCTTCAATAGTGGCTGACTTCAAGTGGGCCACTGACGCTGCCATGGCTCTAACACTATGAGCCGTGACATGACCCTCAAGAGCCAGCCCAGCATGGGCGTAAGTGAAGGAAATGCAATCTGCTAGCCAATTGGATATGGTGCGTTTCCTCACAACCACTCCCCTCCTCTTGGGATCAAAAGAAACAAACAATTGGGCGGACTGTCTGTTGGGCTGTGTCCGCTCCAGATAGAAGGCCAATGCTCTTTTGCAGTCCAATGTGTGCAGCTGACGTTCAGCAGGGCAGGAATGCGGACAGGGAAAAAATGTTGGCAAGACAATTGACTGGTTCAGATGGAACTCCGACACTACCTTCGGCAAGAACTTAGGGTGAGTGCGGAGGACTACTCTATTATGATGAAATCTGGTGTAAGGGGCCTGGGCTACCAGGGCCCTGAAGCTCACTGACTCTACGAGCTGAAGTAACTGCCACCAAGAAATGACCTTCCAGGTCAAGTACTTCAGATGGCAGGAATTCAGTGGCTCAAAAGGAGATTTCATCAGCTGGGTGAGAACGACATTGAGATCCCATGACACTGTAGGAGGCTTGACGGGGGGCTTTGACAAAAGCAACCTCTCATGAAGCGAACAACTACAGGCTGTCCTGAGATTGGCTTACCTTCCACACGGTAATGGTATGCACTGATTGCGCTAAGGTGAACCCTTACAGAGTTGGTCTTGAGACCAGACTCAGACAAGTGCAGAAGGTATTCAAGCAGGGTCTGTGTAGGACAGGAGGAATCTAGGGCCTTGTTGTTCACATCAGACGGCAAACCTCCTCCATAGAAAGAAGTAACTCCTCTTAGTGGAATCTTTCCTGGAAGCAAGCAAGATGCGGGAGACACCCTCCGACAAACCCAAAGAGGCAAAGTCTACGCTCTCAACATCCAGGCCGTGAGAGCCAGAGACTGGACGTTGGGATGCAGAAGCGCCCCTTCGTCCTGTGTGATGAGGGTCGGAAAACACTCCAATCTCCACGGTTCTTCAAAGGACAACTCCAGAAGGAGAGGGAACCAGATCTGATGCAGCCAAAAAGGAGGAATCAGAATCATGGTGCCTCGGTCTTGCTTGAGTTTCAACAAAGTCTTCCCCACCAGAGGTATGGGAGGATAAGCATACAGCAGGCCGTCCCCCCAATCCAGGAGGAAGGCATCCGATGCCAGTCTGCCGTGGGCCTGAAGTCTGGAACAGAACTGAGGGACCTTGTGGTTGGCTCGAGATGCAAAGAGATGCCCCACACCTGGAAGATCCGGCGCACTACTCTGGAGTTGAGCGACCACTCGTGAGGTTGCATAATCCTGCTCAACCTGTCGGCCAGACTGTTGTTTATGCCTGCCAGATATGTGGCTTGGAGCAACATGCCGTAACGGCGAGCCCACAGCCACATACCTACGGCTTCCCGACACAGGGGGCGAGATCCGGTGCCCCCCTGCTTGTTGATGTAATACATGGCAACCTGGTTGTCTGTCTGAATTTGGATAATTTGGTGGGACAGCCGATCTCTGAAAGCCTTCAGAGCGTTCCAGACCGCTCGTAACTCCAGGAGATTGATCTGCAGATCACGTTCCTGGAGGGACCAGCTTCCCTGGGTGTGAAGCCCATCGACATGAGCTCCCCACCCCAGGAGAGACGCATCCGTAGTCAGCACTTTTGTGGCTGAGGAATTTGGAAAGGGCGTCCCAGAGTCAAATTGGACCAAATCGTCCACCAGTACAGGGATTTGAGAAAACTCGTGGACAGGTGGATCACGTCCTCTAGATCCCCCAGCAGCCTGAAACCACTGGGAAGCTAGGGTCCATTGAGCAGATAGCATGTGAAGACGAGCCATGGGAGTCACATAAACTGTGGAGGCCATGTGGCCAAGCAATCTCAACATCTGCCGAGCTGTGATCTGCTGGGACGCTCGTACCCGGGAGACGAGGGACAGCAGATTTTTGGCCCTTGTCTCCGGAAGATAGGCACGAGCCGTCCGAGAATCCAGCAGAGCTCCTATGAATTCGAGTCTCTGTACTGGGAGAAGATGGGACTTTGGGTAATTTATCACAAACCCCAGTAGCTCCAGGAGTCGAATAGTCATCTGCATGGACTGTAGAGCTCCTGCCTCGGAATTGTTCTTCACCAGCCAATCGTCGAGATAAGGGAACACGTGCACTCCCAGCCTGCGAAGCGCTGCTGCTACTACAGCCAGGCACTTCATGAACACTCTGGGCGCAGAGGCGAGCCCAAAGGGTAGCACACAGTACTGGAAGTGACGTGTGCCCAGACGAAATCGCAGATACTGCCTGTGAGCTGGAAATATCGGGATGTGCGTGTAGGCGTCCTTCAAGTCCAGAGAGCATAGCCAATCGTTTTCCTGAATCATGGGAAGAAGGGTGCCCAGGAAAAGCATCCTGAACTTTTCCTTGACCAGAATTTGTTCAGGGCCCTTAGGTCTAGGATGGGACGCATCCCCCCTGTTTTCTTTTCCACAAGGAAGTACCTAGAATAGAATCCCAGCCCTTCTTGCCCGGATGGCACGGGCTCGACCGCATTGGCGCTGAGAAGGGCGGAGAGTTCCTCTGCAAGTACCTGCTTGTGCTGGAAGCTGTAGGACTGAGCTCCTGGTGGGCAGTTTGGAGGCTTCGAGGCCAAATTGAGGGTGTATCCTTGCCGGACTATTTGAAGAACCCAACGGTCGGAAGTTATAAGAGGCCACCTTTGGTGCCTATCAGTGAGCGAGATTACCCGGGGCGCACTGGGTGCACTTCTGAAGCCGCTGGAAGACTTCGATGACATGGGCGGAAAAATCACGCCGGCGAAATCAAAATTCGCCGATGATGACGAAAGGCACCAAAAAGAAGGGAGGAAAAACCCCGTACCGAGGCCAAATAGGCCGGTCCCGAAAGCGAAAGGAAACTTACGCGGGGAAAAGCTGGAAACATGGGAAAGGGGTAAAGACTGGATCGGTCTCTTTTTTTTTTTTTTTAAGCGAAAATCGAAAAGACGCGCGAGGTCAACTAGAGGGGCACGAAATGGCGGCAAAACACGACCGTCCCGAGTGCGGACAAAAGAAGACTGACAAACACGAGCCGGTTTCGGGCGGGAAGACGGTCGCGCATGCGCGGTGCGCATGGGCGCGCGAGGGCTAGCAAAGGCCTTTGCTAGTGAAGTTTCCGATTGGAGGGGGCTGCCGTGGACGTCACCCATCAGTGAGAACAAGCAGCCTGCTTGTCCCCGGAGAAATGTTTCAATAAAATAATTATTAACCCATATATATAGTTGAAATATATTCTTATAAAAAATCTTCTGTCCTGAGGGTAACAATATACCATACAATGCAAATAGACTGGGCCTCCTTCTACATACTATCGAGTCTACTAATTACTTCACCTGTTTAAACTCATGTCTGCCGGCGTCCATAACACATGGCAAGAACTAGGCAATCCATCTCGTCCAGCCCTTCCAATCTCCTGATAATAGGATTCCATTTCCTTAGGTGCACCAAAATGAATGACTTGGCGAATGTCTGGTTTATTAATGCCCATTCCAAATGCAACAGTAGCTACAACACACTGGGAGGTAATGGGGGACAGCACAATGTTAGTTCTTCATACATTCATTTACAAGCCAATATACCCTCAAACTATACATTTCAAACTGATTTTAAAACATCAAAGCATTCAATCACTGGGTAGCTTAATGTACAGTGAGCTACCATGCAGGGCATAGCCAACCGTTTACTACATACATCTAAGTCAAGGAGCTTCTCACATTCAACATATTTTTTCTTTCCATCTCCTTCCCACAAAGCCAGACACCTAGAAATATAAAATGTATATGCCTTTCATGCTATAAAATATTTTATTAAAAATTATTATTGGAATAGAGACATTAATTTGACCCCAAGATGGTAATTTTAAAACTCTTTTCACTTAAAAGGCTTTTTATAAAATTACAGAAATTTTGAAAGATGGCAAACTGGGCAACAGTATAATAATGGGTGATATCAATTACCCCAATATTGACTAGATAAAATGTTATATCAAGGAGCACTAGGGAGGTAAAATTCCAAGATGTAATAAATGACTGATTCTTGGAGCAATTGGTCCAGGAACTGACAAGAAGTGGAACTATTTTACATCTAGTACTCAGTGGAATGCAGTGCATCTGTGAAAATGAGAAATACATTGATGAAATGCTTCATGAAACATCAAAAATTTCCTGCAGTGGGGATGAAGGAACTGTGCTGAAAGAGGACAAACTGACTCAGATCATGAGACCCTGCAGGATCACTACCATGACTCCACCTTCCCTTGAAATGAAGAACCGATAAGCAGTTCTGAAGTAGAGAAGGTGAGAGCATCCACCAGAGAGGAGGAATCAGAGCTTGAAATCCCCAAAGTTGCTGAATCAGTGACCGCTAAGAGGTGAAAGGTGGTAGTGGTTAGCAATTCTCTAATAAGGAGTACCGAGGTGTCCTTCTGCAGACCAGACATGATGCTCCAGGAGGTAAGCTATCTGTAAAATGCCAAAATTAAAGATATTACAAATAGTTCGCCAAGGCTCATCAAGCCTAATGATTATCATTCAATGCTGCTCATCCATGTTGGCAAAATAATACTGCTAGTATCTCTCTGAATGTATCAAAAGTGACTCATTGCTCTGGGAAAGAGGGTGAAGCAGAGAGATGCACAGGTGGTGCTATCTTCAGCCCTCCCTGTTAAGGGTAAAGGCCAAAGCAAAGAAGCTCACATCCTGGAGATGAATATGTGGCTGTGCAGATGGTGTCATCAAGAGCATTCTGAATTCCTGGACCATGGGACAGGCAACAAGATGCAAATGAAAAATAATAGCCATTATGGTAAAATGGGAGCACAGACATTTTTTAGATATGTTAGTGATGTAAGGAAGTGCAAAAGTGGAATCATGAGACTCAAAGGTGAAAGGGTAGAATATGTTGGAAGCTGATAAAGATAAGGCAGAATGGCTAATAAATACTTCTGTTCTGTGTTCACAGCTGAAGGGCCAGGAGCAGGAACACAGAAGACAAACAAAAATAGGTAAGGAGGAGTGGAAGTCCCTTAACGATTCTCAGAGCACTGTGTTCACGAGGAGCTGGCTAAACTAAAAGTGGGACAAAGCAACGGGGCAGGAGGGCACAAATCTGAGGGTACTGATGGAACTTAGAGAAGTTTCTAGCGGCTCTGCTGGCTGACCTTTTCAATGCTTCTCTAGAGTTGGGAGTGAACCTGGAGGACTGGAGAAGGGCAGATATGGCCCCTCTCCACAAAAGCAGAAGTAAAGAAGAGGTTAAAAACTACGGACCATTAAGTCAGATTCTGAGAATAACAAACTTTTAGGAATCCAGTGGATTACAGGACCCGAGGCAACATTGTTTCACTATAGGCAGGTCTGTCAGACAAATCTGATTAATTTCTTTGACTGGGAGACCAGAGGGTTAGATCAAGGGTGGTGTATTTACATTTTAACAAAGCCTTTTGACATGGTACTGCATAGACAACTAATACATAAATTGAATGCCCTTTATATGGGCCCTAAAGTGATTGACTGAGTCAGGAGCTGGTTGAGTGGAAGATGCCAGAAGGTAGTGGTAAATGGAGCTCATTCTGAGGAAAAAGGACGTAACCAGTGGTGTGCCACAAGGTTTGGTTCTTGAGCCAGTTCTTTTTAACATTTTTGTAAGCAATATTGCTGAATGGTTGTCTGATAAGGTTTGCCTCTTTGCAGATGAAGCAAAATCTGCAAATAGGGCAGACGCCCCTGATGGTGTGGATAACATGAGGAAGGACTTAGCAAAGCTAGAGGAATGGTCTAGAATTTGGCAGCTAAGATTTAATGCTAAAAATGCAGGGGAAATGCATTTGGGCTGCAGAAAAAACAAGGGAACAGTATAGTTTAGGGCAGCCATTCCCAACCCAGTTCTCCGGGTACACCTAGTTCCATGAGGTTTTCAGGATATCCACAATGAATATTCAAGAATTATATTTGCACGCAATTGAGGCAGTGCATGCAAACCTCTCTCATGTATATTCATTATGTATATCTTGAAAACCTGATGGGACTAAGTGTGCCCTAAAGACTGGGTTGGGAATGGCTGGTTTAAGGAGAGAAGAACTTTTGTGCACAAAAGAGGAGAAGGACTTGGGTGTGATCATATGTGATTTATTTATTTATTACATTTGTATCCCACGCTTTCCCACACACAGCCGATTCAATGCAGCTTACATAGCAAAACATTACAAAAATCCTGTAAGAAGAATATTACAACTGTAATAAACATAATAATAGTAAGGTTTAAGAATATATGAATTGAATATGGAGAGGTAAACAAGGATAGGATAGTTAAGAGGAAAGGAGATTGGGAGGGGTATGGTATAGAAAGATGGAGAAGAAAAGATTGGAGGGTGAGTATAAGGAGATTAGGAGATAAGGCCAAAGGTATAATTGGTGTCAGAGTCAGTGTCAATGTCAAAGCAAGAGTAGTGTAGCTGGGCTAGTAGGATTAAGTTGGGTCATTAGTGTAAGCTTGCTTGAAAAGATGTGTCTTCAACATTTTCCTGAAGGATAGGTAGTCATTAATTGTTCGGATGGATCTTGGTAGAGCATTCCAAAGCTGACTGCCCAAAAAGGAGAAATTGGATGAGTAGTAGGTTTTGTATTTAATTCCTTTGCAAATGGGAAGGTGTAAATTAAGGTAAGTACGTGAGGACATTGATCTATTTCTAACTGGAAGGTCAATCAACTCATTCATATAGCTAGGGGATTCTCTGTATATGATCTTATGAATCATTGTATGGACCTTGAAATATATTCTCTCTGTGATGGGAGCCAGTGAAGTTTTATCCGAAGAGGTGATGCGCTTTCAAATCTTGACTTGCCAAAGATAAGTCTGGCTGCTGTGTTCTGGGCAGATGATCTTAAGGTGGCCAAACAGATAGAAAAGGTTGACGGTTGAAAGCTATTAAGATGCTTGGTTGCATAGGGAGAGGTATGGCCAGTAGGAAAAAGGAGGTGATGATGCCCCTGTAAAAGACTCTGGTGAGAACTCATTTAGATTATGAACAATTCTGGAGACCACACCTTCAAGCACACCTAAAACATTTCACACAACCTACCCAACATCTGTCCCATCTAACGCCTTGTTTACTTCAGCCCTTGATCAACTGTATTTTAATCATGTACTGACTTTAGCTAACTCCTTGTTTACCTCAGCCCTTGATCAACTGTATTTTAATCATGTACTGACTTTAGCATAACCCTACTCTGTAAGCCACATTGAGCCTGCAAAAAGGTGGGATAATGTGGGGTACAAATGCAATAAATAAAATTAAAAGATATAAACAGGATGGAGTTGGTCCAGGATGGGATGGAGACAGAACCTGTGGGGATAGGGTGGGGATACAGAAAGAAACAGCGGGGGATGTGGTGGGGACAGAGACAGAACCCACGGAGAAGGGGAAGGGACAACTTGTCCCCGTGCATTCTCTACTACAGAGTATACAAGAGCAGAGTTGGTCCCTAAGAAACAAGATGGCAAGCGATCTGCAAAATCCAATGTGGAGACAAACAAAGCAGATCAATCAGTGATATGGTTCAAACTTTATTTTCAGAGATTCGCCCGACACAGACTGTGTTTCGCCCACAAGGGCTGTGTCAGGGGCTAATAGTCCAAGCAGGACATGAGACTGAAACGTAAAAAACCAGCAGAGTGCTTTCCTCAATCAAGGTGAGGACATCTGCTTGATTGCTCAGCTGAGGAAAGCACCCTGCTGTTTTTTTACGTTTCAATCTCATGTCCTGCTTGGACTATTAGCCCCTGACGCAGTCCTTGTGGGCGAAACACAGTCTGTGTCGGGCGAATCTCTGAAAATAAAGTTTTGAACCATATCACTGATTGATCTGCTTTGTTTGTCTCTACAAGAGCAGAGTTGCAGATCGTGAAAAAACTGAGCTTCCTGAAGATGATATTTGTGACAGTTGAGAGAAGGAAGCCAGAATGTTACCAGAAACTACATCTCTAAGAACATAAGAGCAGCCATACTGGGTCAGACCAATGGTCCATGCAGACCAGCATTCTGTTTTCCAAACAGTGGCCAAGCCAGGTTACAAGTATCTGGCAGAAACCCAAATCGTGGCAACACTCCACACCACAAATCTCAGAGCAAGCAGTTGCTTCCCATGTCTGTCTCAACAGCAGACTATGGACCTTTCCTCCAGGAATTTGTTCAAACCTTTTTTAAACTCAGAAACACTAACCGAGATACTCTAACGCTAATCTCTCAGCACATAAATACCAACCTTGATCCAAATAGGCCAAAATATAGGTTTATGATTTTATACAGAATAATGAATTGTTCTAAAGGGGTATTCAAGTGATTCATTGGTCATTTAGGATGCTAGCAACCTGTTTCAGGGAGTAAAAAGAGTACTATAAAAAATATCATCCTCATCTTCGATTGTACAGAAGTAATAGTGCCCAACCTTTTTGATAATGGTATTATTCCAGCCATAACATGTTTCTGAGACGTTTCTGAGAGAAGATGCCATTTCTCTGGTAAGTGAACATTATTTTGCTTTGTGCTTTAGGAACTAAAGATTGGGGTTTAAAGAAGGAATTGTAGGTTAACGATATGCAGAATAAAATATAAAAAAGCAAACTTTATCAACTAATCTCCATACTCTTTTCCCCCTAGTTTTAAAACTTGAACTTTGTACCACAGCATTAACAGATAGCCTCTAGCAGGCACTGCAGGACCTAGTTTAGTCTTCATCCTGCCCACCCTCCCCAACACCCGCCCACCCCTAGCACAACTCTTCATTTATAGTCAGTTATTGTAATTAGGATACAAACAAGGAGTGTTCTTACAGAGTTTTAATACATTCATACCTTCTAAGAAGAAAACACTAAATAAATCCACAATATACCATATAAACTAAAGACATTTTTATATTAGGCTAATATCCTTAATAACTTAGCAAGTTTTAAATTACTGTAAAAATACTAAGATGGAGTCAGTAGTCCAGCAGCGAGAGGGGTGCTATCCAGTCTTTGCATCGAGTGTCACATGTATGATTATGGTGAGCTCGATGCAAAGAGCTCCTAGCTCTGAAAGAACGGGTCCATTCTCTTGAGGCTCCAGTAGCAGACTTGGTGGAGCTGAGGGAGACAGAGAGGTACACAGAGGAGACATACAGGGATGTTGTAGATAAGTCCCACCTCCAGTCTGGTAGCCCCTGTGCTTCCTTGGAGGAGGGTGGTCCCCTAGAAGGAGAGCATCACCCTGGTGAAGTAGGAAGTACTCTGTAGACAGGACCTGCCCACCAGGGGATGTACTATCCTCTCACACCGCAAGAAGTTCTGCCCAGGAGGGGGAGGGTTAGGACAGCTGTTGTAGTCGATGATTCTATCATTAGGCATATAGATAGCTGGTGGACGTAAGGATCGCCTGGTGACTTGCCTGCCTGGTGTGAAGGTGGTGGACCTCACATGTCACCTAGACAGGATCTTAGATAGTGCTGCGGAGGAGCCGGCTGTCTTGGTTCATTTGAGTACCAATGACACAGGAAAATGTGGGAGGGAGGTTCTAGAAGCCAAATATAGGCTCTTAGGTAGAAAGCTGAAGTCCAGATCCTCCAGGGTCGCATTTTCAAAGATGCTCCCCATTCCACACGCAAGACCCAAAGGCAGGCAGAGCCCCGAAGTCTCAATGCATGGTTGAGACAATGGTGCAGGGATGAGAGATCTAGATTTGTTAGGAACCGGGATGGAACCAGGCTGCTGGCAATAACTTTTAAAAAGGAGATAGAGAAGATTTTAAACTAGAATGGGGGGGGGGGGGGGGGGGGGAGAAGCCAACAGTCACCCAGGAGAGCATGGTTCCGTGTGAAGTATCCTTGAAGGTTACTATTGAAACAGGATATTTAGGGAATCCCAGTAGAGAGGTTTCAACAATGCTTAAAGTAAGCCAGGTGTACTTAATGAGAGAGAAGGCAAAGGATGCACATTATCCCCTTCAACTTCTAAGCAGCTTGTAGATCAAAGGAAAAAAACACAATTGAAGTGCCTGTATACAAATGCTAGAAGCCTAAAAAATAAGATGGGAGAGTTAGAATATAGCTAAATGATAGGTAGATATAATAGGCATCTGAGAGACTTAGTGGAAAGAGGATAATCAACGGGACACTGTGTTAACAGGGTACAAATTGTATCGAAATGACAGTGAGGATCAATTGGAGGGGGGGGGTTGGTTATATGTAAAGAGGGAATTGAGTCAAATTAAAATAAACACTCCACATGACACGATAGAGTGCAATCATTATGAATAGAAATTCCATGCGTGAAGGAAAGGATACTCTTGTAGGGATGTAGTACCATCCACCGGGACAGAACACAAACAGATGGATGAAGAAGTGTTTACAGAGATTAGGAACACTGGCAAACTGGGCGATGCCTATAATAATGGGTGATTTCAATTACCCCGATATTGACTGGATAAAGTTACATCATGGAGTGCCAGGGAGATAAAATTTCTAGATGTAATAAAAGACTGCTTCTTGGAGCAGCTGGTCCAGGAACCGACGAGAGGGGCAACCATTTGGATCTGGTCCTTGGTGGTGTGCAGGGGCATAGTGCGAGAGGTGGTGGTGTTGGGTCCCCTGGGAACAGCGATCATAACATGATCAAGTCTGAGCTACTATCTGGATGAACCCGCATAAGAAATCTACTATAGCTGCATTTAATTTTCGAAAGGGCGACTATAATAAAATGAAGAAAATGGTTAAAAAGAAACTAAAAGGATTGGTTGCAAAGGTTAGGACACTGAATCAGGTGTGGACGTTATTCAAAAATACAATCTTGGAAGACCAGATGCATTCCACGTATTTCAAAGGTGGAAAGAAGAGAAACGTCAGCCAGCATGGTTAAAAGGTGAAGTAAAAGAGGATATTAAAGCCAAAACATTGTCCTTCAAAGAATGGAAAAAAGATCCAAAGAAAGAAAATAAGAAGCAACATAAGCACTGGTAAGTCAGATGCAAAGCATTAACAACAAAGGCTAAAGAGAATAAAAAAGAAACTTGCTGCAGAGGCTAAACTCACAGCAACAACTTTTCAAGTACAGCAGAAGCAGAAAGCATGTGAGGGAATCTGTGGACCGTTAGATCACGAAGGAGCAAAAGGGACGCTCAGGGAGGAAAAGGCCATAGCGGAGAAACTGAATGAATTCTTTGCTTCTGTCTTCATCTGTCTGTATCGGAAACAGTTTTCAAGGGTGATGGTGCAGAGGAACTGAAAGAAATCTCGGTGAACCTGGAAGATGTACTGAGCCAAACTGACAAATTAAAGGGTAGTAAATCACCTGGACCGGATGGCATACATCCAAGGGTACTCAAAGAACTCAAGCATGAAATTGCTGATCTGCTGTTAGTAATATGTAACCTGTCATTAAAATCGTCTGTAGTACCTGAAGCTTGGAGGGTTGTCAATGTGATGCCAATTTTTAAAAAGGGTTCTAGGGTGCTCTGGGAAATTATAGACTGATAAGCCTGACGTTGGTGCTGGGCAAAATAGTGGAAACAATTATAAAGAATAAAATTATACACAGACAAACATGGTTTAATGGGACAGAATCAGTATGGGTTCAGCCAAGGGAAGTCTTACCTCACCAATTTGCTTCATTTCTTTGAAGGTGTGAATAAACATATGGATAAGGTGAGCTGGTTGATGTAGTGTATCTAGATTTTCAGAAAGCTTTGGATAAAGTTCCTAATGAGAGACTCCTGAGAAAATTAAAGAGCATGGGAAGGAGGCAAGGTTCTGGTGTAGATTAGGAATTGGTTATTGGACAGAAAACAGAAGGTAAGGTTAAATGGTCATTTCTCTCAATGGAGGAGATGAACAGTGGAGTGCCGCAGGGATCTGTACTTGGCCTGGTACTATTTAATATATTTATAAATGATAGGAAAATCAGAAGAACGAGTGAGGTGATCAAATTTGCAGATTATAAAATTATTCAAGGTTTTTAAAACACGTGCGGACTGTGAAATATTGAGGGAAGACATTAGGAAATTGGAAGACTGGGCATCCAAATGGCAGATGAAATTTAATGTGGACAAATGCAAGGTGATCCACACTGGAAAGAATAATCCGAATCACAGTTACCTGATGCTAGGGTCCAGCTTGGGGGGGTCAGCCCTCAAGAAAAGATCTGGGTGTCGTTGTAGATAATACACTGAAATCTTCTGCCCAGTGTGCGGCAGTGGCCAAAAAAGCAAACAGGATGCTAGGAATTATTAGGAAAGGGATGGTAAATAAGACCAAAATACTATAATGCCCTTGTATCGTTACATGGTGCATCCGCACCTCGAGTATTGCATTCAGTTCTGGTCGCCGTATCTCAAAAAAGATACAGAGGAATTAGAAAAGGTTCAAAGAAGAGCGACTAAAATGATAAAGGGGATGGAACTCCTCTCACATGAGGAAAGGCTAAAGAGGTTAGGGTTCTTCAGCTTGGAAAACAGATGGATATGGGGAGGTATGATTGAGGTCTACAAAATCCTGAGTGGTGTAGAATGAGTAGAAGTACATCAATTTTTTACTCGTTCCAAAAGTACAAAGACTAGGGGACACTCGAGAAAGTTACATGAAAATACTTTTAAAACAAATAGGAGGAAATATTTTTTTCACTCAACAAATAGTTAAGCTCTGGAACTCTTTGCCAGAGGAGGTACTAACAGCGGTTTGGACAAATTCTTGCAGGAAAAGTCCATAGTCTGCTATTGAGACAGACATGGGAGGCAATGTTTGCCCTAGGATTTGTAGTAGTGGAGTATTGCCACGATTTGGGTTTCTGCCAGATACTTGTGACCTGGCTTTGGCCACTGTTTGGAAAACAGGACCTGGTCTACATGGACCATTGGTCTGACCCAGTATGGCTAATGTTCTTATGTTCTTAATGGGAGCCATAAGGGTTTAGGGTGAATGGAAAGATCATCAACACACCAAGCTGCCGCTGATCTAGACCAAGCTGATCTAGAGAGAGAAATGCATGATTATATGTTCAAAATCTGGAAAATTACTCCTTCCATTTGCTCGAGGTACTTTAATTTCTTAAGGGCAATTCTTGGGGGTTTCTTATTCCACAAGAAACTAGAAAGAAGTTTATCAATGGTCTGGAAAAAACTGCATGGAAAGATATAAGCCTAGAAAGGATATAAATTATATGGGGGGCTAATATCATCTTTATACTATCTAGCCTACCGCACCATGTGAGATGCATTGGAGACCAACTGGAGCAAGAATCTGACTTGATTAATTACATGAAGGGTATTTGGCATAGTGTCTTTATAGAGGCTTTAAACGTCAAGCCAAAGTATTTAAACCAGATCTGCATCAACATAAATGTAAAGATGGGAAGTCAGGTTGTACCAGTAAATATTCAATGGTAAGACTTCTGTTCTGGACCAATGAATCATATATCCGGATAAGTCCCAAATTGTTCTATCAGCTGGAATAGTTTGAGGATAAAAGTCTTAGGAGAGGATATACAGCAGGTTGTCACCATACACAGATAATCTTATCTGATGACCATGAAGGAAAAAACAGAAGACATAATTAAGACGACAAAAGCACAAGACGTGGATTAGAATATAAAGCGGACTCCATATCAATAAATGTATCACGCAGTTGAAACCACTTCAATAGAGCAAATAAGAATGTCCATTCTATACAATCAAAAGCTTTCTCAGCGTCTAGGGACACAGAACATGCTGACAACCCCAGACACTGAGCAGCTTGGATATGACAAAACCACTCTACGTTATCTTATGTATTTATTTTATTTGGATTTGCTCACACCTTATTCAGTAATAGCGCAAGGTGAGTTACATTCAGGTACACTGGGTATTTCTCTGTACCTGGAGGGCTCACAATCTAATTTTGTACCTGAAGCAATGGAGGGTTACGTGACTTGCCCAAGATCACAAGGAGCAGCAGTGGTCACCTCTGGATGTCGACTGGTGCTGTAACCACTAAGCTACTCCTCCACTCTAGAAAGTCTGCCCTTGATAAATCCAGTTTGTGAAGGATGGATCAGAGTTGGTATCACCTTGGCTAATCGATCTGCAATAAACTTCACATAAATTTTACAGTCATAGTTTAGAAGAGATATTGATCTGTAGTTTTTTGGAGTTTTTTTTTTTTTTAATAATAATGGATCCCTTCCCATTCTTCCAAGACTACAGTAGTTGCTTCAGTGAATGTGCCTTTACTTCTCTTGGCAAGGAGAAAGCCAGAAAACAGTTCAAGCAATTTTTATGATATAAAGGATTTGATGCGATTATAAAAATCAGTAATCAAACCATCATTATCAGGTGCTTTGTTTTTCTTTAAAATTAATTGCAGCGGATTTCAGCAGCTGAGAATGGCAGATTCAGCGATTTCAACATTTCCAGGGACAATTATGGCTTTTAAGAGAGTTCAGGAACTCCTCAACTTGTTCAGTAGTGGGCGACTCTACTGAGGTGTAAATTTTGGACTAAAAGTCCAAAAACAGCTGAGTAATATCCTTTGAGTTCGAAAAAAAACAGATTTACCTTTCTGCATGGCAGAATATTTGCAGATTTTTTTCTTAGACATCAAATAATTAGCCAAAATTTTCCCAGCATGGTTCATACCTGCAGTGGCGTACCAAGGGGGGGGCGGTGGGGCGGTCCGCCCGGGTGCCAGTGGGTGGGGGGGGTGCTCCGCTCCTGCCCCTCCCGTGGCCTTCCCGCGGCGCCGCACATTTAAAAACCCGGCGAAGCAGCGTCGCAGGCAGCGCCTCGTGCCCTGCTTGTAAAAAAAAAATCAAATCTCCATCTCCTCTCTCGTCTTGACGTCGACTCGGGCCTTCCAATCAATTTGATTGGAAGGCCCGAGTCGACGTCAAGACGAGGAGAAGGAAGAGATTTGATTTTTTTTTTTACAAGCAGGGCACGAGGCGCTGCCTGCGACGCTGCTTCGCCGGTTTTAACGGGACTAAGGTGGGGAAGGAGAGGGGCGAAAGGGACTCGGAGGGGGTGTCAGAGGAGAGAAGGGGACTGGGATGGGGGTGTTCAGAGGGAGAAGGGGACTGGGATGGGGTGTTCAGAGGAGAGAAGGGGACTGGGGTGGGGGTCTCAGACAGGGGAGGGGAGAAGGGGACTGGGGTGGGGGTCTCAGAGGGGAAAAGGGGAGGGAGAAGGGGGGGGGAGGGGAGAAGGGGACTGGGGTGGGGGATCTCAGAGGGGAGAAGGGGAGGGAGGAGGGGACTGGGAGGGGGTGTTCAGAGGAGAGAAGGGGACTGGGGTGGGGGTCTCAGACAGGGAGGGGAGAAGGGGACTGTGGTGGGGGTCTCAGACAGGAGAAGGGGAGGGGAGAAGGGGACTGGGGTGGGGGTGTTCAGAGGGGAGAAGGGGCTGGAACTGGGGGCTGAAAAAAGGGGCAGAGAGAGAGAGGGGACAGATCCTAGATGGAAGGGGGGCGAGAGGGAGGGCAGACCCTGGATGGATGGGGGAGGGAGGGCAAATGGTGGATTGAAGGGGCAGAGAGAAAAGGCAGGCAGTGGATGGAAGGGACGGCAGAGGGCAGACACTGGATGGCAGAGAGAGAGAGAGAGAGAGTGAAGACATGCTGGATGGAAGGAAGACGGTGAAAAGAAGATGAGGAAAGCAGAAACCAGAGACAACAAACTGTAAATAAAATATATTTTATTTTTTTTTGCTTTAGGATAAAGTATTGTAGATGTCTTAAATGTTTATAGTAGAACATGTAAATAAGGTAATATTTTATTGGACTAATTTTAATACATTTTGACTAACTTTCGGAGAACAAAACCCCCTTCCTCAGGTCAGGATAGGATACTGTAACAGCACTATACTGTACGACCCGAGGACGGAGGTTTTGGCCTCTGAAAGCTAAATGTATTAGTCCAATAAAATGGTATTATTTTACTTTCTATATTTGTTTTATTTCTATTTGTTAATTTGTAAAGTGGTGATTGGTATTTTTTTTTTCAAATTTACATCTGCTGTTTTTATATTTGCACAGTACTAGGGGACAGTTTCTGTTTCTGTGGTGTTGCATTGTATGCAGAGTCTGGCATTGGGGGTTCAGTTTAATTTTTCTAAATAGAAAGTTTAAATATACTACTTATTCTAGAGTGGATTAGGGTGTATCTGTGTTTGTGAAAAGACATGGCTTTCAGTTGGCATTGACTGTGCAGGATCGACGATCTGTACTGTTCTTCTGGTTTCGTTTTACAATAGGTGAATTGATGTTCTAGTGCTCACTGTAGTGTTTAAGATGCTTTCCTTTTCCTTGTGTGACTCGTAGAAATGACTGCTTATGGTGTGGTAGAATTGCTCTATAGGTCCTGAGTGTTTTGTATTCTCGGCATGCCTAGTACTGGATTTGGGGGGGGGGGGGGTGTTAAAAAATGACCGGCCCCGGGGGTCAACTACCCTAGGAGGCATATTTTCAAAGCACTTTGGGAGGCTAAGTTCCATATGTTTCTATGGAACTTTGGGAGGCTAAGTGCTTTGAAAATAAGCCTCTAGGTACACCACTGCATACCTGTATAATGAGTAGCTTGCTCAGCAGTGAATAGGATTCCCTGCACACAAACTTAATATATGATTGTACTGGAACTTCAGTTTTTGCAATTCTTCCAGGACTGATTTAGAAGAATGCTCATAATAAGAAAGTTCCAAACACTAATTTGTTTGTTCAAATTACTTAATTCTTCCTTTTAAGTCTATGTTTAAGATAGAAAATTTGATGATTTCACCCCTGATGTACACTTTGTTGATAGACCACATTCTTCTTCTCGGTATCTTTTTGCTGTTAATTTACATATCTCTAGAGGAACTACTCAAATTTTCCACTTTTCAACCTCGGACATTTTTGAGCTGATCCATTTGTTATCAATTGGCACTACATTATTCACAATTTGTCCCACGATACTTTTGTTGATAGACCACATTCTTCTCTCGGTATTCCTTTTGCTGTTAATTTACATATCTTTAGTGACACTATTCAAATTTCCCACTTTTGCACCTCGGATTTTTTTTACTTGTTCCATTTCTTATCTATGCACATTCTCTTTTCCATGAGCAGCCCTTAGAGTCCGTTCACATTTTTGGTCAATATTAGCCGTCTTTTTTATTTTTGCATCTCATGGTTAGTACTGTATTTACTTAACCCCAACACATTGCAGTATCTTTTCGCAGTCCTTTTTTTTTTTTGTAGTACTGTATTTACTTTACCACAAAATACTGTGGCAGCTCTTCTCAGCCCCCCTTTTTTAATAGGAGCTTTGTATCAGGTGCTTCATATGTCCTTTGGGCATTCAGTATACTTTTTGCGCTACTTCTTTATTTCTCACATACATACATGTTACCTTCACTATGAGTAACCTCCTTTTATTCTGTTCACATTCTTTATTACATTGGTTTTTAGCAATTTTCTGTTCCTTTACTAATCTTCAGTTTTTTCACAATACACTATGGTCATCCATTCTTAACTTTGGCAGTAGGAGGTTTTGTTTATTGTCTTTTCAGTGACTCCCATACTCTTTCATGTATTTTTTTAATATATATCATATTGGTTTTGGCATTCTTTTAGCTAGCTGCTCTTTACAAACATTGTACTCCTGATTCCTTATTAACAAGTCCTTTTAGATGTATATACTACTCTCAATTATATTAAAAATTTCTATACCTTTCTTAATTTAAATGCTTTTTTCATATCTCCTTTTCTTTATTAATTTGATTTTGTATATTGTTGGACATCATGACACTATTTTAACTACTATTTAATGCCGGTTTCATTTTATACAATACTAGTAAAAAAAGGCCCGTTTCTGACACAAATGAAACGGGCGCTAGCAAGGTTTTCCTGGAGTGTGTATGTTTGGGAGAGTGTATGTGAGAGTGACTGTTTGAGAGTCAGAGTGAAAGTGTGAGTGTGTGAGAGAGAGAGTGAGTCTGGGTGTGAGTGTGTTTGTGAGAGAGTGTGTGTGAGAATGAGAGTGTGTGCAAGTGTGTATGTGAGACACAGTGTGAGAGAGTGTGTGTGTGTGTGGGCAGAGAAGAGTGTGTGTGAGACACAGATTCTCTGTGAGAGTGAGTGTATGACACCAAGCGAGTGTGTGAGTGACTGTGTGGCACATAGAGAGTGAATGTGATACAGTGTGAGACAGAGTGTGTGAGAGTGAGAGTCAGAAACATTGTATATGAGAGAGAGAGTGTGAGCCGTGCCCTCCCAATCCATGGCCATCTGTCCCCTGCCCCTCCATTCATCCTTTTCCAGCAATTCCCCTCTGTCCCTGAGCCCTGCCCTCCCAATCCATGGCCATCCATGTTTGTCTGTCACCTGCCCCCTCCATTCATCCCTATCCAGCATTTCCCCTCTCTGCCTGAGGCCTGCCCTGCAATCCATATCCATCCATGCCCATCTGTCCCCTCCATTCATCCCTATGCAGCAATTCCCCTCTCCCTGAGTCCTGCCCTTCCAATCCATGCTCCTCTGTCACCTGGCCCCTCCATTTTTCCCTATCCAGCATTTCCCCTCTCTGCCTGAGGCCTGCTCTGCAATCCATATCCATCCATGCCCATCTGTCCCCTCCATTCATCCCTATCCAGCAATTCCCCTCTCCCTGAGTCCTGCCCTTCCAATCCATGCCCATCCATGCTCATCTGTCACCTGGCCCCTCCATTTTTCCCTATCCAGCATTTCCCCTCTCTGCCTGAGGCCTGCTCTGCAATCCATATCCATCCATGCCCATCTGTCCCCTCCATTCATCCCTATCCAGCAATTCCCCTCTCCCTGAGTCCTGCCCTTCCAATCCATGCCCATCCATGCTCCTCTGTCACCTGGCCCCTCCATTTTTCCCTATCCAGCATTTCCCCTCTCTGCCTGAGGCCTGCTCTGCAATCCATATCCATCCATGCCCATCTGTCCCCTCCATTCATCCCTATCCAGCAATTCCCCTCTCCCTGAGTCCTGCCCTTCCAATCCATGCCCATCCATGCTCCTCTGTCACCTGGCCCCTCCATTTTTCCCTATCCAGCATTTCCCCTCTCTGCCTGAGGCCTGCTCTGCAATCCATATCCATCCATGCCCATCTGTCCCCTCCATTCATCCCTATCCAGCAATTCCCCTCTCCCTGAGTCCTGCCCTTCCAATCCATGCCCATCCATGCTCCTCTGTCACCTGGCCCCTCCATTTTTCCCTATCCAGCATTTCCCCTCTCTGCCTGAGGCCTGCTCTGCAATCCATATCCATCCATGCCCATCTGTCCCCTCCATTCATCCCTATCCAGCAATTCCCCTCTCCCTGAGTCCTGCCCTTCCAATCCATGCTCATCTGTCACCTGGCCCCTCCATTTTTCCCTATCCAGCAATTTCCCTCTCTCCCTGAGTCCTGCCCTCCCAATCCATGCCCATCCATGCTCCTCTGTCCCCTGCCCCCCCATTCATCCATTTCCAGTAATTCCCTCTCTCTCCCTAATCATCCCTCCTCTCTCTCCTCCCCGCTCCCTGCTCCCCTCCTCCAATCCATACCCTCCATGCTCCTCTGTCCCCTGCCGCCTCCATTCATCCTTTTCCAGCAAGTCCCCTCTCGCCCTTCCATGACCCCCCCCCCTCGCATCCATGCTACTCTCTCTCCCATGTCCCAGCCTGGCCCCCTCTTCTCCCCCCCCCCTTCGCATCCATGCCTCGCATCCATGCATCCCTTTTTTTTTTTTATTATTCTTTTTAACTTTACCTCCGTGGCGGTTCGTGCAGCGAAGCGTCAGGGAAGGAGGCGGCGCTCCCGACGTCTAGCTTTCCCTTCGCTGTGTTCCGCCTTATTTTGAAGGCGGAACACAGCGAAGGGAAGGCTAGATGTCGGGAGCGCCGCCTCCTTCCCTGACGTTTCGCTTCCCGATTTGTTTGTTTTTTTTCGCGAGGGCGGGGCAGAGACGGCTGGCTGGCTTGAAGGCTTCACACCACGAATCCTACAGCTTCAGTGACGTCAGATGGCTTCAGGGCATGGCTTCAGGCTTCAGGGCTTCACAGAACGTTGTCCTCATTAGAACGTTCACTGCGTTTTATTATATTAGATTACGTTCAGCATCTTACACAGTTTTTGTGATATGAATACTTCATATATGCTTGTTTTTAGTCACAGTTTGCATTTTTTCATCACGTTATATTTACATCAAGAAATGTAAATGGTTCTTCCCCACCCTTTTTTTCTAGATACTGAAAACCACCAGTATCATATTAGGCGTAGCGTGATACCAGTTCATATCTAACCTAAGGCATTTGCATGGACCAACATGTTCTTCTCTCTCTTTTTTACATATATATACGCATTTATTAAACAATTTTTATATATATGCAATTATGTATTTTTGCATTTTACAGATACATTTATATATTATGATTATTATTAGGTTTTTTTATCCATTTTATGGTTGATATAATATATTTCATTCTTATATTTGTCCATTTTTATGTATTCATACAGTGTCAAATGAAAAATATTTTTTTACATACTTTATTTTATAGTTATAATGTTTTTAATTTGTATATATGTGTGTTTGTAGACTCCTGAGGAAGGC